>NC_036437.1:998186-1330915 GCF_000184455.2 Aspergillus oryzae RIB40
GATCGCATGCTTAGCTATGTCCAGTTCCTTAGATCATATTCCATTGTTATCTATATTCTGGCACCTTTTCCGTCTATCTGTAATAATGCTGATATATCATAGTCTCCGGATTGGCTTTGACTCAACTAGTTCTTTGGTACTGAAAGCTGAGTCCATATTTTAACGCATGATCACCTTCAGACCGTGTCCGATAGCCCACGAAAAGTTTTGAAGACATATGCCGGCCCCGCGTAAAAGGATGTCGGACTACATGGATGTTAGCCACAAATGGTGCAAAAATCGGATGGAAAAAGTAAATGACCGATACCTAGTTTCCAGCTAGCTAACGGAGGTCAAACACTACAAATGGCCGCCCTTTGCGCGTACTACCTGTGGCAACGCATCTGGAGTTCCTGTAAGATGGGTACTAACTGCTCTACAGCGACCTGTGGGTGGAGTAGCTGCTAAGGCCTTGTCTGTTAAAAATAGAAGCGATCCTTGGGTTGGGACACGTCACAATCATATCTCCGTGCGGAGAGTATGTGATCTGGAATCCTTTAGGTCACCACTAACAAGATCTGCTAATCAGATTTAGTTCTATACCTCTTATCGAGTCAGTAAAGGTGAGCCGATAGGACGACTGGTGCAGGGATTCCAATGCCGATCGATCCTTCGCTCGACAAGCAGTAGGCAGCAACTTATATGAGGCCGTACTATACGTGGAAACAAAGATCATGCCAGCACAGTCACAGTATTTATCCAAGTAAGAATCCTGGCATATCTACCTAAATAGCAGGTGACACTGTTCCTTAACGAAGTGTTGGGATTAAAAGGACCGTCAGACCTGCCCAGCCAAAGTGCTGATAAATACTGGATTTCGACGGTCATCCCCTGCTACTATAGCCAATCATCCAACTATTGCTTGGTCTCCATAATGCTCTGCGCCACATGCCAACAGTTATTCAAAAACCCAGAGTGGAAGGGTGTCCACCACGCGGACATCGAATCACTCAACAATGCTGCCCGAAGTGGGTGTCCACTCTGCCGTCCTCTGCAGCACATTGTAAAACAATGTCTAAGCACGAGGGATTTATTTCGGTATCCTTGGAGTTATCGTATTTACACAGAAGAAAACGAAGCACAAATATGTCTTGACATTGATTGGCCGCCAGGAGATTTTGTTGAACTCCAAGAAAATGAACCGGGGCCAATCTGCTATCCTATGCTAGCGATACCGAGTTCAAGTATCATGTTGAACTCGGCGATCCGCAACAGGAGTTCGTCTCTTCCACTCCACGAAGCGATCGCATCCGGTAGACGCTGGTTGGATGAGTGCTTAGACGGTCATGAGCTGTGTCCGAAAAATACTCAGCCTAGTTCTTACCCCGACCTTTTGCTTGAGCTAGACGGATCGACGGTGCGGGTGATCTCACCTGTAGAGAGAAAGATTTCTGGTCCTTACGTGGCACTGAGCTATTGCTGTCGGGATCCAAATTCGGACTTTCTCCGACTATCTGCCTCCAATAAAGAAGCATTTGAAAAGGGCATCTCCTGTTCCGAGCTTCCCACTGCTTTCCGCGAAGCAGTAGACCTTGTCCAAGGGATGTCCATCCAATATCTCTGGATTGACGCTTTGTGCAAGATCCCGCAATTTCAAAGCCACGAAGAACATAGTTCCGGATGGGCTGAGCTGGAAGTGATATACGCAAACTCCATATTCAACCTTGCTCTTGCAACGGTAGAAAACCCAACTGAAAGTTGCCTCGGTGGCTGGCCATCCCACGTTGGGCTACCATTTCAGGTGGAAACATGTGGATTGATTGGAGACGACGTTCGCACCGTTGTGCCTTACAGATACTATCCGAACTCACTTTATCACCAACCTCTTGGAAACCGCGCTGAAAGTATGCAGGAGCGCTTTTGGTCCCCACGCGTTCTCAGTATCGGCCTTGGAGAGCTCTTTTGGGACTGCACCCAGTTGCAAAATGCCAGCGAGTCTCTTCCACAGGGACCAGCCGCTATGGCGAGATGGACTAAGCTTAGACAAACAGTTATACCGCGAACTAGTGACAGAATGAAACTTGAAGAATTCTGGTGGCTTATGGTGGAAGAGTATAGCGATTGTGAATTGGCTCATCCAGAAACCCATAAATTAGCAGGGCTGTCATACATTGCCAATCAGCTGGCAATTGCACTGGATGATGTTTATATTGCAGGTCATTTCTGGAGGACGTTGTCTTATAGTCTGAACTGGCGGGTGGATCCCCAACTCGCTCCTGTTAGAGAGCGCAGCAGAAAACCACAGAGAATTGCAAACATGGTGAATAATAAGGTCGACGAACGGAAGCTGGAGGCACCCTCTTGGAGTTGGGCGTCAATGGATGGTACGGTGTACATCTCACGCCCATGGAATTTTGCTTCCTTGGCAGATGTTGAAGCATACACACTGGCGCCGGTTATGTCGGACAAGAATGTCAAGGGAGCTCGACCTGCAAGTCTTATAATTAGGACTTACTGTCGTGAAGTGCACTGGATCGACGGGAAGCCCATGATTCCACAAAACCTTTGGACTCCTGTTGAGAACTTCCATTGGTTTCGGGCCAAGTTGGATGATGAGCATGATACTCCGGCCAACGGCACCAGGCTTTTGCTTGCTGCGCTAACAGAGGACGACAGGATGTGTACATGGGAGGGCTTGGTTTTGCAGCAGCTGAAAGCTGAGGAGGACATTTATCAAAGAATAGGACATTTCCAGTTCCACAGAATTCCAGCGGAGGAACCCAGGGAGACATGGCAAGATGACTATAGGAGTATGTTGGATCAAAGAAGAGCTCTCACGCTGGTGTAGCTAGGCTGCAAAAGAAGGGAATGTTTTCATTTACATACATTGCGATATTGTGTTTGGTTCACTACATCAAAGATAGAATGCAACCTTGGATCTCTCATAGATCGCTATGTGAAGCACGAAAACTATACATGGGGTGCAATATGTACTGGTATAGAAAGCGACCTGATGAATACAAGGGTTACTTTGTATACTCTTGTGGTCTGAAATCCTTCGCGTCAGACCAGCACTTGCCGGGTAATCAATTCCCTCTCAAGATAGACAAGCAAGGGATTGATAAAGGGTTCCCTTGACGCGCCCGCGTGTCATGTCCACCAGAGAGGTCGAGACTTAAAGGGCTTCTAGTATTGGTCTATGACAAGCACCACACAGGAATGTGACACTAACTAACCCAGCAGTCCTTGTTTCAGAGCTTTCTGCAAGTTCCCACTTGCGTAGATTAGTAACTATGGATTAAGTGTTGTTTATATTCTGTGTTTATTCATCCCTGTATTGATGCCTCGTTAGTGGGGCGTCGCGTGGCGCCTGTTATCCCTTTTTTCTAGCTGTCTGTCCATCTCTCCCCTTCGTATTCCTCCTGTCAATATTAGTTCATGATACCTGCCCGGCGACATCATGGACAGTCTACATCGAGCGCGTCAAGCGAACAAGTCCGTGAGCGGGCGACGCTCAAAGCTGGTGGCAGTCTTTGTAGGAGGAACCAGTGGTATTGGCGAAGCAACAGCGAAACAGTTAGCGGCCATAATTGAATTTCCCACGATCTACCTTGTCGGTCGCAATGGGTCAGCTGGTTCTCGGATAACACAAGAGCTTACTACGTTGAATCCCCGTGGAACATTCGAATTCATCAAGTCAGACGTATCACTCCTTCGAGAAGTTGATACAACCTGTCAACATATCCAAAGAAAAGAGCGCATGGTGGACCTGTTATTCATGACACCGGGCCACCTAGCGACGCGGAAGAATGGTAAGAATACAATAGCCCGTCGTCTTGTTGTCCCATAATATCCTATGGCTGATATATCACAGATACAGTGGAAGGGCTTGACAACAACCACGTGCTCCGCTACTATGCGCGAATGCGATTTATCCACAACCTCCTCCCTCAACTAGAAGCAGCCGAGTTTCCCGCCAGAGTAGTCAGCGTGCTAGCGGCGGGAAGAGAGGGCGAAATTGACGAGAGCAACTTTGACCTACAGGTCTCCTTCTCTTTTGGCACTGCCGCGACATATGGTGCGACCATGAACTCACTAGCGATGGAATACCTGGCAGCTAAACACCCCTCCGTCACTTTCATTCACACGTTTCCTGGTGTTGTACAAACACCATTGATGAAGTCCAGCTTTGGATACATACTAGGGTCGGTGATAGGCCTTGTAGCCAAGCTGATGTCGATATCGGAGAAGGAGAGCGGGGAGCGCAATGTCTTCATCGCTACATCTACTGCTTACCCGCCCGCAACACGCGCCGGAGAACGGTCGGTTGATGGCGTCGGGGTCGCAGTAGCATCGACAGGAAAACTCGGTTGTGGCTCGTATCTCCTTGATTATGATGGCAAAGACGTGACGAATCAGACATTGATGAGGAGCTATCGCGAGAGGGAGTACTTGACAAAGCTGTGGGATCATACACTAGACATATTTCAGAGGGTTCTTGGATCAAATACATGACTATTTGGACCAACCTGGTGACTACAACTGGAGAAGGTGTTTTCAATCACTCACAGCTTCCCACTGGAAACCTCAATAAGCAGTTCCTTACCCTAGCCTGCACAGGATCTGCGTTTACATGGATCTTTGTATTCTAATTAAAACACTAAGAACCTCTGTACAGCGTCTTTGATCTAGTCATTCACTACACTTGTTCGAATGTGGTGACATACGACATCATGTTGTTTTCCTTTACCCATATATAACACTCATACTGTAAACCCTGCCCAGGAGGGCTGGTTTTACCATAGCTGCGGTAATGTCGGGCAAAAGCTGTTGCCCAGCCCTGGAGCAATACTCGCCAGAAGCATTTGTCGGCGGTCTCAGTGAACGAAGCACCAGCCACGTTGATGTGTGCCATCCAGCGACAGGACCTTGACTTAACAGAAAACAAGTCTAGATAATCCCATTATCTTTCCCATAGCCTTGATCACTGAGATGCTCCCCTCTTCTTCGCACCGTTTTCCAACCGCGCTATCTCCACAATGGCCCTCTCGTGACTTCCGCGCCCTACCTCTCCTGCCTCATCCTTGGCAATGACTTCAGACTCATAAAGCTTTCCCCTTTGACCAATGTACCTTGCCTCGGCGGTCACCTTAGCCCCAGCAGGTGTAGGCGCTGAGTGTGTAATATTGATGCTAGTACCAACGGACAGCTGACCAGGGCTGAGCAACGGTTGAAGCACCCGAGCAGCGGCGATTTCCATGAACGCTACCATGCGGGAGGCTGTGAGAACTCGTGGGAATTTGTCAATTTTTGCGTTGCTTGATATGGCACTTGCAAGATCAGATGGCTGAACAATCAAATCGTACGTGCGAGTAGTGTTGAGTTCGAGTGAGTTGTTGGTGCTTGTGGACATTTTGGCGTAGACGGATGCTTTTGATGTGTTTCGAGGGACAGTTGTGCGAGATGTTAAACGGGTAGATGCTCGGATCGCTGAGAACATTGTATTTGCATTGAAACTGCAAGTGGACAGAGGGTATCGTTGTCCATTCTTAAGTCGTTCACCGAAAGTAGGGCTTTTGTTCAATATACTTCGGCATACTGGCCGAACAGCGGTAGTCAGCATATTGCCCGGTCGATCTTCCGAGAATCGGCAGATATTTGAAATGAAGGGTTCGACATTTGTTTGCTTGTAATGTGGTGAACCAATCCCGAGTTTGCTTACGAAGGGCATTTGTCATTGCTTTGATTTGTCTATCAGGAAGGCACAGAGATCATACAGTTTGGATAGTGCTGCTATACTCATCCCAGCCTTTGTTACCCTCGCTTATTCATGCCCTGGATGAATTACACTTTAGTTCCCCCAACTCATCATTCCCCTCAATTTGACCGCTAATTTGCTGCACACTCCGAGGCCAGCTCTTGGACCAAATACTATTATCACCAAGTTAGATTTACTGTTCAACATGGGTCACACCAAGGCAGGTAGCTCTGCGATCACTGCAGAAAATGTCCACGAGCTCTTTCCAGAAGTCGAAGCGCTATCCGCGGTGTCGCCAGTGACATGCGGCGTATCAGCAGCTGAAAGCGGAGACTTTGAAGGCTACGACGAAGAGCAAGTACGGTTGATGGATGAAGTCTGCATCGTTCTAGATGTAGACGACGAGCCAATTAGCCGGGCCAGCAAAAGAGTGTGTAAGTGCACCCTGTGAAGTACTCTTCAACGTCAGTATCCAGAGTCTTAACTACCTTCTAGGCCACCTCATGACGAACATCGATAGAGGACTTCTCCACCGCGCATTTTCCTGTTTTGTATTTGATTCCCAAAGGCGGCTATTATTGCAACAGCCTGCCGATAAGAAGGTCTCATTTCCATGATATGGACCAACACCTGCTGCTCCCATCCCCTTGATGTACAGGCGAGAGAGGCATGGATCTTGAGAGTGCAATATTGGGAGCAAAGAGGGCGGCGCGAAGGAAACTGAAGCAGGAACTGGGCATTAAGCCTGAGCAAGTCCCACTTGAGGACTTCCATTTCTTGACCCGTGTGCATTACAAGGCTCCAAGTGATGGGAAGTGGGGTGAGCATGAGAGTCAGTACTATGGCTTACCCTCTCTATAAGGGACATGCTTATTAACGACTTATAGTGGACTATATCCTCTTCATTCAAGCAGATGTTGACCTTGCGGTTAATCGAAACGAGGCGCAAGACTTTCGCTGGTTCTCCCCTGAGGACCTCAAGAACATGTTTGCCACGCCAGGTCTACAATATACTGCGTGGTTCAAATTAATATGTGAGTCGTTACTATTCAAGTGGTGGGCGGACTTGGGAACGCCAGAGTTTCAGAGAAATACCAATGAGACGATAATCCGGCGGATGTGAGATTGCTCTTTAGCCGGCCAAGTGGTTCCGTATATGTATATTGGGGTCAAAAGCGCATGGAATAGTTTGAGTTTATGTCTCACCATCTTCCCGATTCTCAGGTCATCACTACCTTATATGGAGTAGAGTTCTCCTAAGATGCGACGATGATTGGGGAATAAGATTAAGCCGGTGCTTTTCTGAGAAGATACCCAATACCACGAGGTCGTAGTAAGGGCATTTTCTGATAGTAGGGTTTATACGTGCGAGAGAAAGCACGTGGCTTGCTATAATCAAATGTACTGTAGATACTTTTGTCATGACAGTTTTTCCATTGATTTTCCTCCGATTATCGGCCTTTTGGCATTCTACCGATTCTCATCACGATGTCAGGACAGCTCTACGGAAATCTTCCGGATGAAAGGCGACTACTGGCAATAATGTATATCTCATACTTGGAAGATGAATAGCAGGACAGTGGCGGTTCAATGTCACATGCGTCCTTCATCTATTCCATTGATGCTGGTCTCTGTCCTGTCGACCTATCTCAAGGAGGACAAGAAAGTCATGTACTCTAGTAAGGTCGTGTGATATTATCATCAGTGACCCAACGAACAACCCAAGTTGACCATGTACTTTTAGTTATCTATATAGCATGAATTAACTGACTTGATGCGCGTATGTCTCACAAAGTGCAAACCAGATTTAATGTTCATTGAAGCTGAAAGTACTCTAGATCTAGTTAGCTTCCAAGTAGACTCAAACAAGCTCAATGTAGATTATGGCATACCTCTTCTATCGCATCATTGGCGTCGTCAATTAGTGCACCTCGCTCATCCATGAGGGCCTCTCTCACTTCTACAGCCTCCTCCCAGCTAAGTGGAAAGTCTCTGACTTCATCGGTAATCATATTAAACAGTTCCAAAGGCAAGCTTCGAAGCGGAGGCACCTTTCGAACTTCTTCTGTCCACCAGTCCTTGCGCTGCGGAGGCACGTTCGCGGTGGAGAGTATGCGTATATACGGATCCACCAAGAACATGGCGAGAATCTTCCGATGGCCAGACTTTGTGGCATCGGCCAGTTTGAACGACTGAACTCGATGCTGTAGAGCATTTGGAAAAGCGAGTAATCGGCCGGGTTTGGTCAAGACACTGCCAAGCATTTGTACTGCAACATTATCGTTTTCAATTCCGTAGAAGTATTCTGTGGATGCGTATTCATTCTGCAAGAGGTTCCATCAATTTATAGTTTGATATGGGTTTTGGAAGGTGGTCCCATACCTGAGGAACGCGATACATGAAATCATCCGCGTCCAGAGCTTGCCGAAACTCGAGATGGCTAGGTGTAATATTTTCCTCATCATAATAATAGAGAGCTGTGGCGACGATGTGTTCGTTCATCGCCCCTTCGATATGCCACGTACCGCCCTCGTACTCTGGCTTTTCCGGGGTCAGGTGGATATTCGCGAGCTTGAAGATAACTTGCAGCCCAGAGGTAGCAAATTGTGCTTGTAGATTGACGGCGCGGTGTTCGGAATCCTCTTCCCATTGTCGGCGAGATCGAAATGGATCGGGTTCTTTCTCAACGAAGACTCGATTTTCCCGGACCCATTCATCAAAGCTATATATCGCGCTGATATCGTCATCTTCATAGGCCTCTTGGTAGGTATAAGGCCGGACCTTCTCGGGTGAATCTACTTCATCCTCATCTGGAGTGAAGGTAAGTCCATCGGGAATAAAGAAGTCATCGTTTTCGTCTTGTCCTCTCCGGTATATGATCCTCAGCCGAATGTGATCCCAGGAAAGACATTCATTCCAAAGGGGGATTGCAGCTGCTACAAACCTCTCTAGGGTTCCATAGAGCTCCTTATGCTGCCTGGGCTGCAGGTTGTTGATATAACTGACAATCCTGGGGGTACCATCTTTGTCAAATTCAACATTGGATGGGAGCCATTGGAAGTTTCCCCACTGCGGCAGTGAGGTATTCTTATACGGGACTACTTTCCCGTACTCGTACAAGTCAGGGACAACTAGTTCACCCTCTCCAGTTAGGCGGGCACAATCATCGAGAGGCACAGTCCCATAAGGCAACGCGCGAGACCGTCCATGAATTAAAGGAAACAGCGATGGGTGAAGCAAATCCAACACCGTTTGATCTGACCCTGGATGCCAATCTTTCAAATTCTCCGGGACATCCTCCAAGACACGCACATTGCTGCGTAGTGACTCAGCCAAGATTGGCGTAACTGCTGTATCGGACTTGACGATGGCAGTCTCACTGTCATAGACAGACACCATCTGAGAGTCTTTGAAGTACGCAGCTTTGTCGCGAAGTTCTTCGATACACTGTATATCATTAGACAGACTTCACAGTCAGGGAACGGCAGCCAAGCAAAACTCACATAGTCAAACATAGCAGTGGATAGATAGTCATCATTAAGCTCTTCGCTGTGGACACACGCTTCACTCCGCCATTTGCCCACAATGTCTTCGTCAAAGACCTTCCTCGCCCATTCTGGCTTATCAGTGATCTTGTTGATAAAGTCCAACATTCGGCGCTCCCTCACAGAGACACCATCACTATAGCAATTGTCGCACAATGCATGAGGGAATCGTAGCCGTTGGCCTTTGGAGGGGCCTTCTTTTTCAATCAGGGGTAAATCATCGTTCAGGGGTTTGCCGAAGCCGGGAAGTACGACCCGGTCCTGTTCCATGGCGTTGGCTAGCAAGATTATATTTTCTTAGGGGGTTGTATGGAGAATTCAATTCCGATCTCCGATTGAGATCGCTAAAATTAATGTGGTGATTTGGCTCGTTTCCTCGTAGGCAACAGGGGTTGGTGCCTGAGGTTAGTCATCCTGGGACCTCGTATTCTCTAATTAGTTGATGCCGATCATTTGGGGCTCTTGCAGCATGTTTACAGTTTTACAATTTAAGGCATTGGGAAATAAAGAAACAAACCCAGTAACAGTAACAACAGAAATTACGAAAATAGACATGAATTTGAACCCATCTCCGCTGCCGGATATAGCCATGTACAAGTTCTTGGCTTTGGGGTAGAAAGAGGTGCAGAAACTGACATCTTTGTTATCACTAACCATTGAGAATATCAATTAGCCACCGGTACTATTGGTAACAAGGGGAACGAGATCGGTAATAGGAATCAGAGGGGAAGGATACGGAGGTACGCCTCTATAATTGTTCTCTTTGACTAAAGAGCAAGAGGTATAAAGCGAAGGATATAGAAAGTATCATGATTTTCGATTATCAGATATTCAACCAGTCCTTGATTCAGTAACTAACTCAAACTCAATAATATCCAGAGATAGTAGTTAGCCCTGCCTTCATGTCCCCATCACAGTATCACCCTTGCGTTTCCAGCTCTTGAACCAAGCGCCAACAAGCTCAATTTCCAAGTCATCCGAATAGCTTAAACGTAGGTAATGGTAACCTCGGAGTCGCTGTCAATGGTCACATCGGTCACAACCTTGTTGTTCTGGGTGATTTCGATGATGGTAGCATCAGTCAGACCGACAGTCTGACCACCAGCAGCCTTTGCTTCGGCACCAGTGAAGGTAACGGTGCCAAAGTCAACCAGGTCAACCAAAGAGCCATTTTCCTCGTAATCTAATATATTACGTTAGCGGGTGACGCCGAGTTCATGGAATAGAATTGTATCCAGAGTACTTAATGCTTACCTTCGACGATCCACTCAGCATTGATACCGCCAAGGGGCGAGGAAGAACTGAGTTCTTTGGTGACCTTCTGGCCAGTGCTTTGGTTCTCGATGATGGCAATTCCACTGGTGGAGGAGTACGACTCGACGATGGCAACAATCACATCGCCCGCTGAGATGTCGATGCCGGTGAAGTCATAAGCATAGTCGGGCAGCCACTCGTACCAAGCATCGAAGGAGGCCTGGCCATTTGTCACAGTAAAGTCGACACCGGTCTGGAGGATGGCCTCGCTGTAGGTGTCTCCATCAATACCCACCCACGCCGAAGCAGAAGAACTGCCGGATCCACCAGTAGGCTCAGGGACCGTGAAGGTACCGGTTACTGCGGTGTAGGTAGCAGAAGCAGAGGGAGGGTTCTCCAGGACAGCGCCGGACCAGTTGGAACTGTACTCAACATTCGTCTTGTTGGTCACGCCTGCTGGCTTCTGGACAGTCTGGAGGGGACGAGAACCCCGAGCACCAGCTGCACGAGCTTTGACACGAGCTGCGAGGCCGCGTTCAGGGGCAGCGAGGGCGCTGCCGGCAAGGATTGCAGTAGCAATAGCAGTAGTGAACTTCATCTTGATTAATCGCGGATTGTTGTTTGACTGTGGGTGTCCGAAGGAACTGTAGAGGCCAGAGAGCTGTGTTGATTGGGATGATGAAAAGTATTCAGGACGTCAATGGAGGTATTTATAGCTTTCGTGCTTCATAACCTGTCTTCATATCTTGACTATGTCTAGATCACACCATGCAGTACCATTCTCCGAGTAGATTGCAACATGCTAGCAATATCGATGTGCGATCTACCATTGTACAGAAAATTAGAACAGACCAGCGCAAGATGGCAAGTTGCATCGGATTCCGACGGCTGAATTTGAGACTTTAATTGACTTTCTCGGTAATGGAGTTTAGTATGAAGCTATGTTTCTTAGTTGCCATTAGCGGGCTCGGGATATTCGGCATGTCATGGGCAAACACTGTCCCCGGCGATATAATACATTCTTTTATTATTTCTCTCTCTTCTACGGCATTTTCATAATGCTCGATAGCAAGGGAATCTGTAAGGAGCCTATTGCGTGCATTACAGAAGCTCGTCGCTGTATAATTGAAATACTATGCGCAGACTCAGGGGGATCATTGGACATCCGCTTTGACCACAAGATAATTCTCCCGATTGCAGCCACTGGTGCAGGTCTGCACAATACATGCTAAAATAGTAAGTTAATGGCGCTTGTGATCTCATTTGCTACGTCCAATGTCACCACGCCTACAGCAAGGCTAGTGGCCGGAATGGCTGAGGAGAGATAAGAATGAATTATTCTTGCTTAAGCCTTCAGTCCGGTGGGGCAGGGGAACTTGGCACTCTCATTAGTAGTGCTTGTTTACACTGGTTATAACCAAGACCCGCACTAATGCATGATTCAGGGCCGTGCAAGAGTTTTCGGCAAAAGTATTGTGACGATGCTTACATTTGCTGCACGGAAATACCGGATGCCGAACAGATAGTAATCTTCATATCATCACCGATGGCTCGAATCACGACTTAGCCTGACCTCTCATCTTGCTATCCATGCCCCACTCCCTCCATATATTAATATCAGTTCATTAATTGACCCCTCCTTAGTATCGGTCCGACCCGACTAACAAATAATCCCCCTCTCTTGCGAACCAATAACCCTGGGTCTGATAGATTGTGGCATATCATGGTCTGTTGGTCTAGCCCTTCGTCCTTCCTTCTCTCGTTGCACGTACCTACTCGCTTAGATACTTTTCTGTCCTCTTTCCTGTGGCTTCTGATATCTTTTGAAAACTTCAGGTATGCTCGGATTGGTGGAGTAGCCGTCATTATTGCTCGTGGTCTCAATATAACTATTGCGAACGTTTAATTCGCGGCAATTCTTCGTCTTTCTCATGCAAATCTCTCTTCTTTGGTTCAGACTAACTCCTTCGGCTCTTATCATCCCAGTCTAGTTTACCTCCTTCTTCCTAGCTCTAGACATCTTCTATTGGTTATCGGCTCAGATTTAGGCAGCATCTATTGGAGCCTATTATGCAACTATAATCTGTCCTTCTATATTGATACTAAAGACACTATAATCTCTCCTGGCATAGAACGGTAGGATCGTCCGTCGGTCCCCGCGAACACTATTTCTTCCCCTCTCTATCTCACTTCTCATGCTTTCTACCCGCGGCTTCCGGCGAGCGAGGGGACTATGATTGAGTATAAACGGGGGACGGTGGTTAAAATGACAGTATGGCGACAATGGCTGAGGGGAAAGGGATATAGCGTCGCCTATCTCGTCAGAAAGAAATATACGGCTCTTCTCTGGTCGGTTGGTGTGATGATATTTAAAACTAACATGTCTAAAGGGCTTATCTGCATCTGCATATAGATTCATTCGCGTAGAATTTAATAGGCATTCATATACATACCTATCATAAACCTACCGAGAGCATAATATACCTGAAAGTTTGTGCATGTGGTTCTGTGTTGTCTGATCTCCCTTTTCGTATACCTCAATCTGTCGATGGCGCGATACACTAATCACCTTTCCTCTAATTTCTTTTTCATATTTTCTTTTTCGGAGTATGGTTGTTCAAAGACTTTACCTATGCTAATAACAGCCTCTGACTTAATCTCCAATGATAGTTAAGTATCCTCATTGAGATCATTGTCGGTTATATTTATAGTGATACTCTTCCTCTACACTCTTATTATGAATAGGCTTGTGAAAGGTATGAAAATAGCAACAAGGACAACTATATTATCGCTTTGCCGGTAGTGCGGTTTACATATAGGGCAAGACCTCCTAGCCACAGCTACAACGTTGATTCGGAGGACCAACGCGTTGAATATATTCAACCCCGACGTACCGTGCATGTCATAATCGACACCCCTAGGAAGGGCGATACCATGATTAAACGTGGTATGCAGCTGCCTCGTCTCCTACAAGATCTCCCACATTACTGACCAACCTAGCCAGTTCTTCATTCAAGGGACCCGCGTCAACCGCATCCAAGTTTTGAACCAACTGTGACAGACTCGACGCGCCGATAAGCACAGCATCCCCATGTTCACGGCTCAGTGCCGAGTGGTAGATCGTCCATCGCAATGCCAGTGCATGTCCACTTACTCCAGCTGCTGCACCTGCATCAGCTACGGTCTGGGCTGCTGCAATTACTGCCGGTTTGTAATAAGCGTCATGATAGATCTTTCCTGATGCAGTCTAGACAACATCATACATATGTCAGTAGTAGCTACTAGTATGGCATTAAGGTAGACTTACACTGTCGTCCCATCGCGATCCAGCGAGTTGACTCGGGTCCTGCGAGAGCCTTCCTGTGAATAGGCCCACTGCAGCTGGACTATATTGCAAGACATGAAATTAGTGCTTCCATTAGGCACCCCCATTGATAGAGAAGGCAGCTCGTACCTATATGCATAGAAGCTAATCCCATGCCGTCTGAGTACAGGAAACAACTGCGTTTCTCCAGATCGGATGATAGGATTGTATCGGCCTTGATACACACTAGGCTTGACAAAGCCGTGCTTCTCACAAATCGACACGATCTCCTCCACCTCATCTGCGGTGTAGTTACTAATGCCAAAGCGGGCAAACTTTCCTTTGCGGTACTCGGCATCCATGGCTCGGCAAGTCTCTTCGAACGGAGTATGGCGGTCCGGTGCATGCAGGTACATGATGTCCACCTTATCCGTCTTCAATGCTTCGAGAGACTGGGCCACACTCTGCTGGATTCCTTCCGCAGTGTGAGTACCAGGTGCCCAAGAATTGACCTTAGTCGACAGGTTAGCCCAGGTAGGAACTCCTAACTCGCCAAGAAGTCTTTCTGCTGCGCCGGGAGAGCCCACGGGATATGCGCGAGCCGTGTCCACATCGGTCACATTTCTAGCTTGGAGGGTGACAATGATCGGGGCTGCTGTTTCCACATCTTGAATCTTGGCCAGTGGTGATCCGGTTCCAAAGGCTGCGGTGCCAAAAATGATATGGAGGCGCTCGTGTGAAGTCATTGGTAATGGAAGTTATGAGGGCTTAATCGAGACTGTGAGTCCAAGTTTATAGAACGCCGAAGACAAGACGAACCTAGCCATCACTTATGTATTATGCAAGTGACAGTGTCACGTTCCATCCTGTTGGCCGTCTCACCATCTGACTCGACTAGCGTCACTCTTTACATTCACCAATGGACAGGGTACCGTGGGTTATGTGCAGTACTTAACACAGTCATCTCACGTACGGATCGGGAGTTACCATCCCCCGGATCGGGCTCGGACGGGTCTCACTCTCCTATGGGAAGCTCCATTTGCCGAACACGAGGTCTATTGGAATTCTTTTTGCGGTTCGAATCTAAAGATGCTAGAAGAGAAAGGTTGAACACAGCATTTGATCATGATTATATGCCCTGTAGCACTTATCAGCATCTCAGTTTCCTACATCGGTGTAGCCACCGTCTATTCGTAGAACTTCTCTGTACCTCACTCTCGAGGAGATTGCCTTTTTGTTGCTATTATTCTCACGTATCAGCACAAAGCGGAACATCAATGCTCTAGCGGAGTAGACGTGAAAAAGGCTGGGTAGTTGATATGGTATGTTAAGACTCGGGTGAATAGGACAACATCAATGATGTTTAACCAGTGCCAGAGTCATCCAAAGGTACCATTGAGATCAGGATAGGTAGTAAGCCAGTAAGCTGTCGATGACCTACTCCTTACATATAGCCCGCGACCCCGTTGCGAAAAGGTGCGATGATGCCGTTTCTCCCACAGATATGCCGGCTATCCTGACAAAGGGAAGGCATGGATGTTCCAACATATATTTTTCGTCGCATAATGACCCGATGTAAGCCTTGGCCCGCTATGCCAAGCTTACAGGGACTAGGATATGTTGCTACTTGGTGTCTGATATTGCTCAAGGAAGTCTGTAGGACTTGGATGTCCACGTCAGTCCATCGGAAGGTATCGGTCTAGACCATACCGAAGCTACATATCTCATATCCGGACATGGGGTAGTTGACCTAACTATCTCCTCGGACTACATTTCCGCACTCTCTCTGAAATTATTACCATAGGAGTGCACTCCGGCTCCAGGGATGAGCGTTCTTTTCACTCTCATGTCTCAGTCATTCCGATGTGGCAGGGAGATACAGCTTGTTGTTGAAACATAAGGGGTGGCATGCCCTTTGATCCGTACTGGTATTCATTGCCACAAGACTTGTCGAGAACGTTGCCTTTGTTGCAGTTCTGTACACGATGAGGAAGATACTGGATGCTCTTGGCCCTTGTCTGAAACTGCCCGAGAATTCTTAAGCGGATATCTCCTACAATAATAGCCCAAGTGCAGGTGTCGATTTTACATGCATTGTCACCATAAACCATGACAGCATGGTATCATCCAAGTGGGGGTAGACCACTTGACAAGGAAGATTCTCCTTGTGCATCAATAGTCTCGCTGCATATGCGAAACCTGCCAAAGCAAACAGGTTGAGGACTGCATATCCTCAGTAGTATACCACTAGTTTGATAGGTCACGGTCGATCTGTTATATAAGAGGAATACCCGAAAAGGCAATGCGGGGTATACACGTGACTCCCTGGTTCCGCCTTCTTTATCGGAAGCAGGCTATTGGCGGGCCAGCTCGCTTGCTGTTACATAATATCCGCTGCCAATCATGGGCCGGGTTAACCCCGATCCGGAGTAGCCCCTCCGATAACATATCGTTTGCCCCAGTCAGATGACTCAACCCCCGTGACTCAATGGATTGTCGCTTTTGTTGAATTAAATTTAATTGATCGTCGACCACAACTTCTTTTCTTTTACTCCCAATTCAAAGAGCAAAAAACTCCCCGATCCCTCACCTTCCACCACCTCTCTACCCTTCCCTTAACTACTCTTCCTTCATTCACAATGGCTACCGAGAAGCCCCGTGTCTGTCTTGCCTACTCTGGTATACTAATCCCTCAATGGTAAAACAATTGACCCGAAGATTATGTCGCTAACACCGACGGATTTTGAACAGGCGGTCTGGATACCAGCTGCATTCTTCGCTGGTTGATCGGTATAGCTCTCCAATTTCCTTCCGTTCGCCCAATGGCTGCTAACAATGAGCAACAGAGGAGGGCTACGAGGTTGTCTGCTTCCTCGGCAATGTCGGCCAGGAGGAAGACTGGGCCGCTGTTGAGGAGAAGGCCCTCAAGATCGGTGCCAAGAAGATGGTGATTGAGGATCTGCGCCGGGAGTTCGTCGAGGAGCTCTGCTTCCCTGCCATCCGTAAGCTGACCAGGATGCCTTGAGTAGGCATGAGCCGTGTAATGACGTGTGATACAGAGTGCAATGCCATCTATGAGGGTCGCTACCTCCTGGGAACCAGCTTGGCTCGTCCCGTTATCGCCCGCGCCCAGATGCGTGTCGCTCAGCGTGAAGGCTGCCAGTTTGTCAGCCACGGTGCTACCGGCAAGGGTAACGACCAGGTCCGTTTCGAACTGGCTTTCTATGCCATCCAGCCCTCCATCAAGATCATCGCCCCTTGGCGTGATCCCAAGTTCTTCAAGCGTTTCGCTGGCCGTAACGATCTCCTCGACTATGCCGCCCAGACCGGCATCCCTGTTACCTCCACTAAGGCCAAGCCCTGGTCCATGGACGCCAACTCCGCCCACTGCAGTTACGAGGCCGGTGTTCTGGAGGACCCCAACCACACCCCTCCCGCTGACATGTGGACCATGACCGCCGACCCTCTGAACGCCCCTAACGAGCCTGCCGACATCACCATCCAGTTCGAGCAGGGTATCCCCACTAAGCTCGTCACTCCCGAGAAGACATACACCGACTCCGTTGAGCTCTTCAACGCTCTCAACAAGCTCGGCTACACCCACGGTGTTGGCCGTATTGATATTGTCGAGAACCGCTTCATCGGTCTCAAGAGCCGTGGCTGCTATGACTGTACGCATTATCCTAGTTCACCCGTCACACACTATCCTGTAGCTAACCATGTTCTAGCCCCTGCTATGACCATCCTCCGCGCCGCCCATCTCGACCTCGAGGGTCTCGTCCTGGACGGCCAGGTCCGCTCTCTCCGTGATCAGTTCGTCACCCACAACTGGTCCATCCTCCTCTACAATGGCTACTACTTCAGCCCCGAGCGTGAGTTCATCGAGAACAGTCTGAAGTTCAGTCAGAAGCGCGTCAACGGTGAGGTCCGTGTGCGCCTCTACAAGGGTAGCCCTTACATCCTTGGTCGCTCCAGCAGCACCGAGAAGCTGTACGATGCCGAGGAGGCTTCCATGGACTCCCTCGAGGACTTCGAGCCTACCGACACCACCGGTTTCATTGCCATCAGCTCCATCCGGTATGTTGCTCCCCCTACTCCACCCACAGTTCTTCCACGCTAACCTGGACACTAGTCTCAAGAAGTACGGTCTGCAGAAGGCTGAGGAGGGCGAGAACCTCAGCCGGGCTTAGATTCCCCCTTCCACGCTTGGATATTCTTTGTTTCCTTTCAACTGAAAAGTGATGTCATGTGACGATTATCATGATAGTCAAAAATATTTAGGGCATGAAATTTAATATGTAACATTAAACGTCCGGGTTGAATTCTTTGTCGTTCTGGATCCTAAAACTGCCCAATTAAGCACTTTTCTCGTATAGCCGGAAGGTTATCATACCTACCAGCCACCCAAGGCTCTGTTCAACAAGATGGGGCGTTCAAATACCGATACCGGACCTGGATGTGAAAAGCTCTAGTAAGTGGAGAGGACCCACCGATCACTTGGCAAGTTAGCATCCACTCCCATTTGCTTCCTAATCTGGCCAATTGATGATGCACCGGCTGGCGACAATACCATGACGTCGCGCCCATATATATATGAGAATCCCACTCCACCTCAAATTCAGTGACCAAAATAGTCACACACCAACGCAACGGAAGATCAATCGCACAAGCTCACCAGCACAGACTGGAAGCACCACCCAGCCCAATCACAGTAACACAGAAACAATGACCGGCCATCACCCATCCGGCCTCTCCAACATATCCAACCGCATATCCTGCAAAAAAGCACACATAATAGACTTCATGCCCGCATAAGACCGCTGAAACTCCTCACTCTGAATCCCATAACTCTGCTCCTGCAACTCCCACCGCACATCAGGCACATCCCGAACATTCTCCCTCAGCGGAAGCAGGTTCCAATTCAACAACTCCACCAATTCACTCGGCGTCTTACTCAGACTCAACAAGAGCGGAATATTCACCCCGATATCAATCTGCAGCCGACTCAGCTTCCGATACCCCTTATCGGACAACGCAACCGCCAGCGTTGTCAACCGATCCTGGAACCCCAGTAGATGCTCCAACGTCGACTGACTATGAATATGCCTTGGCGTACCCTGAATCGACAAACACAGTCGCACGGACTGCACCCACTGAATCGTCGACGGCAACGGCACATACGGCGGAATAACCTTCCCACAGAACAAAATGTATTTCGTATCCAGCACGATCTCGTAAGACGTCGACCCGTACCATTCCTGAATCACCTCGGCGTAGATCTGGTGGTTTGCGCGCAGGATCGCGGGACAGCAGCGCGAGCCATCATGTCGCAGGTGAATCGTCTTCGAGCGATCGCGGAGCAGCGAGAAATTGCGGATCGGGAGGTCCGGGATGAGGTACTGGTAGATGGATAGGCGGACTTCCGGGGGGAATTGGAGGAATGGGAGCGTTGTGTCCGAAGCCATGGAATGGCGGGTCTTTGGCTTCCCGGGACCGTTTGATGGGGAGGGAGTTCAGGAGGGGCGGGAGGTGTGGGCGTACATTTGGGTTGAGGTGATGATGGTGTTCATGGATTGGATTTTGCGATGGTTGCGTTTGCTGATGAGATGACGGACACCTGACCGGTCGCTTTGGGTATATCTTTCCGTGAGCGGATGTCGGGGGTGTTGTTTGGTTTGTTTGGTTTGCTGGGGGTTTCCGGGGGTCCATTGACCAATCATGATTCTATGGTTGTTTGTATGACTCGTGATGTGAACCCTAGGTGCAGTAGAGTGATGTTCTCTACGTGAAGTACTAGGATTCGTTGAATTGTCTGGGTCAAGACCTACACTACCTTAACTAATGTATCCTGTATGAAGAGCTTGATTGAAATTGATGAATTGAAGTCAAAATTTCTTTCCGACCTATGACATCATAACACTCATGGAACATTATATATTTCTCGTAATAGATCAGACCTGGTATTCCCGTATACACCCTTACTCCTTGATACAAGCAACCCGCTTTTCCTCACAGCAGAATCTAACCATCTTCCCCAGATATAGAAATAGAAAGAAAAAAGATACACCTAGGGAAACGAGAAAGAGGCGGATAAGTCGAAGAAGAAGAAGAAGAAGAAGAAGAAGAAGAAGAAGAAGAAATGCAATGATAAGAACTGAGAAATAATGAAACAGATAGAGAGAAAAGACAGAAACAGGAACAGGAACAGGAACGAAAGGGTTATCTCGGTAACTAATCAGGAAAAGAAGCAAAAAGAAAAAGAACAAAACTAACGCAAAGTGGACATAGGAAGAGGGCAACATGAGAAAGGAAAGACAACAAACACAGAGTGAGAGACCGAGATAGGAAAACACATATCTCATTTAAAAATTCCAAGGGTGGAGAAGCGGCGAATGAGACTGATTTGAGTCCTAGTGGATTTATTGGATGAATCAGAGCTCCCACGACTTTCTCGACGTCCTTGTAGCTGCGCATTTTTGAGCACCTTGGTCATATCAGAAGATAAGTTGCGAGGCTTGGGGCGGTCGCCATACTTTGCTCCCTGGCTTAGGAGTATGGCTGCCAATTGTGAGTGACCTTGCTCTACAGCACGTGACAGAGGTGTGAAACGGTGTATATCGGCCATATTGATGTCTGCGGACCCTTGTAAAAGTCTCCCGAACTTATCCCACCAAGACTCTGTGCCATCATACCGTACAATCAATGAGAGCAGAGGAGTTTCATCGGTGCGGGAACGGCGGATATTAAAGGAAACCTTTCCATTGAGAAGTTGGATTATGTTCGCCCCATTATCACTGTAAATAGCATAGTGCAAGCATGTGTAGCCATCCTCGCAATGGCTTGAGCAGTCCGCTCCACGGTCTAGAAGAAGTCGGACGGTTGAGACATGGCCGTGCCTGCATGCTGGCATGAGTGGAGTACCACCCCTTCTGGACGGGGCGTCAATGTTCGCACCGGCATTGAGGAGCATCTCAACGATGTGACGCTTACCCGCAGCGGCGGCTATTTTGAGAGGCGTGTCTCCTTTGGAATCTGGGGTCTCAAGGTCGAGGCCCGGGTGGCGAGCCAAGAGCACCTCGAGGGCCGTTGCGTAGTCCAACCGAATAAGATATATGAGTAGCCTATCATTGCCGTCCCAAATCCCCTCAATATTGACATCCCCATTCCACAGGTTAATGACTTCCGACAGAAGTCGTTCATTTCCTGGCTGGATGTCCCTGCTGTTGACCCTTATGTTGTCTGACCCGCTGCCGACTGACGCCGACCCACCCACACTGGTGTTTATACTGGGTGTGCGAAGAACAATTGGTTGAGCAATTTCAACCAAGTTATGCAATTCCTCTTGAACATTCCTAGCGCTCGGTCTGTCATCGTGGCTGATGGCAAGCATAGAAACAATCAAAGACTGACATCTTGTCAGAAACTCCTGGTTGTAATTATAACGACCGCTGGTTAACCCAGAAAGCCATGACTGGACGTGGGGATTCAGCACAGGAGGCGAGCCACGGTGGAAATAGTCATTCTCATAAGGGGATGCTCCATCCCCATCGGTACCCCTTAGTTGGTCAAGATGCATCATTCCATCTGCCCCTTCTAAGCCGAGAGCGAGGATTCGGGTCAAAATACACCCTAAGGACCAGATGTCACTCTTAAGACCATGCCCTGCACCATCTGGTGATTGATATGGACCAGGAGGCGGTGATAACCTCTGTCGCTGGGTGAATGAATCCACAAATTCCGTAACAGTCGTGCCGGTTCTCTCAGGTCTAGACATAATCGAGATTCCAAAATCAGAGATCTTCCACTTTCCCACTTTTGGAAAGTCCAGGGCGTCTCCATGAAACACAAGTATATTTCCTGGCTTAAGGTCCATGTGACAGCAGCTAAGGCCTGGTGGATTGCTGTCCAATCCTTGATGTAAGAAGGCCAGAGCCCCAGCGAGATGCGCGGCCTCTTGCATCAGGTCACGTAATGTGAAGTCTGGGCACCTTTGATGCCCCTCGCGAAGGAAGACATCTAGATCCATGTCTGCCAAGGGAGAAAGAATATTGAACGAATTGCCGATTGTCACGGTGGCTAAGAAAGGGACGATGCGATCATGCTTGGAGAGACTTGAGCGAAGTACATCGAGGTTGTTGGTTTCGGAGTGGAAGTCACCCCTACCTTCAAACTGTTTCAAAGCGACCGCGATATCTTTCTAGAGTCAGATGTCTTGGTTAGGTACAAAGCTTGATAATATGATATAAGTGGACCTGATGGGACTTACGCTGTAAGGCGCTCCCGGCAGGTGGTGTTCGGATTGGGATCGAAAATGTCCACTTCCGATGATCTCCTTGGTGACCCTGCCATATGCACCGTTCCCAATACTTGTCGATATGTCGTTCACAAAGGGGAGCTTCCACTCTTTCGAAAATGTCAGACTTTTACCCTCCTCAATGTCAATCGGACAGAAAGTATATTGGCTCGCTTGGAACTTTTCAGCCCACGGGGACCCCAAGAATGAATCATCCTCCAGAATCGCCAGTGTATACGTTGGGATCATTCGATCTGAGCGGTCCCATTTGCCATGTTCGTCGCGATGTTTGAGAAAAATGTCTCCAAACCTCCCCCAATCCTGCCAGCCAATATCCACTAGTATAGATAGTGTCTGCAGCCACTCTTCCCGAATGTTATGCATCCAGGTATTATCGAATCCGGGCCTTACGAGGTCTATGAATCTCTCTAGGCGAGATTCACTCCAAATAAGTGCTAAGCTATGCCGCGTTACGACCTTTTCCGATGGCCTGTCTCTTCGGTGGGTTTCAGTTTGTAACGCAAGGGAGAGCTCTCTGAGCATCAACTCTCGCTGTATAGATGGTCGTCTTTCCGGAGGACTTTCGATGAATAGAGGATCATGGGGATATAGATGACTTTCACCTATAATATTCTCTGCTCTATGTATTGTACTAAAAAGTCAGTCAGTCAGTATACATCACACCCAGATAAAGTCCCAACGCTTCTTATACTGACTTGGTAGGGCCGGGGTAGACGTCATAATAGGGGCGATCATTATGAAAGTATGTCTGACGCGGAGATATCTCATTCATCTCCAGTTCTGGACTTTGGCGTAGGTTAGGAATGGTCCGAGGTGTTGTATGCTCTGTCGGGGTAAGTCTTCTGGTAAATCGTCTGTGCGCTTCAGAGCTGGGCCGATGTGAAGAGTCATTGCTGTGATAGCCAGAGGAAGAACTGAGGGCGTGGTGAAGGGCAATTAAGCCATTTGCCGTCAGAGCGGCATCGATCTCTTCATTGGACATTTCGACATTGAAAGCAATGCGAAAATCATCGTAACGACTCATGTTGGGCGTGAGATCGCGGGCTGTAGCGTCGAGGTCGCGAGCGACGCTCAAACGGACGGCTGGGCTTCAGTCCAAATGAGTCGCTGCGGGCGTTTAAAGCTAACAAGGTACATTTACAGTAAATTAAAATTCAGAAAGCCAGTAGTAGACTCCAGATGAATACGTACAATGCGAGTATGTGCAGTACATATGCGTTGGCAGAAGGGTTACCGGTGCCTGCATGGAGGAAAGATGAGTAACGGAGGTGAGAGTGGAAAGGATTACGAAGAAAGCAGTGACGAGGCAACGTTATGCCTTGGCCCCCGTTAACTCACGTGTTGGCTGCTTGCTATCAGTAATTCTGCGTATTTTGTACCCCAATGACCTCGAGTCCTTAAGTTTCTCAGCCTCGGCCAAGGACGAATTGGGGCTTTCCCCGTGGGGTTTCATGTCCGCTCCAAATGACTCGGACGCCTCGACACCATCGACTTATTGGACCAATATGACTGGTCATGGAGCTAATTAGTCAGGACTAGAATGAGGCGGCGAATAAGGTCTTCTCTGACGACCCTTAATTTCTGTAAAATGTGGCTGTACCATCTGGTCTACAAGGGGAAAATACTGGAAGGCGTGTCTGTGTCACTTCATAATATTGCTTCACGCGCATTTCGGTGCCTTCGCACAAGAGAGGCAAAACCGCCAAGGTAAGGTACATAGATACTAACTTTGTTAGGTATTTGTGCCCATCGAAGCCATAAATCCACGACAGTAAAGGTACTCTACAAGCATTCCATGTAGTCAATGGAAGACCGACAGTTATGCTACACTCTAGGCAGGATCATGAAATTGCTGGAGATGGAACGGTTCATCGTCCATCTTTCGTCGGCCACATAGGTTACCCAGGCTAACGACATGCTCCTTGACGTGGACAGACATTTTTGTGTTAACTGCGGCCTCAGTCAGTATGTATCACGGTAGGAAAGACCTGCAGAGGGGACAATCGTACATATTTCGTTCATTTCTTCCAGGCCCACTTTTGCAGTGCCACTGGGAACCTACACTAATCGTTAGCTGTTGCCAGGTGGTCCGTAGATGACAGAGTACTTACGAACAGAAAGACGAGAACAAAAGCCAGCGCATTGAGTCCCCTAAAGCACGATTAAAATCCGACCGAACATGCAACTGAGAGAACAGGAAACACCCACATGAACAGAAAACATAATTTGGATTCTCCGTAGTTGCCCAAAGCATCGGTCAATTTGGGTACAAATAGTACCAGAAGCCCCAGACCCAGGAAATTGACCATAACGCTGAAGCTCATGCCGACTTCTAAAGAGCAGAATTAGCATCAATCCCATCGTTGCGAGTTAGTCAACCCTTCACCTTAAAGGAGAGAAGTCGAAAAAGAAAGAAAGAAAAATCCAATACTTACCACGGAACGCAAGTGGAAAGACTTCGGCACTGAAGGTGAAAGGGACTGGTCCCGCACCGATACCATAGAAGAATGTAAAGAAGCCGATGGTAAAAGTTGATACGAGGGCCAGCCTGACTGTGTAGGTTTCGATTCGGAAAAAAAGCCCAATAGCAAGTAGACTGAGAAACATTCCCGCGAGCGAGATGAGGAGAAGAAGCCGACGCCCACGCCAATCAATGTATCGATACGCAGGAATAGTGAAGAGGAAGTTCGCCAAGCCGAATCCTAATCTCCGTTAAGAATAGAGCCTATATACATGGATTAGATGCGAACTTTCACTTACCAAAGTTAAGCCAAACTACATCCGCACGTTGCTGGGAACCATTTGTATCCAGTGTTTTCTCCCGCGTGGTTTTACCGAAGAGTCGAGAAGAGTAAAACGAGAGAACGTTGATCTAACTCGACAATGAGATAAATGATGTTTACAAAGTCAACAAGCAATGCTAGAGAGGAGTGACTCACACCACACAGTTGTTGTGACGCCATTACCAAAAACGCAGCCACACATGCCCTTTGGTTGCGTGGATGGCTGAAAAGCTTTCCAATCCGCTTGAGGAAACGGGTCTCTCGGACCTTCTTTTGGTATATCTCTTCACTATACCAGTTCTGTGGTCTCTTCCCATCAAACATCTCCGTTTCGACTTGTAGTTGACTATGGATATAATAAAGGTCTCTCGCAGCCTGGATGTCTGTGCCTCGTAGCTGTCGGAGGCTCACGAATGCCCCGGTATAATCTCCTCTACGGATAAGAAACCGCGGGGATTCGGGACAAAGAAAGACGAGGAAGAGGAGGATAAGAGCGGGAATAGACGCTGTCCCTAGAAGCACCCTCCATTGGCGATCGACAATCCAATCGCAGGCGAAGCCAAGAAAGACACCACTGTATTGATGGTGTGTAAGGAATACTGTTCAAGAATCAAGAGAAAAATGCATAAAAACGTACAAAGTATCGAACAACTGCCACATCATCAACAACCGTCCGCGCAGATGGTCAACCGCTGCCTCTGCGGCAAAAACGGGGGCGATTGACGCCTTCGCGCCGATCTTGGGATTGAAAATTAGTAGGTTTTGTCAACAGTAGACAGATTGAATGGCTTACCCCAATACCGAGTATCACTCGACAAGCAAGAAGCTGCTGCCATGTCACACAGCGAGCGGTACCTGTTGGTTTCGAAGTCAGAATTGTGTCCCATGGACAGCGTCAGGACACTATCTACCAAGTACACAAGCAGCACAAAAAACGGCTGAAATGAACAGTGCTGGGCGCCTCCCATAATTGCCCTCTTGGAGAGGATCACTCAACCAGGTTCCACTACTTTCTTTAGTCTCTTTGTGTGATCTTACGTTTGTTGGGCAACTCACATAATACTTCCCGATAACCAAGGCGCAGCATCAATAAAGCCACCCAATAATAGATGGGACTGCGTCCAGTCTTCTCCTTGGGGTGACAAGTCATGCTTCCAGCCTTCTGAACCCGCATTGATCGTGGACTGCTGCCAGCCTCTATAAGAGTTAGTTAGTTGGAGCCTAAAGATGATATGACTCCCTGCCAGGCGTACATACTGGGTGATCGCCGCACATGCTGTGGTTAAAATGGTCACCTTGAGGTCTTTACTTTGTTGCCAAAAGCCCGACTCCTTTTCATCCTTTATCGCCTTGAACTCTGCTGGCGTTAAGCTGAGTGTGTATAGATTATCGGGTTCCTGTGCTATTCGGGCTCCTTTGACAAGCAGCTCAAGGTCGACCACGTCTTTCAGATTGTTTCGATCATAGAACTTGTGCACGTCATCTTCAAGCTCCTCTGGTGTTCTGAGTAGCAGCGGGTTCCGAGGCCTGAAGGATGCAATGTAAGATGAGCATGATGCCCGACCACAAGCAGGAGTGAGAGAGGCTCGATAACTCCATTGGACGAAAAGATAATGAAAAATTGAACCTGAGGAGAGAATGCCTACCGCCTGGCTGAGTTGTTTACGCGCATATTGCCCCTTACATGAATTTATTCAACCTTAACCCGTTCAGCATGCGCGAAGTAAGGGGCTCGGAAGATAATATGGTTCTTAGCCACACCTTAAGGCTAACAAAGGATCAAGTGGAGCATACAAGGCTTATCTGAGCTGCAGTTTCTTTATATCACCTGGAAAGAGAAGTAGCTTTACAAATGATACTTTACTGGCACAAATACGCCGCAACCGAGGTGAAGGTGAGAGAAAAGCAGGTAAGTTGACCAATAAGCCAAGTTCCAGTGACAAAAAGAGATGAGTAATGAAATACCTACCCAGCCATAGAAAATGTGATTCTGCATTACGAGAAATGAGGCTCATTTTGTGGATTCATCTAACCTGATGGTGTGCCGTCCTCCGAAAGTTTTACACTCGTATTCGATCGTCATGTACAGCCTTGCCTTGGCACTCCACGAGGTACTGAAATTATTTTTCAATTTATTGCATCTATGTCACAATCCTCACTGTAATGGTTCTAATCAGCATGCTAATTGACTCAGCAGCAGAGTCGAGTCGAGTACTGTGGTAGCTAACCAAAGGTCTGGCAGTGAGATAGCAAGAGCTGACAGTCTTGGACGATATTTAGCGCCCAAGGGACTGCCGCCACCTATTGGTTTTGCTTTTTCTCTTTGAGTAATCTGTTTGCTCCCTTTTCTTTTCCTGTTTTACTCTGTGGGTTACTGGATACCTGCATGGGGGCTGTGCACCAAAACCGCCAACGAGACCACTCTTCCTCTTGGGGACCATCTTGCGAGAAATTCTGGTGTGGTGAATCGATTAAATTTCTCGCCATGAAGGTACCCACCGCTCAGATGTCCTAGGTTCAACGTCATGTAACAGGAAGAGAAGAATTTCCGGGGATTTCCGAATGGTGCTAAAATACTTAGGGCATGGATTGACATCCCCCGCTTCTCATGCAGCAATCCTCCACTCCCCGCACACTTTGACGTGGCCGTACCCCAATCGTAGTGAAGATGACTCGATCCTTCAAGCCACGGCTAGCCTCACTGGCGTAACCAGCCTGTCGGGCTGCGATTTCTTGCGTCCGTCAAACCTTCTGGGTGAGTTTGGGAACAAACAAGCGCACAGGTCGGTGCCGAGACAACCATCAATCAGCGCCCTGATCGCGTCGTCACAGCCTCACCACTTTCAGAGGCTCTGCACCCCTTCGTATTTGTTTCTTTTTGTCTATAACCGCAGTGAGAGAGCTGAAAGCCTACCCTCCGCCCCGCGCTTAGATCAACTTGCCTCTTCCCTTTTACATCCAAGCCATACTAGCCAACCTTGACCATGAGCGGGTCAGTTCAGAACACCATCAGCCCTGACCTAACAGGGTACATCAGAAAGGAAAGGCTCGAGGCTAGGCTACTAAGCCTGTTTGGCAAACCGATCAAAGTTCGCGTAAGGACCTTCGCTGATAGCGCCGGTGTCTCAACGCTGCTGACATACAAGGTTCATTTGAAAGCATATCAATGAGCGATGGGTTTTTGACGCCCCAAGAATAGTGACTCAGGTACGCAACTTTGTGCAACTTCAGTGGCAAATTGATTACTAGCCAGTGGCTAATTTGTTCATTCTTTTCTCTAGAATGAGATCGAGTAAGTGGAGATAGTCCAGCACGCGCCATTTACCACAATATGACTTATTGTATTTCGATAAAGCGATCTTCGGGATTGAACGAGTGTTTGGATCATACGGATATGGATATGGATGAGATGATCACTGGGCTGGGTCTACTCATGTGGCTTTGATACCGCAGCAATGTCATTTTACTTTCAAGTACCCTGCTCTATGTAACGTAATTCGCTGCTGGTAGTGTTTGCTTACCTGCAATGATAACTCACGTTACAGCCTTGGACCAGCATTCCTTAACTTGGCTAATCTGCCTTGTAACTTGAATGGGTGATCGAATCTGGTTATAAGCGACTTATTAGTATCTTGGTATTCCTAAATTTACTTCCAGAAGAGTTCTAGTGTGACGCCTAGAACCTACTGGGCACTTACTGTGAGAATGCATACCATCGCACCGCTTCAAGGCAACAGTTGCCGGCTGAATCCGTTGAAACCTGAGCACTACGGTGCTATACAACCCCATCTCCGTTATCCAACATTTGTTTCTTGTCCGGAAAAGTCAAACGTATACCTATTTGACTTTATATGTATGTTGTCAATTCCTGAAACAACCCTCTGGAGCCGGGTTTACTGACTATATTAGCCTCATCGGGTCCCAAAACGGACGGCCCTCACCTATTCACCAATAGCGACGATTTCGAGACCCATATCGCGACTACGGCCAAACCACACACACGTATAGTGTTGGTTTTTCTCCTCGCACAGCATTGTAGTAAACAGACTTACAATTTCCTAGGTCGATATGCTCTCAAAATTCGATGCGCCCCCTCGGAGTCACCGAACAAGCGATGCGAAAGCTCATAAACACATACGGCATCGATGCGACCTTCCTCGACCTCGCAGTATCCTTCGGTGACAAGCCACAAAGCGCTGATGCAGGACACGGAGCGATGACAGTGAGACAGAAGGAAGATGGTTCATACGGTACTTGACCGACCTGAAAGACGACACGGGAATGACAATGCTGATCTTTCAGACATGCAATATCTCTTTGCATATGCAGAGAACAATGCCGCTCAGGGGAATGTTCCATGGACGATCCGACAGACATGTGTATTCCACCGATATAATCCTGCGGGATCCGGCAATCTCTGGATCTTCTTTCACGCGAGGCCACGATCAAAGATGCAGCAGCAGATCGAAGCCGAGATCACTTCGCAACATGCAGGCGTGTCTAAGAGGTGGTACTGGATGCATTTACTCGTGCTTTCGGCATATATTGGTAATTGGCGCTGGTGTATCCGCAGTCTGGGCGAGGAGATCGAGAAGACTGTCAGTTTGAAATGCGACCGAGGCTTTTGTGAAGTCGAGTAATGCTAATTATCTGCTTAGGTTGATATCGCTCTGACGTTGGATCTCTCTAAGGCTGATCATGATAAAGACGGGCTCATCCGACTATTGACGCCGCAATATTTAGGAGACAAGCTCCTACCGCTCTCATCTAGACTAAAGGTTGCGTTAGAAACCGTTCGCAAGCTAGATGAAATCAACACATTTTTCCAATCCAAGGGGTTTATGACTGATGACGACTCACAACGATTTGCAAGCGAGATGGCGTACTACAAAACTACTATCGAAGGGTACAGTAAAAGCGTGGAAGTACTCGAAGGAAAGGTGAAAGGTATCTCGGATCTGGTATGTCTTTTATCTTATGACCCTATCATGATCATGCTCAGACTTTCTAACGTCACTCATCCACATGTAGTTGGCAGTTGCCCTAAACCTCAAGGGCCAAACTGTAGCCAATGAAATTAACGACAAGATGCTGCAGCTCACTAGCGAGGCATTCGAAGATAATGCTACTGTCCGGGTTGTCACTCTAGTCACCCTTATCTACCTTCCTGCTAGCTTCGTCTCCGTGAGTCTCATCCAATATGCATGGTACATGTCAGCTCTAACAATACGTGCAGACTCTCCTCGGAATGAACCTTTTTGAGTTTGGAGATTCGAATGGGCAAGGGTTCACGATCTCGAAGCAGTTTTGGATCTTCGTCGTGGCTGCAGTACCGCTTACGATGCTCACCCTGGGATCTTGGTATATCATCACCAAACGGCAGGTGAAACTGCGGCAGAAGAGGAAGGAGGAGAGAGCAGGAAGCAAGATGTGCTGAGATATTTTTCCTTCGTATCTTTCCTTTGTACTTGTCTATTTGCTTCCTCTTTTCATAAGTATATATGTCTCTTGATTGGATATACGAGCGTGGCAAGATAGTCAAGGTGTTTTAACAACAGCATGGTGTTGGAGGATATGTTCTGCAAATTGCCAAGCAATTTTATACATAACCCATGGATAGATACACATAGAAATCAAGTTTACATGCTCAAATAAATTACGCAACCTACAAAAGTACCCTTTATATTCGAATAAGTTGATTATCGAAAGCAATAAGTAGTTCCTGCCTCGAATTTCTCCGGCATCCAGCTGATCATGTGATTTTTCGAGATAGGATCCTTTCGCCTGGTATCAACTGATCTATAAGATATTCTCTATAGTTGCTGATCTTCGAGCGGATGTCTTACTCCGCCCGTCATAATATGGCCTTGTTCTTCATTCCAGGACAAACACCAGACAACTGTAACGGGTGGGAAAGAAGGTAGCCTCGGACGAAACTGGCCCATACGGCCGTTACCTCGTGCTCACAGCTTCTTCAAGATCAATTCACCTCCATCATCTAGAGGAACTATAAACGACATATGCTCCACTCTGTCCGAGAGACTCTATGCCGGATTCTTACATTCTGCTCTGATATTCCGGGATAGCTCCTCTAACAGTGCGGGCGTAGAAAGTTATGTCGACTAAGAAGGCTACTCCCCGAAAGATGGGCCTTTGATCCCATTCTAGCCGACGACTGGGTAAGTATGTCGCCGGTATTCTAAGCATTCATACTATGGTGAGAACGAAACAGACGGTATTTCTCAAAGTATTCCGGTACATCTCAAGACAAACAGAAGACAATTTCCCAGGATGGCAGCGGCACGGCAGAGGGAAGGATGTTCCTATTTTTATTACTACATTAGCCAAGATTGATATTGTTGATGCATCAATCCCGTGTAAAATTAGTCTGGATTCGTACCTACTCTGAGGGCCAGTAGATGTCAGCGAAAGTATAATTTTCTTTTCTCAATGCTGTCGGTTAGTGCACCGGTACTTTTGTGCCATTGCCAAGAGAAAAAACTATCTACAAGATTGGCTATCGATGGATGCCTGCATCACTCATGACTAGGCCAACATGTTTCCGTCTGGACTGGTATCAAATCATGCATCCTGGCATCTGAATGCATTCCTCGGGCCGTGGACCATGCTAGCTTCCATATAAGCATGGCATGTGAAGAACACCCTTTCTGTTTATACCTGGGGCGTCTCGCTTTGCTGGTTATGCTGGCCTTCTTCCTCACGTCAATGCTTCTCTGGAGGTAGGGAGGCTTCGCGGTTGCTCATCGACGCCTGCTCAACGTGAAACGGTAGCGACTTGTAATCTCGGAAGCTATACGAAGAAATTTTGCGTTCGTTTCTTTCCATGGGCTGCCATGTCGAATTTCCGCAGTGAGAATCTTCGGACACCGGTTTTGAGACCTTCCTGATATGGTATTCTTCCCTCGTATTGAGATCAGGCAGCGTCAAGGGGAGGAAAATTCCCCTAGCAATCATGCGATATTGAAATTCGGAGAAACCGTCTCTCCCTTCCACCATCCGGCACAACCGGAGGACGTAAAATGCAGCGTTAATTAATGCAAGAGAATTCTTCCTCCACCTATAGTACCAAAGCGTGCGCCACAACGAATCCTAGAAGTCGAAGTGCAGATGAAACTGAGACACTAAAGCCGTTTTGCCTTTGCCAGACTGACCCACTAGGTGGATCATTCAAAATTCAGAAAATTCATAGCATGCATCTCAGTGAGCCAAACCCTTGTCGTATACTCAGGCTGCCGGAATCAATTGTCCGACGATATCGAGGACATTTCATCAATCCAGAACACCACAATACTTGGTTAGAGAATGATGTCACGATCCCTTTGTGAGGTGTCAAAGCGCCAGGCTGATCCGGAGATTTGCCGAATATGACAAATCCGTATTGGTGATTCTGACCGTTGATCCCTCTCTATTTTCTGGAAAAAGATGAGACCCCTCATTCAGGGATTTCAGGCAACCCAATTTAGGGTAGATTAAACCGACAAGTTAAGGCTCAAAATGGATAAATCCATGATGCCGGGTAATCCGTACCTTCGGTCCCAGCCAACGGGATATCACAAATCACCCTGGCTTGAAACCACGACGAATAGGCAGCACCGGAGAATAAACGGCAAAACCTTTTAGTGAGCTAGCGAACTTTACCAGAGGAACCATGTGGGCTAGCTCCTTTCCGATGTACCGAAAGGACCACGATGCCCGATGCCCACTGGCACAAGTAGGGACCTAGCTCCCTCAGAGTGAGACAAGCATGAGACAAAGGGTGGGATATGGGCGAGGGAGTTCGGCAGATGAGCACCTATTATCCCGATTGTTGGACGAAAGATGAACTGAGGACTGACGGTGGGGCCGAGCCTTACCGGATCTTGGCTTGAACCCCTAGGGCCCATGGGTCCGCTATGCCCTAAACGCCTCCTAGGGCTGCGCTCGTCGTTAGAGGTTGATGATACTGATAATAGCACGGTGGAACAGTCTCGTAGTGGAGATTTTCGTTCCACCAATAACTGAATTATTTCGGTATCATGGAAAACAGGCCCACGCTATCGCCAAGCTCAAGATCCGAAGCTTAAGTATGGAGAACCATGAGGTATAAAAAGTCTCGTTGTCCAGGGCTTTCAGGGAATTCTTCAACACCAAATCACTGCTTTCATTCGTTTGCTTTCCTTGTCTCTGTTGAACAGGCCCTATACATTCATTTATTCATTCTCGTACGTTCTGTTGACCAGAACCCATTCATTCACTATGCATTTCCAACTTCTCGGCCTCGCCGCCCTCGGCTCTCTCGCCGCTGCTGCTCCCGCCCCTTCTCGCACCTCTGAACTGGTTGAGAGAGGCTCTTCTTGCACTTTCACCTCCGCTGCTCAGGCCTCTGCGAGCGCCAAGAGCTGCTCCAACATCGTCCTCAAGAACATCGCTGTCCCTGCTGGAGAGACTCTTGACCTGTCCAAGGCCAAGGACGGTGCCACCGTACGTTCAACCAACTGCACAATATTCAGTACACGACAGATTAGTTAATTCAATCCATCTTTTAGATCACCTTCGAGGGCACCACCACCTTCGGCTACAAGGAATGGAAGGGACCCCTGATCCGTTTCGGTGGTAACAAAATCACCGTCACCCAGGCCGCCGGCGCTGTCATTGACGGCCAGGGCTCCCGCTGGTGGGACGGCAAGGGCACCAACGGTGGCAAGACCAAGCCCAAGTTCATCTACGCCCACAAGCTCCAGTCCTCGACCATCAAGGGTTTGCACGTTAAGAACTCCCCCGTCCAGGTCTTCAGCGTCCAGGGTAACGACGTCCACCTGACCGACATCACCATCGACAACTCGGATGGTGACAACAATGGTGGTCACAACACCGATGCTTTCGACGTTAGCGAGAGTAACGGTGTCTACATCACCGGTGCCAATGTCAAGAACCAGGATGACTGCCTGGCCATCAACTCTGGTGAGGTAAGTAGCTCAGAATACTTTCATCCCCCTTGACGCACAGATATTGACATGGCACAGAACATCGAATTCACCGGCGCTACCTGCTCCGGCGGTCACGGTATCTCCATCGGTTCCATCGGTAACCGCGACAGCAACACCGTCAAGAACGTCAAGGTTGCCGACTCCACCGTCGTCGACTCCGACAACGGTATCCGTATCAAGACCATCTCTGGTGCTACCGGCTCTGTCAGCGGCGTGACCTACGAGAACATCACCCTCAAGAACATCAAGAAGAACGGTATCGTCATCGAGCAGGACTACAAGAACGGTGGCCCCACCGGCAAGCCCACCACCGGTGTCCCCATCACTGACCTCACTGTCAACGGTGTCACTGGCTCCGTTGCCAGCAAGGCCACCCCCGTCTACATCCTCTGCGGCAAGGGCAGCTGCTCTGACTGGACCTGGAAGGGTGTCAGCATCTCCGGTGGCAAGAAGTCTGATAAGTGCCAGAACATTCCTTCTGGCGCTTCTTGCTAAGCGAACAATGCTTGATCGCGTGTTTGGCTCTGGTGTATAGATACCCAGGGCGCAGGCCACTCTCAATTACTTTACTTGGTGTACCATAGATATATATGTCATATAATATAAGTATCAACATCTGGCTGTGTACACATATTTTTCTATAAATATTTTGTTCAGTTATTGTATACATTATCTGTTTGTAGAACTCATGCTACTACGGAATGTATAACGGCAAAGATCGAGTTCGAATAGCATATCCAGTACACAAACCTGTCTAACCCACGGATATAGAGAGTACTTGAAGCAATCAAAGCCTTCCATCATCCTCCAGCGAGACCGCAAAAGTTCTAATATATCGGGATCCGTTAACGGAAAGCGTGTCTGTACTTCATTCCGATACTTCTATAATTCAGGATTTACTGCCTATACGGGGGTTGAGTCATTAGCGACTCATTGGCGACTCACGTAATATACCTGGCCCATAGTAATTACTTTCAACAGGACAAAAAAAAATGCGAGGAACTGGAGACAAACTATTATCTAACCAGCTATCCATAGTGGTTCTTACGATCCATCATGCATGATGGACGATATTCCGAAAATGGAAATAGACTAACCCCAATATCGGGAGTGTTGTCAGTCCAGGACCGAGCCTTCGGTTAGCGTTATTTCTGTGTTCTCATGAATAGTCGCTCTTATTGGACGAAATGGCAATGCGCTAACTCCAATGTCGGGGTCATGTCTTGGCATATCGAATCTCTTTCTATACGGTCGACAAGATTCTGGATAAATAAGGTCGGCACGACCCATTGACCGCAGAAAGCTTTCACTAACTGTTTTGTCACTAAGGAACATACGGTCTTCGTCGCATCGCACCATGCCTGACGAAGAAAAGAATAAACAGCCTGTGGGTGCTACCTGAACTCGTAGTGGATATCTACTCACGGCAAGGTTGATAGGAACCGGCAGCTGGTCGGGAGACATATCCGCTGATGGACATGGGAAATGGCATAGTTGGATGGGAGAGTCAGGACGACCCGTTAAATCCCAGGTAAGATCCTAACATCATGACTACAGAAAGACTATATGGCTCACACCAGAACGAAAGAAACTACCCTCCATCTCGCAAATGGTTCCAGTTAGCGACAGTTAGCATCATCACGTTCATTAGGTAAGAGACCGAGACATATGCAACCATCCAGGGCTTTAGCATTGACAACTAGCTTTCAGCCCATTTGCGTCATCGGTATTCGCACCCGGTGTCAGTCTTGCCGATCAAGAATTCGGGAACACATCCTCCATACGCAGCTCTTTTGCGGTAACAGCGTATCTCTTCGGCTATTTTGTGCGTTTATACACCGAACTGCTAGTTTAGAGTGGGTTGCTAACAGGTTCATAATGGCAGAGTGGTCCCTTGGTTCTATCTCCACTCAGTGAGGTATGTGGTCGTCGAATCACGTTGAACGCGGCCACGTCGATCTTTGTGCTGTTTCAAATCGGCTGTGCCCTTGCGCCCAATCTCTCGGCCTTGATCGTCTTTCGTTTCTTCACTGGCTTTGGAGGATCCGGCTGTCTAACCATTGGAGGCGGCGTGATTGCCGACCTTTTCGAGGCGGAGCAACGCGGACTGGCCTTGTCCTTTTTCTCGTTCGGTCCGTTATTCGCACCAGTAATAGGACCAATTTGCGGGGGATACATTGCGCAACGTGCGGGGTGGCGATGGACATTCTGGGTGCTGGTCATCGTAGGGGGCACGCTGACCGGTATAGTCATGGTGACCAACCGAGAGACCAACCCGACCGTGCTCATCAGGCGGAAGACAGTGGCCCTGCGCAAGGAGTTGAACCGCCCCGAGCTTCGCAGCTGTTATGAGATGGAAGGCGAGACACGCGGGCCAGCGACTCTCTTGTTGAGAACATCCACCCGGGTCATCAAACTGTTGGCCACCTCGCCCATCGTACTGATCATGGCCCTCTATATTGCGTCAGTTTATGGCTGTCTCTATCTTCTGTTCACCACTATCACATCAGTCTTCCAGAACCAGTATGGTTGGAGTGTAGAAACGAGTGGTCTCGCATATATCGGTTTGGGGCTAGGCTTTTTCGCGGGCCAGGTAGTGTTCGCTCTCACAAGCGATCGGATCCTTATCCGACTGAAACGACGCAATAATAACATACTGGAACCCGAAATGCGTCTCCCGTTGTGCTTGCCATTTGCACTCTTCGTGCCGATCTCCTTTTTCTGGTATGGCTGGTCTGTTCAGGAAAAGACACATTGGATCGTTCCCATTATCGGACTGTTTCCCTTCGCCTTCGGCATAATCGGCATCTTTGGAACGCTGCAGGCATATATTATTGACTCTTACCCTCGCTATGCGGCATCCGGTATTGGAGCATTGACAGTTACTCGGTCCCTCTTCGGTGCATTACTGCCCTTGGCAGGACCGCCGATGTACGAAAAGCTGGGATACGGTTGGGGGAATTCGCTCCTAGGCTTTGTGACACTGGCGATGGTCTTGCTGCCTATGCTTTTTCGTTGCATCGGTGCATCTCTCCGACAGAAGTTCACAGTTGATCTAGAATAGTACAATAAGGAAGCCAGTAATGGCCTTGATAATTGCACAGTTAGACCGTTCCCCATGATGATGGATTCAGTGTTAAATGCTAGGTGTACCTCAGCTATACAGAGCGGGCAGCTTATTGGCCTTCCAACCGGCGTTACAGCAGCCCCTCTGAAGCGAACAGATCACCGATCATATCACTAAAGTCGATCGGCCCGGTGCCGTCAATCATATATCCATAGTCGTCTCCGCCAATTCCGTAATCTTGGGCGAGTGTGGAGGGTAGGGAATTGTGTTCCGTAATGTCACGACTAGTGAATGGCGTATGATACATGGCCTGGTCAGACTGCATCGGAAAGGAAGTAGAGGCACCGGAGCTTTGAGCTGCGTTGAGCATCGGAGGGCCTTGACTGGTGCTCCCTTCTGTACTAGCAATTGGAAATGGTCTCTGAGAGAGGCTTTCTGCCGATATCCCCGTCGTTGCCAGAACTGGCATTGAGTCACTTTCTCTCCCGCCCGGCAACATGCCCTGATTATCCGACACATTGGTCCTGGATACAAACCCAAACGTCCTCTCAGCCAGAGCGGTGGTGTGTGAGTCAGAAGCTTGTGCTGAGGGACTAGATACAGCATGCTGTGGAGACAGGTCGCTTGTTCCAGTAGGAAGAATTGCCGTTGTCAAAAGCTACACAGCCTCTCAATAAAATATTCCGTCCGCATATCGGGGTAATTGCGATACATACCTTGACCGCAATGCTGATTCTTTTTGCGAGAGTTGTATATGGCTCCAAGAGGGTCATAAGATCCCGAGCAGTGCGCAGCTCTGCTAGAGCCATGTCCTCAACTGATGAACCTTTCCTTGCTAAGATTATATAGAGCATGGTTAGGGATGCGGCCAAAATCATGTTCGAGATATCCCAATGTACGCCGTGAAAAAGTCCCCTGTGATACATGTCCTGCGCAAGCCGAATGATGTTGCGACTAGCGTCTACACAGGCGGAAGCATACGAGGGGAAGCCATCTGCTGATCTGATTTCGCCAGTGGACGAAGTAACTAGGTAATGCAGGAAAGGCCGGTACAGATAAATCTGAGCATGTGCGTACGACATGCATAGCTCGTATTGTGCACTGCACGATGTCATATCAGAACAAAATGCCGAGGAAAGTCATTGGGCTTGTGGGAAGTCGGGCCTACCGTTCGATTTGCAGCGGATGCTTCTCTTGACCGAGGCGAAGGTACGGAGGGAGCGAAGCAAGCCAGGACCGAAGCTCACTCTCTAGTCCCCTGACCGTGTCTTTACGCACTAAATGGCGCAATGGCCCCGGGTTGTGGGTTTTCTTGACGCCTTTCAATGGATACAGTCGCTTAGTCACATGGCCTAGGATGTTATGTAGTCGGAAACATGCGACGCTGGCAACAGTTGGGTTCCATCGTGCCACATTATGCGGGCTGTCGGAACGTGTCTCCGTGGGACGATGTCTACTCTCGCACTCGACACTCGGATACTCAAGATCAAGCTCGTCGCACCCAATCGGCATAGGTAACCCACCGGTAATGGAGACACATGCTAGAAGGTGACGTGTCGTCCAGAAAACGTGCTTTTTGTCTTCACGAGTAAATGCATCATCCGTCTCAGCAATTTGATGATATTTCATACGTAGTGCCAATGAGAAAGTGTAGGAGAGAGCTGAGAAGCTTGAGCTTATACGGGCGGTGTATAGTAGAAAGATATTCATGTAGAGGATGGCCTGGAGAGTGACCAAGTCGTTACAGCCTTGCAGATCAGCCAGGCTACGGCATGTTTCGAAGTATTGGGTGCTATTGCTGTCAGCTCTTTAACCGTTGAGGCGGGAATCCAGGAATAACATACCCTTCCACTATGTATGCTTCCCGAGATCCTTCATCATCTATTTCAAACAGACATCCCAAAGCCATAAGGGAAAATAGCAGTGCAAGATATCGGTATTCTTCGCCGCTATAGTCACTGACGTTCAAGGTAAACAGTAAGGGGAAGACGGAATCGAAAGTCGGCCGGTGTATAAAATTGTGTAAAAAGTGCGCACTGAAAGCCAGATTGACCAGATGGCGCGCTCTGTCCTGCGGTGGCAATGATATTGGTTGACCCAGGCCATTTCCCAATGAGAATAATTTTGGCGCCGGCACATTCCTTGCTCGGACTCGGTTTTCAGCATCTGCCCCGGGCCAGTTTCCCAGTTCATCTTTTAAACGCCTTACAAAGTCCATGTGAGCGGCAGAGTGCAGAAAGCGAGCCTCGCCTTCATTTTCGAGAGCCGAGGGAAGTGTGGCGTTGGGAACACGGCCACTAGTGTCTAAAACTGAATTGTCGTTGAGATTTCCCTGGCGAGAATCCACCACTTCTGTAGACCCGACGGGAACAGATGCAGTTGTGGGTACATCTCGCTGTTGACACGACTCTTCTACAGCCTTCATGCGCTTCTCAAGATGTTCAATTCGGTCAAGCTGGGCCGTGCTCCTCTTCCTCCGCCGCCGTTGAGAGAATACACAATCTTATCTAATCAGCGGCGCCCATCAATCCAGAGAGGTTACGAGATTGTACCATTGAATGACTCACGACAATGGCTACACGGGTACGTCCTGTCGCATTTAATTTTCATCCTCCGGCACACGTCGCAGGCCCCATTCGCTCGGGGCGCGGCTGGAGCGTCCATGCTTGTCGATGGCCCGGAGGTGCCATTGGAGCCGCGAGTAGCATCAGCTTTAGCATCAATTCCAAAGGCTCGGAATTGCTGTAGTGTCGGGTTCATCATACATTAGTGGGATGTAGGAGAGTGGATGGTCCAGTCAAGACTCAAGAGACGCCAGGCATGTATGGAAGCACGTGCACGGATCGACAAAACAGGCTAAACCTCTTTGGGATGCTGGGGATATTCCACCCTAAACACAACTCTCTCACGTCAACAATCCCTCCCCATCTCGAATTTGTCAAAGCGTAGGCTTTGAGAATATCCTGCCGAGTACCAATGCTGCTCGCTTTTGCCGAAATACGACTTGACGGTTGCTCCCCCACGGAGCGTGAGGTAAACTCCATCACGGCATCCGCGTTCCCCTCCGCAGCTAGCTGTGAGAATGTAGGTTTTCCTAAGGGACTGGTGTTTCTGAGCTCTACCATGTGTATCATACAGTCGTACATGGCCTTTCTGCTCCAATACCAATTATCTTGGTCATTGTGCTTTGATTGAATGAGAGAGCTGTGATGAAATGAAAAGCGGAATGGACAATGGCTTCCTCGAACTTGGCTTCGGACGGGGTGAGGTGTATCTTGGATAGACTCCTTAAGAAGAGGGAGGCCCTGCGACTAGCTTTTATCAGGTAAGGTTGCTGCAGCCATCTCTAAGTCAAATGCGACAAGGTTGTAGGTTGGGCTGAGGCTGTCGATTGTTAAAGTGAAACATTTGCATAGGAGAACGGAGCCCGTTCAGCTAGCACGGTAGTACAAGCCAAGCACTGATAACCAGCATAACTCAACTAGCTGCTATTTGCTAGTTTAATATCACTACACCGTTCCGTGCCGCTCTCACTCTGGACCTGGCACAGGCATGAAGAGGCGCCCAATAAGACGTGCAGTCTCATGGACAAAGAACCAACACCACACCCTGATCAGTCGGCGTTGAATTCGCCCGTTCGTGCAGCTTTTTAACGGAAGTATCCGATGATGACAATGCAGGCCTTTGGATATAGTAATGTCGCTGAGCGGCTGTAAGTTCGCCCGAGTGTCGTATGTTTCCGACTAGCCATGGATGAATATGTTTGGTCTTGCCGGCTGGGATGCTTGGACGCAGAAATATATTCTAGACTCAAAAGCCTATCTGGTACTCATCGTCCGGCGTTTGTCATCGTAATTATTACCTCACTATAATTAAGCTACCTCCAACCAACCATGCAGTCCATCCGCCAGTACCGTCGCCTGCGGCAGGACCTAGCTGAAGCTCGGCGAGGAAAGCTACCTTCTGAGTCGCTCGCGAAGACTTCCACCAGTAGCGATAACGAGGCCGCAAAGGATCCGACAGAGAAGCCAGCAGCAATAGACCCAGCCCTCGTCCGTGGTGTGACCGTCTCGCGCCCACAGGAGGGCGATGGGAGCACCGTCTACGTGGTGGGCTGGAGGGACAACGACCCCAGTAATCCCCAGGTCTGGAGCTTGCCCAGGAAATGGATGGCTATGATAAACTGTTGCTGTCTGGGCATCGCGTTGACAATTCCCACATCTGTCGAAGGTCCTGCGCAAGAGGCCTTCCAGGACCACTTTGGTGTCAGTCCGATGGCAGGATCGATGAGCACAGGTATGGCTCTCAATGTACTACACATGCTTTTGGCCAACAAATACTGAACCACTGGTTGAACAACTGCAGGCATCTTCCTGATCGGTGTTGGCGTGGGCTCACTATTCTCCGGCCCTTTGTCTGAAACCTTCGGCCGCAATATCGTCTACTTTGTCTCGATGGTTGTGGTCATGCTGTTCATTATGGCCAAAGCTCTGGCTCCCAGCTATGGCGTCGCTCTCGCTTTCCGATTCTTCGGCGCCCTTTTCGCCGCGACCCCAATGACCGTGGCTGGCGGGACCATAGGCGACATCTGGACGCCCATGCAGATACCCTTCGGCCTGCCCTTGGTCACCATCTGTGCATACACCGGCCCAATCCTGGGTCATGTGATCGGCGCATACACACCTGAGATCGGCTTCGAGTCGGCCGACTGGATATCCATGATCATCATCGGCGCCGTCCTGGTATTCGTCCTGATTGCCCAACCGGAAACATGTAGTCCGCTGCTGCTGGAATGGCGCGCGAGACACCTGCGCGAGCTAACCGGCGACGACCGCTACCAGGCCGAGCACACATCGGCCAGCTCGCTAGACTTCCGGCTGCTGGCTAACGTGTATAGACCGTTTTTCATGGTCTGGACCGAGCCTATAATCCTGGTCTTTAGCTTTTGCCTCGTCCTCATCTACTTTGTGCTATTCACTTTCTTGAACGGTTACCCTTATATCTTCACTAGGCCGTATGGCATATCGGCCAGCTCAACCTTCATCATCTGGGTTGCAATGATGCCTGAAGTTGCCGTGGCGATCATTATGGTCCCTTACATCTACAGCCTCACCAAGAAGGCCGCCGCGAGCGTAATGACCGCAGGCAAACCCCTGCAGCCCGAGGTATCCCTCTACTGGGCCATGGCGGGAGCTTCTATTTTAATGCCAGTGTCGCTATTCTGGATGGCCTGGACGTGCTACGTGGGTCAACAACCCTCCTCCAAGCCCAATTCAGACCCCCCTCCTATGACCTACTAACAAAATCCTCCAGAGCGACATCAGCATCTGGTCCCCAATCATAGCCTCCACGATATTCGGTTACGCCCTCGTCTGTATCTTCACAACAATCTACATGTACATCATCTTCGTATACCTGCAGCACTTAGCGTCCGCGCTCGGATTCATGACCTTTGCTCGCTACGTCATCTCCGGTGCGCTCAGTCCGGCTTCTATCAAGATGTACGAGAACATAGGCGCTCATTGGTCGTTGACCATTGTGGGCATTATTGCTACGGTGATGGCACCCGTGCCCTATGTGCTTTACAACTATGGCCATAAGGTCCGTGCAATGAACAAGAATATTCAGAATAGGGCTTAGTGGGCTTTTACACTAGTTTGTGCTTATCTGCTGTTAGGACGATATGAGTGGTTCGGTGGTTGTGGGCGCGTTGTATACTTGGGGCGATGTTTTGACATGTTTAGTACTTCTTGAAAGTTTTTCCAGGCTAATTTTTCAATATTATATCTGACTGCTTTTTCTGCTGTTTATTCTCGTGGCGCAGACTACTAGTCTTGTCGACTTTTGTATTCTGGCATTGTAGCTAGGGCTATCACAGCCGGAGTATTATCAGTAGAGTATGAGGGGGCAAAGTTTTGTATTAACTTGCTCAAAATCAGACAGGGTCTTTTTATGCGAATGAGGAGACTAATCGGTTTTTAATTGTGGTTGAAGCGTGAAACGTAACCATAGTATTATAGGTAAGTGTTCTAGAAGAGAAGCCCTGCGAGGTTGTATAGACACTTACCATTATGCAATGCTATTGCCACAAAGCCGAACACCGGGGAAGAACTAACCCGGGAGTATGATATAACCGATCTCTTCTCTGACCCACCCTCTCCTCATTTCCCCAGCCTGCCACTCTTTCCCCTCCATTTCTCGCTATACAACTATTTTCACACAAAGGAAGGAGTACATAGTGAAAACAAAATGGAGCCCCTCTCGCCGCCCCCAGCCCTAACACATCTTTTCACTCTCCGGTGTGCCGTCGACCCTCCAATGGAGATCGGGAATGGACCTTACGGTAGACGTCGCTGTGTGCCCATTAAATCCGGTACTGTGAGAGGAAAGTACTTGAATGGAGAGGTAGTTCCTGGTGGAGCGGATTTCATGTAGGTGCAGAGTTGTTTTGCTGTTATTGGTGTATAGGGATACTAACGGATGATATTTAGGTTGGTTGAGGAGAATCAAACGACACATGTAAATACGAACTATCTTCTTAAGAGTGATGATGGAGCTTATATCTATATTCGGTTAGCTTTTATTCCCGTATCTTTTCATTGTGAGTGTCCTTGGTGACTGACATTATATATAGGACAGAGGGAACTCGTTCCGGGCCTCCTGAGGTCTTGAAAGCCCTGATGGAAGGAGACGACGGAGTGGACCCCAACCAATACTGGTTTCATTTGCATATCAAGCTTGAAACCGGCCATGAAAAATACAAATGGATGAACAACCGGGTCATTGTCGGGCGAGCGACCAGAGCCAAAGGCGAGGTTGCCTATGATGCGTATTTCTTGGAGAATATTGTTTGAATTATTTATGCTATTAAATCTATGTAGTGTTCTATGATATATCTTATGGTAAGCAGTCATGGCAGGAACATTATAAAGATGTATCCCTCACATAAAATTTATTACGATGGCGCGCGATTGCGGAGAAATTCGGCCAGATTTACGTACTCCCCTTTGGTCGCATCCTGTTGCGCGAGCACTTCATCTACAATCTCGTTCGCCCACCGAATCTCGGTATGGCACTGACGCAGCTCTGCTAGGCGCTGACGGAGCCATTCGATCTGCGCCGGATCGTCTGTTTCGAGCACCGCGACTAAGATTGGCCAGTGCAGACGACGCATGAGTCGTGGCTCGGATGCGTATTGCTTATGCGTGATCTCGAGGATGTTGTTCAGGGCGTGCCGGTGAAGCGTGCGCGGAGATTGTGAGGGGCAGAGTAAACGCCGATGGAAAAGAATCTGCGCGTAAAAAGTGCTAACAGCCATATTGATTGTGTTTAACGTGCGTCGCATTGAGGCCGGGCCGGCGAATTTGGCTGTGATGAACAAATCGGAGAATTTCTGCAGCTGTTAGGATTGGTCTCGTGCGGAATGAGAAGGGGACATACATCTCTGACGGCCATTATTTCGTTAAAGAATGACTCTGCCTGGTAGCCGGAATCGGGAATGTTGTCGAATAGCAACTTCCATGTTCGATGGCGTAGCGACATGCCCGCATGTAATAGTTCCAAAGCCCGGTAATTCTCCATGTCATCCGATACTTCCTGGTCCGGGTACTGTTTACCCCAGAAGCATCGTCCCCATACACGGGCGCAACGATATAGTCGGTCCGGATGTAGGGCTGGGTTCCCGGACTGGAGCACGTAGTCGTAAAGCGATTCGGACAACCCCATGGGCTGACAGCTCGCATCGATATACCTGAGGCTATATTAGACCGGCTTCGAAGGAAAGCCACGGTACCTACAGAATCCATAGTAATAGTTGCTCGGGAATGAATGACACCCGAGACTCCGGCTCGTTCGATTCCTCGGACTCCATCGACAGCAGCACATTATTCACGTCCTTGATCTGGAACAACTCCGGGTGAGATTCCAGCAACGACTTCACCCCTTGTAAATGTAGTTCTAGATGTCGCACGCAATGACCGTATTGCCATTCGTATGTCACCATCAGAAACATGGTCGCGAAGATCGCCTCCAGCTCGGCGGGCGAGACCTGTCGCGGGGACACCAAGGACTGGCGGAATTCCTTGACGGCCAACCCGTAGTGATAGCGACCGTGATCCTCCGCCGTGGGCCGGCCGGGCGTTCGCACTATAAGACCGTTGCGGTGCATATCACTCGCGGATAAGGCGAGAATCATCCGCATGATTATCTTGTTCGTGGCGGCCGGCCCTTGGTATAGATAACAGAAACTGCTCCATTGCCACGATTTCATGTAATAGAATACCAACGAGGACGATGGGAAGTATTGAAAATACTTCTGATCATGTTCGGAAAGCACCAACGAGTTGGCACACGCGAAGTCGGTTACAGATAGCGAAGGATATAGCGGCGGGGGCGGATGGTAAGGGGGCACGCCGAGCCAGCCTGGAGAGGATATCGAACCAACGGGGATACTGGTGAGGTCGGGTGTAGTGTCTAAGGGGTACCATAACGTGCCAGGGGAGGTCACGAAGGGTGGGTGAGGGATCTCGATCGTTGAAGCGGCGAAGGTAGTGGAGGCAGCGACATCACGACTGGGCCATCGAGGCTGAAGTTGTCGCGCCGGAGTGATGGACTTGCCTCGTTTCACTGGAACTCCCCACTCACAGCTGAGTCGCAAGTTAGAGCAGCGTTTGCAGACAGGGCGCTCTTCGCCGCATTTCACTTTTCGACGGCGGCAGGTACTGCAGCCTGGGCGAAGTCGCGGTTAGTTTGAGTATTTTACCGGGACGCCGAGCATTCCGTAGCAGGCTATAAGAAGGAATGTATGCACGTAGGTAGGTATCTAAATACCTTTCTTTGAGCGAGGGGCGTTCCGACCCGACATAGATTGAAGAGCCCACGCTACAAAAGCAAGCAATCAGCCGGGAGGCATCAGCAACGAGTGGATGCCAAGTAGCAGGGCAACCGGGAAACCATCTGAGGTTGTCGGGAAAAGTGACGATAGAGAAGGAAAAGCGATGCCGGAAAATGGAAAAAGATCTGATAAAGCTTAGTCAGCGACTCTTCGGTCTATTAGAGGCCGCATAGGTTCTACTTCTCTGAGATTTCTATTTATTGCTGAAGAACACTGATTTGCATGTCTTTGGCGCTTATGGGTCTGTCTGAGTAGCGTTGTACTGTATGCATGACCGGCGTCAGCCCTAATGGGGCCCTGCAAGTGATAGAGTCGCACCGCATCTCCCAGCAGCTATCGCTATCGTCCAGGGTGATTATCGCACATTAAAGCAACGTTTAAATTACAGCAGAGTATACATCCAACCCAGCAATCCCCGTTACCATGTCCTTCCCATAGTTAAAAAACAGACCCGACGTCATGTCGCCTCATGCGGAACCGCAAGTAACTCTCGCTCCCAACGGTTTCCCCGAGCAGTCCAGCTTTTGCACCGCCCGAGACATACGGACGAAGCACAGACCTGTCACGGTTACTGTACCCAGCGCCAATACAATGTTTATGATCCCGAAAAAGCTCAATGTCTTTCTGGCCTGGAGATAGTCCAAGTAGGAAGGGGACATAGAGAAGGCAGTAAGCATATATATAAAGAAGCCCATCAGTGCAAGATGGAAGACCTGATCCAGATTATTAGCGAGTCAGCCTACAACGGTAAGGTGGTCACCCACAGAGATAACAATAGTCCCAACTCGATGCTGTTTCCTTACTATCCACGCAGTGATGAATAATAGACAGCAAGAAACGGGCATCAGGGCCACCGCTGCGGCAAAAGTTGGACTGCTTTTACTGTATGGTACAATCGCGAGTTGTAGCAGAAATCCGAGGTAAAAAAATCCATCGAACTTAAGCAAAGACAAAAGTAGCTAATGAGTGGGCAAAAGTCAGAGCCGTATCAACCACAGCATACAAGAAAGGTTTACTTGCCTGCAAGTATAAATACCTTCTTCTCATTGGTTTGTCGGCGTCCACCGTTCGTAGGGTAACCCAGGCGAATTCTTCGTACAACTTCCACGCACTGAACAGAATTAAAAAAGTGAACGATACCGGTATGGCTATGATCGAAATCATCATCCCCTGTAACAGAGGCCACATTCCCTGTAGTGACCCCGGGCGTACGGCAGCATTGGCTATAAGGACTTCTACTATATCACGCAGCTGACCATACTGAATGCCATTATATACGCTTAATGCGGCCGAGTATATGCCCAAACCAATCAGTTGGATAGTACCCCAGTGTGCCGATGTGTCATAGACAAGGAGCAGCTGGTATACCACCCAGAGTGTCACCAAGACGAAGAAAGTGGGTATGCATCTGTATGCTGATATATCCCAAGCAACGGGTGTAACATTGTTTCGAATACTGGTGTATATTACCCTGTTCCATAGGTCAGCAGGTTTCGTGCCAAGCAAAGTGAGTGTCAAAATATACGCTTCAAGAGCAATGAGCACCACCACTTCAATGAATGTGGAAACTAGAAGGATCCAGGTCCACAGGGTGTTTGGTCTGTATAGCATTTCGTATATCCCGAAGTCGACGATATTATTTCTCTCAGAGCTTTCAAGGAGCGGCTGAAGCACTGGCACGTAAACTTCTAGTCCGGAATCGCTGAATCTACAACGCGGACTATGTTGTTAATTAAATACATAGACACGACACATGGGGTGTTCATCCTGTGCACCAATTCCTGAGGTATTCGGGGCTGCGTGCCCACTAACGTGTGAATTGAACTCTTGGCTTTGGAGGCCTTAAAAGTAAATATAGATTTAGTTGCGTGGGTGTGATGGTTTGGCGGCTAAACTGCAGCCTCTAAAGTGGTGCCCCCCACAACCCTCGTAAACGGACGTACGGAGTATCGAGAGAACGCGAGGAAATGTTGATCGCCAGTGATCGTCACCGCCAAAGCAGCTTGCCCTCTTAAATGATTGTGTCGCCGGTTGTCCGCCCAGAAGGACCAGTTAGGCTATCAAGCGTAATGCACAAGGTCTCAAGTCCAGGGCCAGAAATGACAGACCTTAGATATCCTGCTAATATGTCTAGTGACGCTCGGCCTATGCGTGTGGACTGCCATTCATCCAAGTATCCCGGTGTATATATTCTCAAGTCCACGCTCTCGAGCGCTCGGGGTTAATGACGCTGGTTGTCATCTTTCCAGAGATCAATATCACTTCCGCATGGAATCAGAGAAGACGCGCGAAGAGCCTGCTTGTTGAAGTGAATCGAGCCCTGTAGCAAATATCAAAGGAGAATATATCAGAAGTATAGTACTTGGCGATTTGCAGTTTCTCATAGTCTTCTCATCTCTGGATGATGCATCTACCGAGCTGAGGAAGCTACATGAAAGAATCCATAATATATTCTAGATTACGCCCATCAAGCAATTCCTTGCGTATTGGGAAACTCAGGATAAAGAATACCTTCCTTGGAAAACGAAAGTTTCTCCGGGCCTAAATCCAGGAAGTCAAGATCATCCACTGCTTTCAAAATATTCGAACTTAGTTGAGTGACAGCACTATCCCATGCTGCATCTGAACTTGCTCAAAGCTAACCGTCTGCAGCACAGCAGCCTGCTCAATGGACAAACTTCTTCGCCCACGTTTCTTTATATCACGGAATAATAACAAATAATCAAAAGGTCAAAAGAAAGTTAACCTGATATGTCAAGCTTACTATTTCGAAGCGCCTTGCACTAACAAAGGCCCTACCTAAAATTTACTCAATTTTATAGACTTGGCTGATATGGATAATGTGCGGTTGAGAGTAACTTTCTTTGAATAAAAACCATTCTTTACATATTTCCTACCTAGACGATTACATCTAGCTGTAAGTTATGATGCTATGCCCCTCTCGCCCATCTCACCTATTCTCTCCCGATAAAGGTCAATTGGGCTAATTATTTGTCGGTCGAGTGATCCTCATTTGCTATAATATGAATATGCATGTTTATTCCTGGATACAGTTCTCCCATTGTGATTTCGCCTGTTTGAACAGAGCTTCGTCCGTGATCATTTCCCATCCGATCATGGCCAGCGACTTGCCCACAACCACTGCCTCAACATGAGCATCATCAGTGCCAGCCGCTGCTGCAAATGACGGATGGTGAGGAAACGATCCATCTGGTCCTGGTATACCGAACATGGTATGGAGGGTGGGCATAATATAACTGACATTGCCTGTGGTAGTCATTAGTAACTGACATAACCGAGGAAAGAGTGAAGTGTAGAATACCAATGTCGGATGACCCCGTTAAGACTTTCTCATGACTCTTTAGGACGTTTCGATCGTAGCTACCCATGTGGGTCTGATAACGTTCACACAAGGTATCGTTTAACTTAATGTCGGTGTACAGCTCATCTCTGTTGCTTATATCAGCTTAGCTCCAACGAAAAGCTCGGGAGAAGGCGTACGTACTCTACGAGCTTAACTTCGCATCCCGTCGCTAACGCGCCTGCCTCAATGCAATTGCGTACCTTGGCCATTAACCGATTCAAGCCCTTCAAAGTCGGACTACGAACTTGCCAATAGGCCTTGGTATAAGCTGGGATGACGTTGGCTACCTTAGGCGTATCCAAAAAGGCGCAATGAACACGTTCATCCGGTTGGAGCTGTTGCCGTAGGACAGCAACGTTATTATAAGAGGTCACCAGAGCATCGAGCGCATTGACGCCTTCCCAAGGGTTGCCTCCAGCATGGGCGCTCTTCCCAGTAAACTCACAGTGAATCTGTTTCCGGGCATTCATCAAGACGCCGCCCACCCCAGTGGCGTCAACACCAGGAAAGAGCTTCTGGGGACCAGCGTGCCTACACCGAGTCAGTATCATATAATGATAGAGAGTCAGGGGTACATACGCCATCAATGAGATATCGACACCCTTATAAGCCCCAGCATCTATCAATTTAGCCTTTCCACCACCATTCTCCTCGGCCGGTGTGCCCAACAGCTGAGTACGACCAGGGATGCCATACTGCTTCAGAAGAGCAGAAAGTGCCAAGAAAGCAGCGACACTGCTCGTTGTGATCAGGTTATGGCCACAGGCGTGACCTATGCCGGGGAGTGCGTCATATTCGGCATTGAAATTGATCAGCCGTCCGCCAGAGCCACTGATGGCTTCAAACGATGTGTCCAGGCCATATGCGTGGCGAGTCACGGTAAATCCTTGTGCTTCGAGGAAGTCGCAAATCGCGTCGTGAGCTTTATACTCTTCATATGCTGTTTCTGGATTGGACCAGATCTGCGCAATTAGCGGATGGGATAAATGACGTAAAGAGCAAAGACATACCTCTCGGTTCAATTCTCTTAAGGTTGTCTGTAACGACTCTAACGCCGCATCAACGGATGCCTTGATGTCCGCAATACTAGGCTTTGCTTGCATAATTGCCATGGTGGTAGTCTGTGATATCTGTACGCGTACTCTGCGGAGGCTGTCAGTTGCCTAACGCTAGCGGAGACCATTATATATTGTTCGTCTACAACACCCTTCACGGTATGACTATGCCTCGGTTGGAATTAATTGTAAGGATGAGTCGGAATTTCGCCTCAGAAGACCCTTTGATAGGATAGATCGCCGACGCCATTGCCTATCATGCTGCACGTCGGCTCCATCGCTTGCATCCCACATGTCGGATATGTTATCATTGCCCTTATCTGGTAAGAATAAGCAGGCTATCAGGGGTGAAACTTGATGACTAACGGTATGATGAATGATATCAGTGTTAACGAAATGCGCATTTGCCATTATCTTTATTATCACTGGCCCCCTCGGCAGATTAGAACCAGTTCCTTCCCCAATTTGCCGAAGCCAAGAGTGGAGATGTGGGTATCCAAACAGCCCCAGTCCTCGTGTGAGCCACCTCAAGTTTCTAGATGTACGCTCTCCGCACGATTGAATTTGCGGGGTAGCTGCAGCAGGGCCTGTTAAATGCCCATTGCAGTAGTTTTGATCCACACGATAGGGAAAGCGTGTTGAATCTTTTGATAACCTTCGCAAGTTTTAGGTTGGACATTTGCCGAGCTCGGGACGGACATTGGTGGATTTGCCGACGAAGCCCTACTTCGTATCTTTCCAGTGGCGCTGCTGCTCCATGGGGCGAATCGTTGGGTTTTAACCGGCAATAAAGTGGGTTCGCCATGAATTTATACCTCCAGGATTTCATATGGACCCACGGTATTGGGTGCCACGCTATCCAAGATGTCAATTCCGCTGTGTATCCTATCTGTCTTAGTTCGCTATCTTTAAGAGCTGACTCACTAATTACCTTATTATCCGGTGAATGTGAGAAATGCTTGGATGTTTTTAGGTCGAATTAACATGTTCTAGGTGCGGAAATAGTGTGCGATCTTCCGCTGTTGGCAATCTTTCAAGTCCCGAAAATTGCTACCGATGCCTTGCATACCTGTCATAAAAGGGCTCACAGCTCGAGAGGATATTTTGTCGTTCCACTAAACTCGAGAAATTGGATTGCGAGATACCATGGAAAAGCAACACGATGTTCCCCCAGGGACAATGCCCGAGATAGATGACTTGAAGCTTGAGCCTGAGATGTCAGTTACCAAAGATGTCGACCTGGGACAGATGCTGGGGATGGATGTCACCCCACAGCAGGAGAGAAAGGTGCTGCTAAAGCTAGACTTGATGTAAGTACTTTGATATTGATTATACAGGCTCAGAAACTCATACAATTAGATTGATCCCCTTAATGGGTATCTGCTATATGATGCAATATATGGACAAACTGGCTTTGAGTCAAGCAACATTGTTCAATCTAAGAGAAGACTTGGTATGAACCATCAGTCACATACTTAAGCTATGGTGCTAACTTTGATAGGACCTACAAGGGACGGAGTACTCCTGGTCCTCAGCGATCTTCTATTTCGGATACTTTGCGTGGAGTTGGTATGATGTTCGCAGCGCCCATACTCCTTCTCAGCTCACTAACTAGTGATTAGGCCAAGCTCCTACCTTATTGTCCGCCTTCCCATAGCCAAATATCTCAGTGCCTCGGTGTTCGTCTCTCTACCTACGTCCATAACCATCCATTGCTAACAGCTCACAGGCTGGTCTGGGGAGGAGTTCTTATGTGCCATGCTGCCGCGAAAAACTTCGGCGGTTTAATGGCCGCCCGGTTCTTTTTGGGAGTCGGTGAGGCTGCCATTGCTCCAGGATTTGCTCTGATCACTGGAATGTACTATAAGCGAGAGGAACAGCCTGCAAGGTAAGCACATTAGCATTGGGTATCTCATGTCAATAAATTAACACCTCCATAGACAAGCCGCATGGTTCTTCGGCAACTGTGTTTCCACCGTCATCGGTGGTGTTGTTGCTTATGGCATTGGGACTATCAAGGTTAATGCCATTGAGAGTTGGCAGCTACTCTTCCTCTTCTTAGGTGCCATCACTGCCGCCATATCGATCTTCCTCGTTATACTCCTTCCCGACGCTCCACAGAAAGCGATATTCTTAACCAAGACTGAGCGTACGATCGCTGTGCAGCGGACCCTCAAGAACAAGACCGGTGTAATGGAGGGCGGAGATTTCAAATGGAACCAAGCATGGCTTGCCGTTCGTGATCCACAAACGTGGTTTCTTGTCCTGTACACATTCTCCGTCAACTTGTGCAATGGAGGTGTCACCAGTGTATGTCGTTCCAGCTTCTGGTGTCCTCTTAATCCTTGCTGACCGGACAGTTCTCCTCAATTATTATCAACGGCTTCGGCTTCACACAACTCAAGTCCCTTCTGATGCAAATGCCTCTTGGTGGTGCCCAGATCGTCTTCTTGCTTATCACCGCCGGCGTCGCCACTGCCATTCCTAATACTCGAATCCTCATGATGATCTTCAACACGACAGTCTCATTAGTCGGCATGATCCTCGTCTGGAAATTGGATGAAGATAACCAAAAGGGCCGGTTGACTGGATTGGCTCTAGGGGCTGTCTTTGCGGTGAACATTCCCCTGTCGCTTAGTATCATCAGTTCCAACGTGGCCGGGTTCACGAAGCGAAGTACGACGAGTGCCTTGATGTTTGTGGCCTACTGTGTAGGGAATATTGTTGGGCCTCAATTCTTCCTTTCCTCTGAGGAACCCCATTATCCTGTGAGTTTGTCCTCAAAATCACGTATGCACAAACAGAGGCTAACCAGTGATTAGACCGGTATGAAGGCTGCCATTTCTGGTCTCGCCCTAGGGGCGTTTTTCCTGATTTGCTTGTACGTTTATTATATTTTCGAGAATAAACGCCGAGACGCGGCGTATGGTGCTCCCTCCGAGTTAACTGAGGAAGAGGAGCGGATGCAAGGGCTATCGAACAAGACGGACCTTGAAATTGAAAGCTTCCGTTATGTCATATAATCACTGACTAGACTTACATAACGTAATCCACGGGCGAGCGGCCATCCCGGGCGAGCGGCCACCACACCAGAATTCTACGCACCTCCTAGAAATGAAGCTATTCAAAACACCGAAAAATGTGCATTTCTATAAAAAATTTAAATAGTCTGACAATTAGGACACTGAGTAATTTTATATTCTAGTATATTACAGCCAGAACACCTTGGTGGAGCACATATACGCTGGCTTTCTACCGGAGCGTCTATATCTACTGAGGCAGTAGTTATAGGCTCTACAGTAGAATTTCTGCCTTGTATAAGCTTCTGAGCTTCCTAAACTAAAGCGCCTGATTCTATAGGTAGCTGTCTAGTAGAGCGCTTTTTCTTTTTAAGCATTCTTTCATGCGCGGCGCGTAGTTCTCTGGCTTTCTACTTTGTAATAGTAGCTTCATTTAAAGCTCGTTCATAGCCTTTGAAAAGCTGCTTTATTATAATCTTAGTAGGCGAATCAGGGCTCTTTGTACGAGCTCTAAGCAGCTTCTTCAGTGTAGTTTCCTGTTTTTGTAGTTGCTTTAGATTATAAGGCGTTTTAGGTACTGAATTAGTAGACCTACTACTAGATCTACTACCTGGAGATGTTGCTTCTAGCTGAATATTTAGCTGAGATAATATACGCTCAGGATTGAAAGGAATAAGACCAGTAGCTGAGAAACCGCTGCAGATATTATTAGTAGTATATATCTGAGCTCTCGTCTGAGGAAAGGCTTCAAGAAAGTCAAGTTTATCGATGTGGTTGAAGCCTAATCTTATCTTATTCTCAACCAGCTGTCCGTACGCGCGTTTTAGGGGGCCAAAGCAGCCTACATTAAGCGGCTGAAGTAGGTGAGATGAGTGCGCAGGTATATAGAGTGGTATAATATCGTTTTGACTGCATATATTGTCGAACTGAGGTGTCAAATAACTATTGTGATTATCGAGTATTAAAAGCCGATATCGACCAACCGTACGGCTAGCAGTAAAAGGTATAAATAGCTGCTGCAGCCAACGTAGACCTATCTTATTGGTAGTCCAGCTATTTGCACTCGTTTCTATACGCTAGTCTGATGGTAGACCCATCTCGTACCAGCCCTCAATATAGACTTTGCCTTTGAAGATAAAACAAGGTGGAAGAGACCCCCTAGAGCTAATACACTCAATAGAAGTGATCCATTCCCGGTTCCCTGGCTATAGAAAAAAAGGTCTACCAGCTAACTCAGCTCGAGTAACTACTTTAGTAGTAGATATTAAGCCTATTGCAAAGCCAGTTTTATTAAAGTTGTAGATATCGTCCGGTTGAATGCTATATTATATTATAGTGATTTATACGCGCTCAAATCACTTACGTAAAAGCTTAGGATCCTCGCATTTAGCGCGCTGATAGTTATAGCGGCGAGAAAATTGAGTTTTTAACTTCTCACGGCGTTTAATAAAAGTATATATCTAGTTTTTACTAACAGTAGTAGGAGTATCACTAAAACCACGCTTTAAAAGTAAGATATTGGCTATTTCTTGTACATGAGTAGGTCGAGGAGGTGCTTCACGCTGATCTAGTGATAGAATCCAGTGTACCAGCGAATTCTCCTTATTTTGAGTTAATTTATGGCCATTGGCGCGCGTTTCGGCTCGAAAAGTATGGCTATTTAGGCGTCTCTGAAGGGTAGTACGTGGAATATTATAGATACGTGCTGCTTCAGCTATAGTGCGAATTTCTTATTTTTTAATAGTTGAAATTGCTAGTAGAATTCTATCTTCTTGTTTAATAGAATCTTTTAGTTTTCTAGCTGCTTTTGGTGGCATAGTTGGTGGTTGAAATATATAGATTCTTCAAGCGTGGTTGAAATTGGTTGACGTGGCCGCTCGCCCGGGATGGCCGCTCGCCCGTGGATTACGTTAATTGAATTGTTTAGTAAGAAGATGGTCCCTCAACTCACTGAGCGCTATTTTAATGGTAACAAACGGAGTGGCACGACAGGGATACCCTTTTTATGCCACAGATCTCTTGTAGGTTGCTAATGCAATGCCACCCTTATCTAGGCCAATAAGCTGATTCTGCATGCCAATGCTGCTGTGCATGGCTCCCTTACCGCGGTTATGCAGGAGGGCTGCACTGATAGCGCGCTCCGCTCAGGATTGGTCAATATGCAATGCAGGTCGATGTTACATTCGATGATCCCTTCGATATGATAACAAAAACCCAATCAAATGTGTCAGCATTGAAGGTTCTTATCAGCACGTTAGAGACCTATACAAACTATATGAGTCCTCTAAGCTTCCCCTCTATCGACTACTCTGCTCATGTCGCAACCTAGAACAGTTCGTCGAGAGCGACAAAATGTCTGTCCAGGCTGCCTGGGAGGCCTGCTCGAAAACAGACACTCTCTTCATTTTAGTATGTAGTGTTTTCTGTTGGCTGATTATCCCGGCAGTCGGTCTCGCCTACTCGGGCTATTCGACGCGTTACAACAGCCTGGCCTCATTCTACCCAGGCCTCCTAGCAGTAGCCGTCTGTTCTATTCAATGGTGGATGCTCGGATACTCACTAGCCTACGGTGAGGGCAACAGTGTATTCGGCGGTTTCAGTAAAATCTTCCATATTGGCGTCCTTGCTGAACCGGTCGGATCGATCCCCGAGATCCTCTTCTCCGAATTCCAACTAATCTTCTGCGCCACGGTCTGCGCAATCGCCATCGGAGGAGCGTGCGAGCGCGGCAGACTGCTTCCACTAATCCCGTTCATCTTCGTACGTATCCCTCCTACCAAACGCGACTCCAGCAGAAACTAACCCTACCCCAGCTGTGGTGCACCTTCATCTATGCCCCATTAGCCCACATGGTCTGGTCAGAGAATGGCTTCCTGGCCAATCTCGGCGCCCTCGACTTTGCCGGCGGCACACCAGTGCACATCTGTAGCGGCGCAACAGCAACAGCCATGAGCCTCTACCTCTCCTACCCACTCTTCCGCTCCAAACGATCCCCAATCCGCACCCCCCAACACCTCATCCTCCACAAACCCCACAACACCCTCTGCCAACTCCTCGCCCTAATCATCATCTGGAACGCCTGGCTCGCCTTCGACGCCGGCACCACCCTCGCCCTCAACTTCAAATCCGTCATGGCCGCCTGCGTCACCAACCTCTGCGCCGCCTCCGGCGCCCTCACCTGGGCCAGCCTCACATACTACGAAACCGGTAAATGGAGCCTAGACAGCACCTTCCTTGGCGCGATCGCAGGACTCGTCCTCATCACGCCCAGCGCGGGATTCATCGACATGACCACCGCGGTCGGGTTCGGGGTTCTCGGCGCCTCTCTCGGTCGCCAGGCGCTGCGGATTAAGTTCACGAAGCGGGCTGCGCTACTGCGATGGGTGGATAACGGGGATACATTTGCTACGCATTGTCTCGGGGGATTTCTGGGGACTATTGTGACGGGTCTGTTTGCTAGACGGGAGGTTGCGGCGTATGATGGGTCGACGATTATTAAGGGGGGTGTGGTGTTTGATGGGAATTGGGGACAGCTTTGGATTCAGATTGTCGAGGCTGTTATTGGGTTTGTGTGGAGTTTTGGGGGGAGCTATGTGCTGTATGCTTTGGTGGACTGTGTTCCTGGGTTTGAGGTTTTAGGGACGGATGAGTATGTTCTCTTCTATTCTGCTTTGGGTTTTTATTGGAGTATGCTAATGGGTTTTAGGGATATTATTGCCGGGATGGATGCGTCGCAGATGGGGGAGTCATTATATGCTGCGCAGTGGGAGGGAGAGGAGGATTATCATCCTTTTGAGGGTGTTCGGCTTTAGAGTGGACCTGACCTGACTGTAGAAGGTTGTTTTCATTTATTCGTCCTTTTTGTCTATTCCAGCTTTTGATGCATATATACATATATATCCAGGAAGCGTCTAGTTGAAGACCACAGTCTTGTGTCCGTTGAGCAACACCCTGCGCTCGGAGAAGTACTTCACGGCGGCGGCCAGCACGTTGCTCTCGACGTTGCTGCCAGCGTGGGTCAACTCCTTGGGGCTCATGCCGTGGTTAACGCGGACAACGTTCTGCTCGATGATGGGACCCTCATCCAGATCGCTGGTGACGAAGTGCGCGGTGGCACCGATAATTTTGACACCGCGGTCGTAGGCCTGGTGGTAGGGCTTGGCGCCCTTGAACGAGGGCAAGAAGCTGTGGTGGATGTTGATGATGCGGCCGGACATAGCCTCGCACAGGGTAGGGGACAAGACCTGCATGTAGCGAGCCAAGACGACGAGGTCGATGTTGTGCTCGCTGATGAGCTCCAGGATGCGGGCCTCCTGCTGGGGCTTGGTATCCTTGTTGACGGGAAGGTGGACGAAGGGGATGTTATAGGTGGCCGCGAGGGTAGCGAAGTCCGGGTGATTGGAGACGATCAGGGGGATCTCGATGGCGAGCTGGCCGGTCGAGGTACGGAAGAGGAGGTCGTTGAGGCAGTGGCCGATCTTGGAGACCATGATCAGGACGCGGGGCTTCTGGGTGGCGGGGACGAGCTGGAAGTCCATGGAGAGGGACTTGGCCGTGGGCTCGAAGGCCTCGCGCAGCTCATCGATGTTCTTCTTGCTGGCATCCTTGTCGGCGGAGAAATGCGTGCGCATGAAGAATCGGTGCGATGTCGGATCGCCGAATTGCGATGAGTCAATGATGTTCAGGTTGTGCTGGACCAGGAACGCGGTCACGGCGTGCACGATACCCGGGCGGTCGGGGCAGGAGAGGGTGAGGATGAAGCCAGTCATTCTGATGTTGAATCGAGGGTTCCCGTGTTGAATTGGAGGGATCGATGGTTATGCGCTCGAGTATGGACGGATTCCTGCGTCTTGCGTGTCGATCTCGAGATTTTGTGACGAATGCGGCGCTGACTAAGGCGGGACTGATTGATAAGATTAGGGCTTAATTCGGAGGGGCAACCGTTTGGCTCCTCTATCACCACGTGCACAATGAGACAGGATCTATATAATTGTGCTAGTTATTGGGAGGTGATAGCGTCAGCGAAATTGAATGTCTCGGTGCACTCTCAACACTCTCTCGCAGCGAAAACTAATGTAGGACGAGCACGACAGAGATACAAGTTTACATCACGTGATACGAAAGACTCTACGATGTTGACAAAGCAGGGCAGCGGTTAGTCAGCGCATCGGAGACATACCATGGCTGTCAACAAGCCCCTGCAGAAGCAGCCTTAGCGACGCTATTTACAATGCCTATTTCTCTGGTGCCTAATACACGCTGGTCAGACACCGTTGCAGAAGGCGAAATGCCCTTCAAAAGAATTCGTGCACAGGCAGCACAAAAGGCCCGTAAACGTCTCCGCGCTGCGGTAGATTCTCCCCCAGCGGAAAAGCAACATGATTTAGATGTTAACTCCGGCCAGTCGCGACATCCTACGATTACCTACAAATTCTTCGGGGCATATGAGCCCATTGCTACTACCGAAGGTGGATATAAAGAATGGAGAAGTAAGAATCAGAACGCAAGCCCAGTGCTGTGAGGCTGACCGACGTTTGCTAGGAAGGGAAAGTCCACACAGCACTCTCTGCTATGAATGTTATCAACCAGTCGACTTAGATCCCTGTGACACGTGCACGCGGGTGTATCATGAGTCATGTGAGCCCACTGGCAGCTACTGATCGATTGAACATGACATTCGGCGGTGGTATTGCGCTGTTTGTGTATGGCGCGGATGACATATAAATCCACCCATCATTACTCCTCTGGCTTCACCTGTGTTGACGCCAGGCGACATTGATCGTCCTTCTCGGACACCACAAAGTCGATCAATTAGGGCGACCGCCGAAGCTGTACAAACCGATGATCAACCCCGGGGCCAGAATGCCCAAGCCGCTACCCAGACACATCCAGGTCAGGGCAGGACACTAAAGCCCGGGTCGACCCACGACCATATACAAACATCTCATCGCGTGCCGGCTGCCGTCGAGAGGGCAAATAAACAGACCCAAAGGATGACGACGTCGAAGATATCATCGACGACTTCTACGCCACGAAAATCTCAATTTAACACGCTGCCGCAGGAGGTCGACTCTGCACTTTCGATTGTATATCGTGAACTTGAAGGCGTACCTCTGCTTCAACAGAAGATTTCCGACCTCGAGTCTGAATTAGACCGCGTATATCAGGAATCAAATATTCAACGCAACGAGCTAGCCTTATCTCGACGGGTCGTTGAAAGAGCGCGCATGGCCGAGGATGAACTACAGAGACTAATAGCTGAGGGAACTAAAAGGTGGGCGTGTACTAAGGAGATCACAATCTTAAAGGTGAAAAATCAAGAGTTGGAATCAGAAGTCACTGGCTTACGCAGCGAGTTAAAAAAAGTCCACCACAGCCTTGCAAGAGTAGAAACAAAAGCTGTCGACAATGCTCGGTGACTGAACCATTTGTAGAACATTTTCTGAATATTGTCCGTCCAAAAATAAAGTAGTAATATGGGTGGGCAAGTGTGGTTTAATTAAAAGCGGACATAGGGTCTGGGTTACGGGCAAAGTCAATTCTTTAACGCGCAATGTTATGGACCCTTTTATTAAACAGCTGGCTCATCACATCAAGGTTTTTTGTCCCCCTATTACGGGGTCAGCAGTGGAGAAGCAGCTATATAAGTAGAATAATCTTGCTCTGTACTGGTATAAGAGTAACAGTTGCCATTGCCTTAAACTATATAAACCTAGCAGCTGGACAACCTCCCTCTTACAAAGTAGATAAGAGGATGTGTATTGAGAACTGAAAGCATGCTTGATAAATATAAGACTTAGATTAACAGAGAGGAGATCATTGGATAATATTTAATCTAGACTCTGGCGAAGGAATAACAAGAGAAAATTATCTGGGTCGGTTACGCGGCTCATCTAGATTTCCTGGCGCCGATGATTCAATGCTAATGGTGTTCTTATCACATTAAATGATGCCTTGAATAACCTCCACGACCGATCATGAATCAGACAGCGGAACGAACCCTCGCGACGAAACACTCAACCCCATCTGACCCTCCCCGTAACAGAGGTAGTTCTCCAGCCCGACTGAATCTGTCTCGTTCAGCTCCAGGAGGAGGACATCGCAGACAGGTTGCTCGGTCTTGCGGAGAATATCAAAATATGGCAGCTTCGTGGCCAGAGATCATTCCCACCCGCCAATACCCGGACGGAAAATTGTAAATAAGCACATACAGAACACCGGAATCGACATATTACAAGTGTTACTTCCCTATTTTGCGGTTTGTATTCAACTATGAAGCATTCTAGGTGTAAAAATCACAGGAAATTCTTTCACTATTACTATCTATTATTATCTCCCACTGGAGGCGTTAGTCCCCCAGCATGTATTGAGCAACTGGGATGTTCCTTCAGCAGAATGCAACGACAGCTCTATCGGGCCAAGATATTAACTTTCTTCAAAGGAGAAACAAGATAAATATCCTAATATCTGACGCTCAGTGGCAGCATCCTTTCCACAACAAGGGCTATTGCAAGCAGCTTACAAGCTGATTGGCTTTCCAACATGGCCATGGCACTCCAGAAGGCCCTGGTTGTTGCTAAACACGGTAGGTTCTATTGACAAGTTAGCACGAGCCACTGAAAGATCACTACAAACAGTTGTAGAAGGGATACAGCCAAGATAAGCTTACCCAGTTGAATTTCGGCTTTCGGAGCAACACAGTGACAGTAAAGTGTCCATGCCCCGGAGTGGGTTCCAGTACCACGCTGTTCGCCCCCTAGCTTACATTTCACACACTTTCGGCTGAAATGTCCACTGTATATCGCTCATTAGTATATTGGAATGATTAAGCAAGAACAGCACGTACTCAGCCTCCGCGGATAATTCGCCCTTCAACAGGCTTGCACCGAAACAGTGATTCAGGTCCAACTCGCTATGGACCAGTTGTTGCGTGGCTGGATCGGAAAAGCACGAAGCCCTGAGAATATGTCCTTTCTTGAGTTCTGGGATATGGCAGCTTTGGAGGTTCTTCGAAGCACCATCGTTAGAGCTGCTCTGAGACGTAGCCTTGGTGGCCTCCGTTGACGTCTCATTGGTCCTATCTTCTGCTACTGCAATAGAACTGAGAGCAAGAAGAGCAACAGTGTAGAGTAGCTTCATTTTGCAGGACTTGTGAGTGGTTTGGGCCTGGGGTTATTTGGTTCGGTGGTGCAGAAAGAAGTCGATGATTCAGGATTTCGCGGTCCTTTTATGTCTATCATTACTAGTAAATCAATTTCTACATTTTCTTATGTCAATCCAGAAAAAGGAGACATATAGAGAGGTATAAGGCCATCGTCACAGCTTCAAAGAATCGCGGCACAGCGCCCTGTTGCCCCGTCTTTGTTAGCCGGGATAGGGTTATAGCCACATACCTGGTGGGTCTCACCACTACCAAGTTTCACTGTTCCTTATGTGTAGCGCTCAAAGGTTTTACTGACACTTCCTATTGGATATTATTACATAGGCAGGGCATTCAACTAAGTGCCCCACATTGAGCTATAAGTATAAATCAGGGATGGGTGTAAGTTCAGGCCCATTCAGTTGGGACATGAGGGTTCATTTCCATTCAACCCGACTCGTACAACTCAAGGCTCCCTTCACATTGCCCCGCCCCTACTACACATCTCCCAATCTACCGGGGCTACTCACAATGCCATCCGGGGTCCAGGCATCCAGCCTTACCGGGCTGCGTTCCTTGGCACGGTCTAGGTTTGACTGAGCCGAGGTAGAAGAAAACGCTATTACGTTTTCAGACGGTATAAACAAAGAAAGGTAGATCCTTATGCATCAAGTAAAACACTGATATAGATACTCAGGGGCTGTCACTGCCTAACAACGGTCAATCGTCCCATCCTTACGTCGGTCAGTCTATCTTCACCTCAATTTACACCTTGACAGCATCCCATTTTTTGCAATGCAACAGAGTTATGGGTTACATGACGGGAACAGGGACCGTTATCTCGGTCTTGTATATCCATGGCTTTGTTTTCTGCAGCAAGGGGTGCCAGTTTAACTCTCGACGCGGATGGAGCTCAGGCGTGACGCCTCGCTGAACCCAATCGGCGGACCATGTCACGGTCACTTCTTAGCAGGAAATTAAGAGTCCGGGAAATAAAAGAGGAGCAGAGTGAAAGTATTGAATATGCATGCTATCTACATCTTAAAACAGGTCAAGTGTTGTGTTGTCCCTGATTCAGCGTCATGTTTTTCAGCTCTAGTGATGCCAAGCCGTATTTTCCCCACAATCGATGGTGTAGTTGCAGACAGAGTAGTGCCTCTAGTACTCTACACGAGGGTCCTATCATGGTGCAGCTGAATCCGAGTCCCTCTCTAATTCGTCTAACTTCCAGGTATGGACAACGCGGGCCTCGACGGATCCTGGTAGATGCAAATAACCCCCAATGGTAACAGCTCAAGATGAATTTTCTAGCGTTCCATAAACACACGTATCTTCATCACAGCTAGCCACCTCGTGTGTATTTCAAGCTGACTCCACTTGCTATGCGATAGGCTGCGGTACTGTATCCACACTCGGAAATTCTGGGAATCAAGTCTGCGAATCATTACCATACTTATCCTCCCTCCGCGATCTACTTGCTGATCATCGATCGATGCTGTCTAGCCAAACCCATCTTAGTTTCCAGAGATTTCGGTGAGAGGGGCAAGCTAGGATAGCGACTAGAAAAAAAAAATATATGTCCCTCCTCAATGTCGCCACATTCTGCTCCTGTATTCATCATATAAGGGACATACTCCCTGGTGCTACAATCTGAATCTTTACTGACCTGAACTGGGCCATCACATTACGGCAGGGCAGTGCAGTGAGCTTCAAGATACGCTATGGGTGCGAACTATCCCGGCACTCCGAATTTAACGGAGACCTCTCAGTATGCCTTTCCGCTCAAACCAAAGGACTATGCGCCAGGCGCTGTCCCAACCCTCGAAGAATGGCAGAAACTCTGGACAGCGTGGGATCTAGTAACCTTAAAAATGTTCCCAAAAGAGGCCTTGCATGAGCAACCTATTGCATTGCGAAATCCCCTTATTTTCTACCTAGGCCACATACCCACTTTGTTAGTACTCGCCTTCTTATCTCTTCACTGAAACTGCTGGGAGAAGAGTTCTGAGAATCTCAGTGAGGACATTCATTTAGCACGGGCGACCAAAACTCCTCCGACCGAACCAAAGTATTATCAACAAATCTTTGAAAGGGGAATAGACCCCGACGTAGATGACCCTTCACAATGTCACGATCACAGTGAGGTTCCTAATACGTGGCCGGAATTGAGCGACATTTTGGTCTTCCGGGAAAAGGTCTGCGCCAGAATTACGGCTCTTTACCAGACACAGAAACCTTGGCAAGATAGAACCATTGGTCGAGCGCTCTGGATTGGTTTCGAACACGAAGGTATGAATGGAAAACAGAATCAGTTTTATCCAACTAACGCTCCGCAGGGCTCCATTTGGAGACCTTTTTGTGGATGACTCTAATGAGCCCGAATATCCTACCGCCTCCTGATATTCCAAGACCGGATTTCATCCACATGGCTGAGCAGGCTGTACGAGTTCGTGTAGAAAACCAATGGTTTAGCATTAAGCCCCGAACATTTACGATTGGTATCGAAGATACAGATGACGATAGCGCCCTCAGTCCAGCAGATTTCTTTGCATGGGATAATGAGCGCAACACTTATGAGGTATCTGTTCAAGGGTTCGAGGCACAAGCACGGCCTGCGTCTATCCTAGACTATGCTATATACCTTGTTAAAACTTCCCAGAAGGATTGCCTACTTGTGACGTGGTCGACCGTGTCTGGGCTTCCTGACAGAAGCATTGCAAGCAGCCCTCAGAGCGACCCAGTAATTGAAGAATTTATCGACGGGCTCGCGCTGAAAACTGTTTACGGACTTCTACCAGTTCGACTTGCGCTCGATTGGCCGATCTATACATCATATAATGAAGCAGAGGGATATGCGGAATGGGCAGGCGCACGTCTCCCTACCCTACACGAAGCACGCAGTATTCACCGACAAGTTGAAGAAGAAAACGCCGAGAAGACCCAAGAGTAGGCCTTGACACCTTCTATATGCCACATACACCGTTAACATAGAAGCCAAAATAGCGAACCAGCATCCAAATCAATCCGAGATGATATCTACACTGACCTAACGGGATGTAATGTTGGCTTCCAAAACTTCCACCCAACCCCCGTCACCCAGAATGGCAACAGGCTCTCAGGACAGGGCGACCTGGGCGGCGCTTACGAGTGGACAAGCTCACTCTTCGAGCCACAGCCGAATTTCAAACCAATGGATATCTATCAGGGCTATAGTGGTCAGTCCTTCTTACCTCGCTTGTAAAATCTGCTAGTTTTTGACACTATCATAGCCGATTTCATGGACGGCAAGCACATTGTTGTTGTCGGTAGCTCATGGGCGTTTCATCCGCGCATTGCTGGGAAGAAGACTTTGTATGTGCACCTGCCTTCGGATATATCTGCGCTTTCCACTTACATTCAAGCAGTCTCAATTGGTGGCAGAAAGGTTACCCATATCCTTGGATCGGCATCCGTTTAGTTCGCGATAGGAATTGAATCTTCTACCGTATAGCCAAGAACAAACCATAGGCTGTTAATTCTCTGGGCGGTTGGACAGGCATTGTTTATACATATTGAGTGTGGATACGGCTTGGGGTCGCTGTATCTTCAGAACAAACTGGAAGACTAACAAAGGTCAGCCAGCGGTAATCCTAACGGGACAGGGACATGGTCACGAAGGTGGCTGAGGGAATATAAATTTTTAAGACCATTGTCTGCCAATTTACTAATTTCATTTTCTCGGGATCGTGGAGAAGGAGAAGGTTTATGGTATCACGTCGTGGGTACGTGGATACATATCGACCTAAGTCAACCTAAGTGCCAGCTACGTCTGAGATTGTACATTGCCAAGGATAGCATGCAGAGGCTGTTATATTACAATACCTACTTATTAGCTTATAAACATTAAGTTCATCTTATACGGATATTTTGACATTCAGTGGCAACTGTACAAACAGCCATTTACAATAAAGCATTGGCATTGGGATTAGCATTACCCTGCTAATATAATTCTTGTGGATTCATGGCCAGCAGCTGTGAGAATAGAACACGCCAATTGTATCACAAACAATGTTTACTCTGTAAAGCGAGGATCTGTGAATTATGGAGATCCATTCTTGGCGGTGGGTTGCAGACGGAGGTAATGGAATAATACGGTCCGTGCCGTTTCTCTACAGACCTCGGCATCTCCATTATCTCGTTTATTCAACAGGCCCACAAGATGACAAGGGATCTGGTCAGGAAACCTGGTCGCAACAGGGAGTCGGATATAGTATGGCAAAATTAGTAATGGTACGATTGTCTCTTGCCCTTCCAGATGGTTATTTTAGCAGCATAACCTAAACTTACTCATTTATGTAACAAATTGTCATGGTGGGAAGTCCGTGATGTTCAATACCTGCAGACAACGTTTTGCCAGTACATGCCTCACTCTCCAGCTGAATCTTTGCCCGAACTGTCACCCGGATTTGCATTATACGGCTTCCCTGGTGGCTCGACATCTCACTGGCACAGCTTGGTTTTAGGTCGTCACTGCCCCCTCATCAGACACTATCACTGGTTTTACGAAAATGTTCGTTATAGTAGTTCTGCGAATAGAAGCAATCATGCGGAGTAGCAGTTCACCAATTCAAGGACGCGAATGTCAATAGCTCCAAAATTCTACGGAATTCCATTCGCACCGACCCACAGCGCACTACGTTTGCATGATCTTCGAAGTATCGCTATAGAACTGAGCCGGTGTAAAACGTGCGAGGCCACGGTACGATCGCGCAATACGACTAGATATACTGGCACTGTACATTTGGTGACACGAGGGACCATTTTAGGGCGCTAGGCACGATACACGGCTCCATACCGTATATATTTCTGGGCCGCGGTGATCTATCAACTTGCGTTGATTCAGCATGGTTACAGTACAACTCCGCAACTCAACATACCTTGTGGCAGAACTTTCTTGTGCCTAAGGTTAAGAGCAAAGTAGATTCAGATGGACAGCATGAAGTAGTCAGTAGTTGCGATGCTACTGCCTTGTTTCTCGCAGACTACTTGCTATATTAGGGTTATGAAGCTAGACGTGTAATATTAAGGTCCTTGCGAGGTTAACGACTTCTTAAGTACCCGCCCATGGGTCCTCATTTTTAGCTTTTTGAATTCCAGAAATAAAATCGCGTTTTCTAGTACGTGTATAATTTGAGAGCTTGTTCTTTCGGCCATCTTAGCATAGTTTTCAGTTTGGGGTGGAACTTAGACCGCTCGTCGGCAGCCTCCCATAATCGTGCAGGCCAGCCACGTATGAACCAGAACTGATCTTCCATAGACTTTAGAAGCAGGGCAAAATAAGACAGTAGTAACATAGCGTAAGGGTTGGCAGCCTGGATGTCTGAGATGATGTTTTCGTGAATGACATATGGGAAAAACATAACCATGCCGATCTCAACACGAGTACCCGCGTGCACAATTAAAGTCGCCGCTTTCCTGAGGAGTATAACGGCATCCTCATAATCCTGCCTGCTGGATTCGGGAAGATGCGTACTGAAAAAGCCGGACAGACGCCGAAGAGCATCGAAGACGTCTTGAGGAAGTCGACTGTGATTCGGTGACGGATCCTGTCTTTTACAACAATAAAGATCAGTATCGCCACATGTTCCTTCTAGTGAACACAATAAGCATACTCGTAAAGGCTTGCGTCTTGTTCATCAAGAATCCAGACGCCGTGAGACCAGGGTGCTAGCTCTGTTCCCGCGAGCTGAGAATCACGTATCGGTAGCGTAGCGCGAAGGCCCCGTATCATAACAAAGAGCTTCAAAATATCGGGAACAGTGTCAGTGCCCCGCTCATCCACCTGTCCTAGTAAGGAGCACACATAGATAACAATGATGGACGAGAAGCAGAAGAAGGGTTTCCAATTATTGTCGTTAACATTAGGCAAAGCCGCGCGGAAGCCTTTCAGTCCAATTGCCTGGTGATAAGCTGCCATGTCAAGGTATTTGTCTCTAACTCCAGGAAGGAGGTGGGCCTTATGCTGAGCGGCGACAGCGAGGATGCCGTGGAGAACGAAAGGTGATTGATACCCCATCTCTGGCACGATCGTGCGCCAGACATTCTGCATATCGGGGCGAATGGCCAAGGTTTCGGCAGTGACAGTAGAATAATGGTGCATTAGTTCCACTCCACCGTACCAGATAGCAGGTAGCGCCGGCGGGGTTAGCGGAAACTCGATGTTTATTAAGGCAGGGAATGAAGGCCATGCCGATCTGGAGGGGTCTTCGCTGTCTGAGGTGCGGGAAGGCCGGACTGGTTCGATGTCGGCAGTAGAAGCGCGGGATATAGCCAAGCTGCAGCGTTGCTTACGACGCTGGCAGTTTAAGCATGACGGGTATAGCTCGTCGCACTATATATGCATCGTGCATCAGAAGAGTCTATTATATACGTAAAGATCATACGGGATATACCTTGATTCTTCTCCGTTTGCACTCTGTACATCCTGTGCGAGACTTTCGGTGAGAGCGTCGTGTCTGCATGGGAATATCTGTTCCACCTTCTGTAGGAACGTGTATCTGTCGTGAATGAGTGTTGGTTGGTTGGCTGCGCGATAACTAACTGTTAGGAGGAGACTGAATTGAGGAGTGGGAAAATACGAGGGCTTAAGAGCGAATACGTGGGAGCCTAATATAGATACGCTCACTGGGACCCACTTAACGAGAGCAGCTACGACCGCACGAGTAATCCGGAGGCTCCGAAGTATAAGACAGTTATCGCTAGATACAGTGACAACACAAAAGTGCAGACACCCTCTCTGGACCCACCTACCAGACTGCCTACATTTAAGGCCCAGCGCCTCTCATTAGAGTGATATCTGTTGGAATCGGAAAGTCCCACCGCGTTCTTATTCGGGGACTGATTCCTAATATAGCTGACTACGGCCCCGAACCTGAATGGGAATGGATAATCTTAATATGTGAGCGGAAGTTTTGTAACCAGGCATAGAGTTAAGGTAGTGTGGGGCCCAGGGTGGCTCGGCTTTTTGCGTATCCTTCTGCGTATTCGCACTGAAGACCTCGTATCTCCCAATATACTCCCCCTACGACATCTCGAATCTAGATGTATTAGACCTTTGTTAGGTGAATCCAACTAATTGCCATATATTCCTAAGATATCTAGATTCTGGAATAGATATAAAATGGAGCTCCTCGTCACAGGTTGCACCGTCATTACAACATACTCAGCCACGCCTTGATTTCAACTTCTGCTCTGTACTCAGTCTTATTCAACCTATACCTTATCTATTCACTGCTTAATTGGATCAGGCTGGCCAAATTCCAAAATGAGCTGCGATCCCAATTATGTTGATGCTAGTTGGTCTTTCTACCGGTATAAGCCTTCTATTGCAGCTCCAGTATTCTTTGTCATCTTGTTCACTTCCACGACCGCTCTCCATCTCCTCCAGATGACCAAGACAAAAACTTGGTATCTAATTCCTTTCAGCATTGGCGGGTTCTGTAAGTGTAACACGGTTGGAAGTTGGGACCTCCTCACAACCCAAACCGAGCCTGAGCCGCTAACTGAATACAAACCTTGCAGGTGAAATTGTTGGATATATCGGTCGAGCTATTAACGCGAACGAGAATGCCGGATGTTGGACGCTCGGTCCATACGTTATACAAACCTTGCTCCTCCTTATCGCGCCAGCCTTCATGGCAGCCTCGATCTACATGATTTTAGGCCGTATCATCCTCTTGACGGACGGAGAGATTCACGCAATGTTAAAGCGACGTTGGCTCACAAAGACTTTCGTATTTGGTGATGTGTTGTCTCTGTTCCTTCAAGCTGCTGGTATACTTCTTGCAACTTTGACCTGAGAATCGTGTCCGCTGACTTAATTCTAGGCGGCAGTCTTTTGGGCGGTGCCGACGAACACAACAGCCTGATGAAGACTGGCGAACATGTCATCATCGCTGGTCTGTTTGTACAGCTATTCTTCTTTGGCATGTTTATAGTCGTCGCTGGCCTCTTCCACCGCCGCATGTTACTCGCGCCTACTGCTACCAGCCACAACCCCCTGATCCGATGGCAGAAGTATCTTGTTACTCTCTACATCGTTAGCGTGTTGATCTGGGTTCGGAGTGTTTTCAGGGTCATCGAATACCTCCAGGGAAATGCTGGTTCTATCATGAGGCACGAAGCCTACGTCTTCATCTTTGACGCCACATTAATGTTTTTGGTTATGGCGTGGATGAACTGGTTTCACCCCAGCGAGATTGGTCTTTTGCTGCGACACGAGGAACCCATCTCCAACGGGTTTGAGCTCCTTCCTTTTGCTCGTTTATATCACAAATCCGCCAAGAAACGGAGCCCTACTGCTTAGAGGGGCAGCGAGCAACAGAAGAACAACGACAATGCACAATTGTTCTTCTGATCCATAATGCTCTAATTAAGTCAGGGTCGACATGAATTCTTTGGTTATCTATTGGTCAGTATAACCTCATATCATGTATTACAACAGCCCCCCTTCTACAACTACCACATCCTGTATTGTTTGATGGCTATAAACAAGAAAAAGTAAAATAAACTACTAGGACGCGTTTCTCGCGTTCCAAGTGAATAGACATCTGATATTCACTAGCAATTCAGTATTCTCGGCATATTCGATCTCTCTCTCTCTCTCTCTCTCTCTCTCTACCTGTATAATCAATACCTCACTACGTTCAGGAAAGCCTCGAATCTGAAGATGGAGCAGTTTCTATATCTTAATGAATATCTGATTCTTATCTGCAAGCAATGCGCGTATGCAATTCCACCCACTTTTCTTACTAGCCACCTCAAGCGCCATCTCCATGGATTTCGTGGATTCGAGAATCGAGCCGCCCTATCTGCCCTAGAGAAACACCTCCTAGGCCTTTCTCTAGTTAATCTGCTGGAGGAAAACGTTGTCTTCCTGATCCTAATAGGCCTCCATTGCCGGAAGTTCCGCTGCACAACGGCTTCAAATGTGGGGATTGCTTATATATTACTACATCACTTGCCTGGATCAAGAAAATAATCCAAACCCATCAACTGATTAAGAAGGCCCAGGGGTGCCCCGTAAATTTGCTAGTGCCAGTACAAGTCAGACACAGCCTCTTTGGGATAATATTTATTGCCAGCGCCTCTTCGTCTTGGGCCCCCAAAGCCAGTATTTCCAAGTAACGCCGTCTTTCCGCCCGATAGCAAGCTCCCACACCGATCTGATTCGTAATCAGGTCTACGAGCAGATCCGACAATTAGCGTAGCAAGAGGAACAGCAAAATCAGACTATCACAGCAGGGAGCCACAGCACTGCTGTCCACCCCTGGCTCGAAAGGACTCGATGGCAGGACTAACCCAGGGTTATACCTTTACCGAATTAGCTGCTCTCGCATATATGCCGGATCTAGAGCAAGAACCTCTGTTGCGGCTCTGGATTGAGAGCCTTGATGCTATTCTTGGTCAGGCTGTATGGAGGAGCTGACTCTCCGGGCCCTTGATATGCTGAGAAATGGACGACCACTTTTGCCTGGTGGTTGCCATTCAGACGGCGCCGTGCAAACAGACCAAAGTATTGGTAAAGTTGTCGCCAGTACTTATCGTACGACTAAAGAAGCTTTTGTCGTGTGATCCTGTATATCCAATCAAAGAAATTTATATAAATCATTTAGTTCTCGAAGAGTAAATACTCCACGTAGTCCTTTTCTAAATAGATAGAAATCTATCAACGATATATTAAGAATATATAATCCCTACAATAGTTTTAAAAAAGCGCGTACGTATCTTCACCAGTATCTTTTAACCACTACAAGACCTTTTAATGTCTTGGGTTTAAAGTTCGGGGGTAGCCATCCAACGCTGTGGAAATACTTAAGCCTGACTTGAGTTTCTTCACAGAGGATTGGATTGGTCTAGTATTGATACTCATTAGAATCAGCGGGAGGAAGAGAAGATGGCGATATTAAGATAATCTAATTTAAATATGAAAGAAAGATGATTGTTTTCTATAGTGATCCGAGCAGCGATCGACTTGCTGATTAATGTAGAAGGCATCATGGTAGGAAAAAGGCGCGAGAGTGCCAGGGGATAAAAGGGAGAGCGAGAATGGGCGGTATTTTATACAGTATATAGACAATCCAGTAAAATTCGAGTAAGCTAAATCTAGCTACTAAGAAGACCATTGTTAATGTCGCTTCTAGTCATGAATTGAAACTGAGCAAAGACTCGCTGAGGATTATCACCTCAAAACAGTGACTAAACAATACTTGGCAGATATAGAATAGTAGTGTATAACACGTGTTTAAGTGCTAAAGCGACGGCTGGCTAAGGAAAAATACAGGTAGAAATGCGGCCGTTTATGGCCTTAGTAGCGATCATTTTCGGCATCGATTTCACAGATCCTCATATTCTAGTTGTAATGTATAACTTCCTGGCAAGGAAGGGCAATTAGGCAAGTCGTCACGTGTATGCAGCTTACCCCATACCCTAAACCTGGGGGTGCGGGTAAATACGTTTCCGCTTCGGAAATAAGCTTACCCACTAGGTTACTCACCGATCATCATAGTTTGTTGTTCATTGGAATAATCACCTCTCTTCTTTATTCTTCCCATGTTCTTACAAGAGAGACTGTGTGGATCTGGATTTAGTTCATTCACCAATCACATTTGTGGTTGGCTTACAAGTTGCTCCGTATAGGGCTTTGATACGGGTAGTTGAATACCAGGTAGTGTATACTCACCATGTACAGTGACTTGCTGGTGCTGCAGGAATTTGGATAATTACTTACATAGACTACTGTTGGGATTGCGCTGCGTGCTAGAAATAGTGGTATATTATTGATAAAAGCATAACAGGATGTAGTCATGATGGGCTTTCGAGGACACAGACTATATATTTTCGATGCATACTCCGGTCAAGGTTGACATATGTCAACAATAGCGACCAAAGGAAACAAATTTGGTCAATTGTAGCTTTGCACTAACCCATCCCATGTATGACTAGATACGATATTCAAGATAATACTAAATTGTCGCAGGGTTTCTCAAACCAGGTGCAGCCAAGTAAGGGGATACAGTCAGTGGACTAAGCCTTCATGTGGTCACTCGACGTTTGATTAGACTTAATTCGGCTACAGTGCTATGAAACCACTAGCGCTTCTGGAAGCGAGATATGCGAATGCCGGTACAGGAGCAGAAGGGCAATTATGAGCTCACATCTAAATTCACGTGGGGATCGAGAATATTGGATAGATGGTGATTCTTGTTATAGGTGGGAATGCTGATCTAGCAAACACAGCGTATATACTCGTCTACTTCTTACTCAGTGGATTGAAATTTGGTCTCACAAGCGGAATGACGGAGATGAGCAGAAAAGGGCCTATGATCTCGCGTATACAATCAATAGCTCAAGAATAGAAAGAGCCCAAGACCTGCTGTTTGGGTTCCCGAGATTGTTTGTCATGGCACCTTATAGGTAGTAGTACAATGCGCGAAAGAGGATCATCGCAATGGCGTTAGTCCAAGTCCTGGAGTATAGTTAGTCTTTTCTTTCGTAGTTATAATGACGGATCTCAGTGTTACACTATGTTGTAAAGGAAATGTGGGTTTGACCGTGCTCTTAGCAGGTGTTCCATCGGCATAGACTCCTATAGTATACTTAGGTAGAGTTAATCGCGGCGATCACTCTGGGGGATGGTGGGGTCGTCAGCCTGAGGCAGCGATTCACTGCCGCCCGCGACTGCCGTCCCCCGCGTTCGGGTGATCTCAAACTCCGTCCTTTCTCCGGAACAGAGATCTGTAAGTAGACATCATGACGGCCAGACTTCCTCTCTTTCTTCATTTCAATCGATGTTCTCGTCGACTTGTCGATTTGCACCGCTTACTCGCACCGTCTCTCGTGCGTTTTCCCAATCAACCGCCGCCAATATGAAGCACCATCTCATGGTCGGTACCTGGACTCCTCCAGGCCGCATCTATACTGTCGCATTTGATGATGAGGCTCTTACCCTGGACTTGGTCAAGAAGACCGATATTCCAGAGGCTGAACCCATCTCTTGGATGACCTTCTCCGTAAGTTTATCGATCTCGACAAGTTTCAATTGCCATTGTCTTACACAATTGCTATAGCACGACAAAAAGACGATTTACGGCGCGGCCATGAAAAAGTGGAACAGTTTCGCCGTCAACAGCCCCACCGATATTGTTCACCAAGTCTCCCACCCAGTCGCTGGCCACCGTATGTCTCACTGCTTTCTGCAAAGCCCTCTGCTATTGGAAGCGGTATCCTGACTGTTTACAGCCCTTGCCGCCAACGACGACACCAACACCCGCGCCATCTTCGTTCTTGCCGCCCGTCAAGCCCCCTACGCTGTTTATGGAAACCCTTTCTACAAATATGCTGGATACGGCAATGTCTTCTCGGTTGAGTCTGATGGCCGTCTCGCCAAGAACATCCAGAACTACGAGTACGAACCGAATACCGGTATCCACGGCATGGTTTTTGACCCAACCGAGACCTACCTCTACTCTGCCGACCTGCAGGCGAACAAGATCTGGACCCACCGCAAGGATGCAACAACAGGCGAACTGACCTTGGTCGATTGCATTGATGCCCCCTCGCCCGATGATCACCCCCGCTGGGTTGAGATGCACCCAAGCGGAAAGTACTTGTACGTCCTGATGGAGGCGGGTAACCGACTGGGAGTATATGTTATCGATGAAAAGCGCCATGTACCTGTATTCACGCATATCACCTACCCATTGCTTCCTCCAGGTAAGTGCACGTGGCCCCGCTGATTGAACAGGTGAATCTAATTAAAGCAGGCCTTCCGCCTCGCAACAAGTACCGCGGTGACGTCACTTTCACCACCCGCAGCGGCGAATATCTCTTTGCGACGACGCGCAGCAACCACTTCGATGTCACAGGCTACATCACGGCCTTCAAGCTAGGCCCGAATGGTAACATCGAACGGCAGCTATTCATCCACCCCACCTCGACCAGCGGTGGGCACTCGAATGCAGTCAGCCCTTGTGATTTCAGCGACGAATGGCTGGCGCTGTGCGATGACCAGCTAGGATTCGTGGAGATCTATCGATTCCGCGATGAGAACTTGGCTCGTGTCGCACGGGTAGATATTCCTGAAAAGGGATTCGGCATGAACGCTATTTGGTATGATTAACGGTTAAACGCAAAGCTTATAAAATAATGCAATGATACAATAGAATGTTCATAAAACATTTCGACTACGTCTTCAACTAAACGCGTGGGGAAGCGTGTTTCACCAGGAATATCCCGGATTATATGACATATCCAAATATGGAAGGAGCCGTTGAAGACCATCCAGTTTATAGATACGGGAGACGAAAGCCTGACGCTTAATTCAGAATTAGACCATGAATAGCCTTGCACATACCTTCAAGACTGGCCTATCAGCCAAGGATATAGAATGAGGACCATGGTTCAAAATGTCAAACGATTCAATAAACTCACTGACGGAGTCTTGTCTGATCTATTACTCTTTACAGCACCGCCTTGAATCTATATCCACGAGAACACTTTTTATGGTTGTTTTGCCAAATTTGGTAGAAGGTAAAATAGATAGGATTAGGGCCCTAGGGAAAACTCAAAGGTCTCTGTATCTGGCATTCGCTAGATGCTGTTCTGTACAGGATAGGTCCTTGGGATATACTTGGAATTTGATGGCCGTGGAACGAGGCTTGTGGAACACTATCACGTCACTGCGCGTCTCCATGCGCGTCAACACAAGGTTTAAGTTATTAGCCATGAGGAGCCTCAACCATAATGGGAAACCAAGACAGGCCTGTTATGTTGTGTCGCACAGTGTATGCGTGATACCAATGGCTTGCGTGGCAAGACTCGGTCTATATAAATATACGATTCATCCCCTATAATCGATGAAAAGCAAGACCTTGCTTGGATTGGGCAATACTGAATCTGCAAAACCTTCAATGGCTACGTCCACAGCCACTGTACCTTTTGATCAGGGGCCTCGTCACCCTATTAGACCGGTGCACCACTCATATGACCCAGTCCATACAATATCAGACCCCCTAAAGCACGATCTCTTCGGCTTCCTTGCGACAGCCGCTAAGGATGATCCAGCATTGCACAGGTCTTCTTTCTGCCTTAGTCCAGAAGACCTGGGCGTACCTTGGCAAACGTTCTTTCCGGCTTGTCGGCAGAATCGACAGTGGCGAGAGGCAGAGGACGCTGCACAAGAGCTGACGGATAGGCTCTTTCGCGCTGGAGACTCGCTCATGAGTAGCTTTTGCAAGCACTGGAGAGACTTGACAGAAATTCTCCAGTTGGTGGAGACGGCTGTTGCATGTACAGTGTATACGTATCCGAGAGCGAATGTGGTCAGAATCCGACTCTTGGCTCAACTGCATGTGGTAATGTGGATCCATGATGGTATCTCCGTCTGTCTATGCAACTTCAAACAGATCTTTGTTAACAGATTAGTAGATGTGCCAGGTATCGCTAAATGCCATCAGGTAAGGTCTCAGAGACCTGTTGCAATCTAAGCCTACTAAGGGCATTATAGGACGAACTAGAGCAAGATCGAAGGTCTGCTGCGACACCTACTCGAACGACTTGCCATCAAGGAACAAGTCCCATATGTCGCCTAATATCCAACATTCTACAGGATATCCTTCAAGCGGACCCTATCATCGGATATGAAGTCGCAGCGGGAACGTTAGAGTGGCATCGAATGTCCCGAGCCCACTGCTCCAAGGCCCAGGGTAATTGCCGACCCACGACCCTATCAGATTACCTAAAAGCGAGTGTTGGAGATGCTACTACAGAGTACGCTTGAACTAAATATCCTGCCATTTATGGACACTGATAATTTCAGCGTCAATCTTTCCATGATCCGTTTCGCAGGCTCTATCCACCTCACCTCTCATCAAGGCCAGGATCCCATACTGAAATGTATCGTGGATCTCTGGGCAAAACACCGGGTCATTGTCAAGGATCTTTTTTCATACGAGAAAGACTGTCTCGAGCACGAGGTTAATGACTCCGCAATTTTCAACGCCATACAGGTCTTACAAAGAGAGCTTAATGTATCTCTTGCAACGGCCAAAGAGGCTGCGCGTAACATCCAGCTGGAAACGGAACGAGAGATGCACGGACTTTACAAGGAGATCCTGGGTAGGACAGGTACTTATAGCCCGGAGGCCCGATACGTCAGGGCGCTTGTCGAAAGCCTGGCCGGAAATGTATTTTATTCGTCCACTGCGGAGAGAAATGCTATGCCTTTGCTTGGTAAGTCTGCTGGGGAGAATGAGCCTTGATGTACAGTTGTCTACTACATAACAGAAGCTTGACGGTGGGGTATGGGAAGAGCTATCCTCGGTATTAATGACAATATTTGTGTCTTGCTGTGTGTCTGTCGAAACTTCGTAGACATAGATAGTAGCTTGGTGAGTATTATCGCCTGATAAAAACACCCCTACTTATCAAAATCTCATCAATGAGCACTAAGAAAAAATATCATTACAGTAGTATTCCTCGCAGTGTATTCACTGTGCAGGCATGTGAATCAACATTCCAACTACAAAGCAGAAGGTTCTGTAGCGAATGATGGATGCATAGACGGAAATGCTGCAAAGGATTGTATGTGTGCCTGGAAAGTAGGGCATCAATGGTATGGTCCCTTGCCTGGTGGACAAGGCATCAAATCGCAAATCCCGTGCTTGCCACATAATTTATGAACAAAACAACAACCAACATTCTTGATATCCTCGACTCTCCCCACTACTCGAGGTGCTTCTGAATGGCGTCCCAATTTGACACATTCTATATATTTCTTTCAAAGAACGACCAATTCCTCTAACAAGGATAAAAAGAAACTCCCAATCCCCGGCTTCGAATAGATCGCCTGTTTCCCGATGACTTCACCCGCCAGTGTTCGGCTATCTGGTCGGCAGTCAATCGGCCTCGCCCTGATCCGGGGATGCGCCCACGGCGATACAAAATGATATTTCCCCCGCGATCCTGGTCAACCCCTCCCTTCCAGACAGGTCACGGACGTTGATTTGAATTGGATCATCATACACAGTGAGAAATCATTCACCATGGCGACCCCCGGCCTTCTTTACGTGACGATGCAACCCCGCGATTCCCTCCCCGCGGCCCAGTTCCACGACTGGTACAACACCGAACACGGCCCCCTACGTCTCCGACTGCCCTTTGTCACTAATGGCTTCCGCTACCGTGCCGTCGACGGCATCGAGCCGGAGTGGGTGGCTCCGTACGACATTACCGACATGGTGGAGCTGACACGCGAGACTTACTTGGCTCTCCGTGGGGATGGCGTGAAGACCCCACGTGAAAAGGCTACCATGGCCCAGATTGACGTTGATCGTCGCCTTTATGATCTTCTCCATGACCATAAAGCCTCCGACTACAAGCCTGTCGAGGATATACCCGACACTGAAGCCGCCGGCTCGGTACTTGTCTCTGCCTTGGTCACCGTTCCCGCCGACAAGGAAGAGGACCTCCAGAAGTGGTATCGTGAAGAACACTTCCCTATGCTAGCACGTGTACCAGGCTGGCGTCGCAGCCGCCTCTTCACCACATCATCGATCGACCCCAAAGCAGCCCGAGAATTCCTATGCCTCTATGAATACAGCGCGATCAACGGCTTGGGTGGCCCGGAACACAAAGCTGCGATGGATACCCCGTGGCGCAACCGCCTCATGAATGATCCTGCTACGAGCAAGAAGCGGCGCGTGTACCAGTGGGCTTACACATTTGGTCCAGCGCCCCGCGAATTGTCTTCTCTGGCCCATAAGGATGTCGCCGGACCTTGGGCTTCCAACGACGGTCGCACCAGAACGTTTCCTTCCCCAACCCGCCCGGCCGTCGAGTCGTTCATTACCACTCCGGACGGTGTCGATCTCCCATACCGCCTAGAGGGCAGCACTGATCCTCATAGCCCCGTCATTGTCCTTAGCAACTCCATCCTCGTCGACTATACCATCTGGGACAGCTTCGTGGATGCCTTCCTCTCGAACCCTAAGAACCAGAACTTCCGGATCCTTCGGTACCTGACCCGTGGCCGTCTCCGCGAGTGTGGGGAGAAGCCCATCAACATTGACCTCCTGGCCTCGGACATCATCGCGCTCCTCGATGCTTTGCGAATCCCCAAGGCGACTCTGATTGGTGTCAGTCTGGGTGGCGTGACCGTTCTCAACACATCCTTGCTGTACCCGGATCGCGTGACGCGCTTTATTTCCTGCGATACAAACAGCTCGGCGCCCGAATCCAACCTCAAAGCCTGGAACGACCGCGTCGCCATGGCCGAGAGCGACGGTGCAGTGTCGGCCACCACTCACGAGCCGATTATTGGTGAGCAGCTGTCTGAAGCTACCACCCGTCGGTGGTTCGTGCCTGAATCATACGAGACGCAGCCGGAAGTTCCCGCGAGGGTAAAGGAGATCGTGCGCAACAACAGTCTGGACGGTTTCCGGAAGGGTGTGCAAGCACTCTGCGCATATGACGTTCGGGACCGTATGGCTCAAGCACAGGTGCCTGGGTTGTTTGTCGCGGGCGAGGGAGACGGTGTCCTGCCCAAGACGATGCAACAGATGGCCAATGATCTGAAGGGTGGCGCCGAGCTGAAATTAGTTCCCAAGGCCGGACATCTGCCTATGGCCGAGCAACCAGCGGCCTTCACTGAAATTGTCAACGGATACCTTCACGCGTAAATAGTCAATATCAAGCATTTTCTCGTTCGTTCAAATATTCTTCATTTATCGTATCATACTTAGTTAAGTTTTATAATCACTCAAGGAAATAAATATATATAAATAAAAAAAGAAAAAGATGATTAATATGTCCTAGAAGTGTTCCCTCACCGTCTGCGAGGTACTCGTCTGCGTGACTTCGAATGTCCGATGAATGCCCAAACCCATCTCACCCCCTACCGCCGGCAATGCAGGGGAGCCCTGGGCCGTCAAGCGTTCTTCGCTACTATTCGGACTCGATCCTCCATGCCACGAGCCATTGTGGTCCTGACTTTGCACTGTTGTCACCGTAACCGCTAACTTATCCGGCCGGAGTCGGTTCTGGACGCTCTCATCCAGCGACCCCAACGGAAAAGGTCGATCGTGACTGGCACCACCGGGAAGTCGCGATCCGGAACGACCGGGAAAGGGAGAGGGATATGTGGGATCGGTTCGAGAACCGAGCCAGTGACGGAGGAGTGGACGAAGGGTAGCGAGACTTCCAGCCGTGATACCTAGACCAACTTCGATATTGGACCAGAGGGCGATTTCAACCGTTGCGTCTGTTTGCAATCTCCATATTAGCGACCACCCACGCGTTAGAAGGAGTCGATAGGGAACATACACAGAAAGTCCGGATCGTTAAAGGTATGAACAAAGGGTATACGAATAATGACGGCCGAGGAAGCACTGCAAGAATATCCCCCCGTCAGCATCAATCCACTCTCCCCAGAGCCAAAAGGAGAGAGAGACCACCTACATGCAAGCCATACTCAAAATCCCGACCACAGCAATCTTCGTCTGCTTCTTCATATGCAACTTCCTAACCAAGAAGATCGGCAAAATCGCCACGGTGAAATCGCATATCACCGCGAACGCACTATACACATACGTCATGGCGATAATGATCGTCATGTCGAGACACTGGCCGTGAATATTCGGATCGAAAGCGACCTTGGTCCAGAAATACTCCAGCGGTTTACACTGCAGCAGCATGAGGAACATGAAGACGAGACCGGCGATGACCGTCAGGATCATGACGATATAGAGCGACCAGATATGTTCTCGTTTGACGGTGATGCGCATCAGGAAGATACAGATGGAGATTTTGCCGCCGACGGAGGCGAAACAGTAGGCGATTTCACATAGCCACCAGTACTTTACTTTGCGTGTTAGTCTGCGAGGATCGAGAGGATGGGTGAAGGGTGGTGGTGGTGGTGGTGGTGATGGTGGGTGGTGTATATAGACATACCCTCATGGCCGTCACGCGTTGCACCGCCGTTAAATCTTTGTATCTTCGTCCAGTACCCCATACACTGCCTCCGATCATGCAGGCGGAAAACATCACGTAGAATAACTATCATTGTTTGGTTTCTTTGGTCAGATATTGCTGGGTTTCTGTTGTTTCGCCTGTTGCGACAAGACTAACCAATGCAACCACCATTGCTCCGTCATCCCAACCAAATGCCTTCACTAACCATCCACGCACATAACATCGTAGAATCACCGTGACGACTGCCACCGACATGAAGGCGGCGGCGACCGCCCGACTTCGACGCTGCGGTCATCCGCATGGTCCATGTCGATGATGAGGTCCGGACATGGCCAGTAGAGGTTGTGGAGACGGGCCCCGGGGGCAGTCGATATTATATTATTATTACTACATGGCTAATATTTAGGAGAGATCTGGAGATGGAGCTTGGCTCGGTGCCAGCCTTCCTATTCTAGGAGCACTACGAATTAACCTAAGCTGGTTGGCGCAAAGGGGGGAAGAGGGACTAAAAAAAAAAAAAAAAAAAAAAAAAAAAAAAAAACGGGGCATTTAGTAGCTTCCAGGCTATGGCGAAAAAGCAGCAGATCGACAGCGTCAAGTGGCGACCCAACTGAAGAAACCAAGCGCCAAAGGCGTTTTTAGTCATGTTAATGGAGTCCCGACGAGTCAAAGAAGGGGGAGGGGGAAACAAACTAGAAGGCATTTAATCCGTTGAGGCGCTTTGGATAGCCTCGCTTAGGGTTTGGACCGTTGTTTCCCGACAATGAGGAAGCACTGAGCAGGTGAGTAAGTACATAGTAGTATGTATTATGGGCCGAGGTTCCACGTGGAATGAATTAATCAATTCTGAATCGCAATCGTTCATGCCCGTGCTTTAATTTGCTGTGCATATGAATAGTAACCACGCAATTAACATAGGTTTTTTGCTGGCTCAGGCCCGTCCATGGATTATCGCTTAAACTGAAAGTAGCACTCTTCACCGAAGATGCGACGCTGTTAGCTCGTATCAAGCCGCTTGTTGGAGATCCACTTGACGGGAATTGACCACCAAAGCGGCAAGAGATACCGTCGTCATTCAGATAAACGGGGGGGAAATGAAACAGTACGATGCCCGGGAAGAGATGGACAGGTCAAAGGACTCGATTTGTATAGATCCCGTGGAACTATTGGAAACCGACAGCGGTAGTTATCTGATGCTGTATATTACCCTAGTTTAAGAACCCTAATAGCTCCAATCCTGCAGCAAACAATGTCTTTGTTATATTCCTTGTTTTCTTTTTCTGACACCCCAAGAAACCGCCTTCAGGAACCCCTTTGTCATCAGTAATGCAGGAATCCAGACCCGTTGGCAGTTCTACTGCCAATCATCTCCTGCCCTTGTCGAGGCGTCTCCAAGCAAACGGCACACGTGTGGGTCGCCACTGATGGGTTGTCAGGGATAAATTCATAAAACGAACAAGTTCACCACCCACAACCATGGGCCTCGGAGATTGGATCCGCCAAGACGTTCTCGTATTGATTTTGTTCTCTGAATCCATATTCCTTCTTCAGCACCAGTCACCAGGAGCAAAAAGGGAGACAAGTGTAATGATCCTTCCTGAAATAGCGCTGGGCCTATTCTTGGCGCTTCGGTTAACGTTTAGAACGATGGGGTTTCCATTAGCGCCCACTAAATTCGTGTAGCTGCATACGGGATTACGGAGAACTTGACCAGCGGACCACCGTCTGAAGATTGACAGTTAACGCTAGGGACTAGAATCATTCAATATTCCTTTTCTCCCGCTTCAGCGATCCGCAGGGCTAAAGCATGTCTCTCTGCGGACATGATCTGCAGCTGTCGCTTTTCCCGAACTCCGTCGTCGGAGTGTCTCCGGACTCGTTATTAGCATTCAAAATTGAATACACAGCAGTACTCCGTAAAATCGATACTACCGGCGGTTGATCCTCTCGGCAAATGAATACAGAATCCTTCCATTGCCGCGCCCGCTGAATGCCGAGAAAAAAGCTCTGGGCATTCATCGCGAAACCCCGATGGTCGACAAATCTGATTCTATCGAACTGCCAAATCCCTAGGGTTGTGACAGATCACATGCTGCAACACGGGAGATCCACGATGACAATTCCTCTTCCTTGCTAGAATCCCCACGGCTCACAACTTTATTTGCGTGTTTATCTGGCGTTTCCAAGGAATGACTGTCGCAGGCTTTCTATGGTCCCGAAAGTAGGAATGAAACAACGATACGTACGCTGCGGGTGAACCTCTGCGGGGCTCATCGCGTGTAAGGCTTGAGGAAGCTTCGGATAGCATCGAGATCCTAAGCCTCCTGTGATATTTGATACGTTATATAAGAGGTGGTCTGGAACGCGATCTCGCCGCTACTAGAGTTTGTCAGCCTGTTTCCGCTCGACCGAGGCGTTGTTTGGCGATTGGCCTAGTTTTGTGCCATGACCTGTGCAGTGGAAGAAGAGATGGTCCCGGTATTGAACAGAGGTTGGTCACGATGCGAAGATGTCAAAAGGTAGCCAAGCTATGCGAACCACCGATTGGTATGTATGGTCGAGTGGAACATACTGGCAACATGGTACAACCTGGATAGATCAAAGATTGTACTTCGAGGGAGCCCACTCCACTACCAAGGTCAGTACCGCCTCGGAAACCCAAGGAAATTCGACATATACGATTCTATATTGATCTCCCCAGAGTCGACCAAAGGCCGTAGAATGGACAGCTGTTCGGTCCAGAAGAGTCACCTGATCGGTTCAGGTTACCCATGGCAATATATCTCTATCCAGGATATAGAGATCAGCGCATCTCTAAGCAGTCTTGTATCTCATATCTGACTCGCTTCAAGCAAGATATGGCCCAGGCATACGTCATAAATGTCGTAGGAAAAAGAAACACCCATAAGTATTCGTCAGCCTGGGGAAATGACGCACAGCGATAGGCGTAAAACGCAAATTAACCGTGCTGCATGACTCGCGCTGGAGCTCCACATCGGGATCCTCGTTAGATACCAGTTGAGATCCCCAAAATAGGGAAGCACTGCCTTTCGAAAGCCAAATTGTGTGGGTAGTATATTAGCCGGGCTTTGACTTCATCTCGCGTTTGAAATATGTAAAAGTAACCAGGCAGTTTGCTCGTTTATGCTTCTTAAGGGGCTTTAGTGGATTGGTGATATACTAGCACTCAATGACAGGCGACATGATTAGAATTAAGGCCCGCAAACGTAGACTGTGATACGCTTCTGGCGTAGTTCACATAGACACCGGGGGTTTTCTTAACTGTTTAACGTTTTTATACACTCTCCTTGTCGCGCACTACTTCGAACATCGAAGAAGCGGTAATACTGATTGGATTGCACGACACCACATCGCATTTCCGCATATTACGGTGGGTGCTTCATTTCCACTGTGATCGTCGTCGTATGTCATTGAAATAAGCGATTTCGTACAATCCATGGGCTTGGTCACATTGTGTACTTGGCAAATCCTCCATTGTTTATGAAAACTTGACGATGATTCAGTAGCTTGTGTGCGAACCTCGTTATACCAGTGAACAGGAGATACACTTCGGATTCCCCGAATGCACTGGTATCCTCATCGGAGATATGGCAACTGCCTCTGTAGACCGTATGTATAAATAAAAGCATACACAAGATCAATGTGATTTCTCCTTCGGGCCACATTTCAGCCTGCACAAGACTGAACGAGACCACCCTCGGCATTGCCAGGTCCGGACAGTAATAAAGCACACGCGGACGAATCTTTAGGATCAACATTATACATTAGACACCTGTTGAACAATGATATAATGGATGACTTTTGGTCAGTTCCCTGCATTGGATGTCTACGAGATTCTCCCTGACATTTTCTAATCCTTGATCCAATCAGAGATGGTGGATATCCTCTTCATGATCTCCAGGCTTCCTCCAGAGATTGTCCGCTTTCATTTTAAGATCCTACTGCCATATAGGCACATATCATGTCTTGCTGGTTATCTCAGTGGTGAAGTTCTTAGGCGATAGGCCCTGGGCATGCGGTCCGCAGACCATCATATAGACAGGCGCTCCCCTAGAAGATGGTACACTTTATCGAGCAATTTCGCAATTGGCTCTGTCGTGTTCTATTCGACTGAGACACTAAACACACACAATCCACTTAGAGCCAACTAATAATCAACGACACTGCGTCCGTGGAACTTCCTAATGCCTAGAATGCAGCTATATAGCCTCTTCCACTTGTATGTCATTGTGCAGCTCGTGACTTTCTCTCTATTGCATATCATAGTGTAAATTGACATCGGCATTGCCAAGCTCGGTTGGACGTTATGTCATATCACTCCCCATGGATGCAAAGACACGCCAGCATATCATTCTTCCAGCGCTACCTATAATCATCGTATTGAACATCAGTCTAGGTGCTACCTCTAGTATCTACATGTGTTCTCAGCTCAATCCGAGTTTAAAGCACATGAATGGAGAGCAGGATGGTAATAAGTACGTCCTATACGCTACAGGCACGTCAGCCGCAGTGTACTCTTGCAGCTATTCTCAATATCCGCCAAGGGCGTCTAGCCATATAGTAGCCACCGAGCACAATCATTCGATAAACTGTCACCCACGTTTAACGACCTATAAAGCGGATAGATTGTTGACTTGCTTTTGGGTGAACAACTCGCTATAATTCTGCGATGCCTTCTTTTTTGTATTCTGAAGTCTGATCTCCGAGAAAATGCGTCAGCCGAATTAAAAAAGAATGCAGAGGGATGGCGCATACAGGACAACGTAAGCCCACTGATAGGAAACATAAGTGTGGCATACAACTTCAGCAACACCTGAAACGATGCCTCATTAGTTACGCATAAAATAGTCAGTGAATGGGGGATACATGCACAGGAGCGACCTATAGTGCATAATTTAAGAACGTAGAGAATCCTCAAACGCTACGAAGCTGGCAGAAAATATGATGGAGAGGAAACGACAGTGTGGAGTTCACCACGGATGAATCCCGCCTAGGAATATATCTGCAGCTTTTAACCTTCATTCGTCGCGTTGCATGAAGTAAGGCTATAGATTGTGCAGCTATAGCCTCGACGTGATCTCCACCTGTACGAGTGCCCAATACTACGTATCCTTGTATCGATTGCCCCGCGGCGACACTCGCTATTCAGGATTTCTAGATCAATAAACTCTCCAGCGATGGACGCCATCCAACATAACCACAAACAAGTCAAGCCGTCTGCTCTGCGCCAAAAATGTGAGTCCAAGGGCGCTGTAAACCTCGGAACAAGTACGATAGATAAGTATTCTCATGGTCGAGGATGTCTTGGCAGGAGTGCGGCAGGACCGGAGATGCATATGCAATGTAACATGGTTGCATGAAGCAAGGATATCGTACGATAAGAATTTAATCAGATCCTGGGGCTGAAGAAAGCACTGATGTGGATCTTACTTCTTCGCCTTGTCCCCTACCCATGACTGTCGGGGCTATTAAACATTATTAAAACTGCTTAATATGTCCAGTATAAAGGAAACTTAGGACTTCATATTATAGGATAATGCCACGGTCCCGATATAGAATTGGCCAGTCAGCCATACAGAGCACTCGGATCCCTGCATACCCTGGTGCTTGGTATATTACTACCCACTCCCTTGCAGCCTGGAGGCAAGATATCGCTCGATCAATCAGCCCCATCGGACAGGGAAGAACCCCCGGCCAAGCGGAAAAGAGGCAAAACCTATCCAATAGTATTCCGCTCTACTATTGAAGAAATGATACAGAGTAGATATGTCCCGTCTTTGCTGTCTATATATCCTTATCTATTTGACAGGCTGGTAACAGCTCAGTTGATAATTACATAACTATAAGTGGTTTTACGAACCATTTGCGGGTCACTCGATTCACACCACCCTGAAAACGGTTCCAGCTGAGCTGTAACTACAGCACTGATGGAGATGTACATGTAATCACTGCGACAAAGATGCAGGCCTAGCTGAGACTCAATTGGGTCATTGCAACCAGTAGGGTAAGGCCTTCGAACATGACCAATGATAGGAGCTAGGTGTGCATGGATAGAATTCCTCTTCCGATACGCGCGCAATGCCAGACGAGCTGAACAGTGGGGACTGTGACATGTCTACACAAAATGACAAACAGCTTTACGTGGAATGTCTCTTTATCTTTGGAGAGGAGTCATAGCGAAGGTTATATGTCGAGTTAGCGATCATTCTGTACTGCTCCGAGTAGTGCTTATAAAGAGCTTCGTCGTCCAGGGCTATATCACATCGCATTCCTCAACACGATCGTACAAACTATCTTCTACCGAAAGAGTTCTCAGACACATTCGATTGGCATCTGTGCACTTACGGCATCATGACTTATACACGCCATTCCATTCAGCAGCTCCAGGAGTGGTACGATGCCGGGAACCGTGAACCCTTGGACAAATTCGTCAGGGCCTTCAAATATATCCAGAGTCTTCCTGCAGACCACGACGACTCCTTCCACAAACTCGGCGGATACCACGGCGAACCATTTCATTACGAAAAGGCACCGCCCAATCGATCAAGCAAGTGGTGGGGAGGTTATTGTTTCCATGGCTGTGTGCTCTTTCCAACCTGGCACCGAGCTTATATGCTTCGGTTTGAGCAAGCTCTTCGAACGGCGCCCGGATGTGAGGATGTCACGCTTCCATTCTGGGATGAGTGCGCTGGGCTTGTCGGCAGGCCTTCTGTGGGCCTTCGTCCACATCATCTCATCCCGCGCGTCCTTACTATGCGCACTTACGAGCTGGACGGCCAAACCATTCCCAATCCTCTTTTCTCGTTCAAATTGAAACAGAAGATCGAGGATCTCACCGTCGGCAAGGAACAACATTACAGCAAACCGGAGGGTTATGAAACCGTGCGATATCCCCTGTCGGGAATGGTTGGAACCCAGGAAGACGAAGAGAACACGAAGATTCACAATGCCAGGTTCAGCGATGCGGAGAGTGAAAGATTGCTCAATGTGAATGTTACGAACTGGCTCATTACCGGCCCGCGACACATCCCTACACGTCAAGGTGCAAAGCCTCCTAGTGATACAACCTCGATCCTTGCAAGATATCTAAAGTGCTTAGACACCGATACGTACACCATCTTCTCGAATACCACCTCACAAACCAAGTTGATGGAGAAGCTCTGCAGGGAGCGGAATGAGGGGCATTGGCTTATGTCGTTGGAAAGCCCTCACAACGGTATTCATCTGGCCATCGGGGGCTTTTTCCAGCAAGGAGAAGATGGAACAAACGCCGACGAGATTGACGATGCCAATGGTGATATGGGCGACAATGAGACTGCTGGATTTGATCCGATTTTCTTCCTCCATCACTGCTTTATCGACTATATGTTCTGGCAGTGGCAACTGAGACATGGAGCCACGGAGACCCTCACCATCGATGAGGGTGATCCTGGAGCAAAGGTCCCCGAGGGAGGAATCCTTGATTTACCAGAAGGGGAACAATTAACCATGGACACCCCACTGCCACCATTCGTGAAGCCGGGTGAAAAGAACTATTACACATCGAAGGACATGGTGAACATTGAGAGCCTTGGTTATACCTATGGATCGGGGTCTTTGGACAAGCACCATGCGCCCATTTTGCATGCGCCGCACGTCCCCGTCAAACAAATGGTCAAGATTTCAAGCATCTTCCGGAGCAAACACAAGGGATCATTTGTCATACGTACCTACGCCACAGGTCCAGGATGCCCGGAACCCATCGAGATCGGTCGTGAGCCCATTCTGAATCGATGGAACGTCAGCCAGTGTGCAAACTGCCAGAATCACCTCGAGGCTGTTTCAATGATACCCTTGGATGCCGAAATGCTTGCTCTTCTTCTGGGTGATGACTGGGAGAAGGAAAATCGGACAGTGGACGAAATCAAGTACCAAGTTGAGATTCACGCTCGTTCAGAAAAGACGCCAAGCAACGAAAAACGAAAGAGAGGGAAATTCTTCTTTTCGCCGACGCCGCTCGTTGGCCGTCTTGTACCCGGCGGCGGTCTTCCGGCTATCTTGAAGCCTCCTGTTTTTAATGTGCCCAAAGACATGCCTACCGTGGAGCATTTGCTTAGGAACAAGTCATTCCGGGTGGAACGAACAGCCTGAACAAAATGCGGGTCATTAGATATAGCTAGGTTATTTTGTATGGTCTCGGTTAGTTAGTTTAGTGAAGTACTATAGTTACTGCAACACTGACCTATAGTCTTTGACAGTTCTTTGAGACCTCATACTAAGACGTACTAATCTACATATGATGCTTTAATCCGACACCTTGTTCCGAGTTCTTATGTTAGATGAGGAGAGATGCACCGTCGCACATTGTCGCCTTAAAACAATGCTCCAGCCGCCTGGAGACATCTACCTCCACACCAAAGCACACACCTTGCACCCTTCTACTCTAATTGCGTGCATACACTAGATTGAATACAAAAGAATCACATTTCTCACACTTTATTAGCATTTCCTGCCCAAGCCTCGTGCCAAATGAGGAATCCGTGGGATACCCCACAAAGGACTTGCCTAGTTTCTAGGCGCCTGAACTCTGTGACAGAAGAACTCTCCTGCAAGCTACCACACGGCAATGTTTAATCTTGTTGAACGAATGTTGTGAAACATAAATTTTTGTGCCCAAGTTAGACTCGGTGACACAAGGTTAGACGACAAAATCAAAGGTCATATAAGTGTTTTGTATTGGCAATTCGGGTCTGTGCTACGATGAGCCGAATGCGAGGCTTTCGGACAACTTCATATCGGGATATAACCAACAATCTCCTATAAGTGTTATTAATATGGTTATTTAAAATACCCAAGCATCCTAAACTGAAGTGCAATCATCATAATCAGGTAGGAGGGTTAGCCTTAGCTTATAAGGTATGCAACACACCAACCACTTCCAATCGCTCTGGCAGACCTCAAGTACGATTTCTTTTTTCGAAATTTGTTTTCATGCAAACAGCCGACTATTTGTCATTCCCAAATACCATGTAGAACCGTTCCACATAATCGCGTCGAAAGTTGGAAGTGCTACACTGCATAATACCCAACCCGTTAGCCCAACTGCAGACGGGGTGTTATGCATGTATAAATAGGTACAAGAGCTCGAACGGCGTCGCCTACCGACTTCAGCTAGGATCTTCACTAGACGGTGAAATGACCTGTCGTTGCCAACAACCCCGCACGACTGCGCCTTTTGCCTTTGAATGAGTGCACTCTAATTTGTTGGGTCTATAAATTAAATTTCGCTTGGATGTATGCCAAGTACGCAGAGAACCTCGGTTGGCTTGTAGAGGCCATTCACATATATCTGGGAGGAAGAAACACGATTGATGCTTGCTAAACCTGATCCCAGTCAGTCACCACTCCCAGTGTATGCACTGGTGATGTACCTCAGGGTATTGAAGTGAAGTAAAGGTATGTTGCGGTGTTTGTGCCCTGTTAACACTAGCATAATTTTTACAACAACCGTCTATGAGGATTGATAGGTTGACTGACGAGTTTCTTACAGTCGTCTGTAGTAGACGACCGAAAACATACCTAGAAACAACAACGTGAACAAGATGGTCGATGCAGATAATAAACCCACTGCTAAACACGATGAAGTCCGGTCCGATCCTCCCCTTATTCAGCGCAAGATATCTGTGCTAGAAGATATCAAACGATCCCCGAAGGTGGCAGGATACTGTCTTGCACTGACTTCTGGCATTATCCTCTACGGCTATGACTTGGCCATTGTATCCAATGTCTCTTCCATGCCGGAGTTCCAGTGAGGAGGACCCTGCTACCCCTTTATATTCACTATGTGTTCTAACCCGGCAAGGCATGACTTCGGTCGCAAGCTCGGTGGTCAGTTGATCATTCCGTCCCTCTGGCTGGGTCTTTGGAATGTCGCGAACCCCATCGGAGGCATCTTTGGTGCCATCTTCGGAGGTTACGTGCAGGACCGGTTCGGTCGACGTTCCTCTCTGGCGGTCGCAAGCATCATATCGGCCATAGGTGTCGCGATCGCCTATGTATCGAATCTCCCTGGGGAGATCGATGGCCGGCGAGCGGTTTTCTTCGTAGCCAAACTAGTCCAGGGTTATGCTGTCAACATGTTGACATGCACAATACAGACATACATGTCGGAAGTCCTGTCTCCCACGCTGCGAGGTCCGATCCTTGCCTTCTTCCCTCTCTTCACGTTACTAGGCCAACTAGTCGGGAGCATCGTCGTCTTCACATCTCTAAAGGAGAAAGGCCCAGGCGGCTACCTGAAGTGTTTCATCTCACAATGGCCGTTCTCAGCCCTCCCCCTTCTCGTCTCGATTATCCTTCCCGAAAGCCCAACGTGGCTCGTCCGCAAAGACAGAATGGAAGCAGCCCGGAAATCCCAACGGCGACTAGACTCAGCAAGGGTGGATTCCGAGGCAGCCATAGAGAAACTGTGCTCGTCCATCCGGCATGAAGACGAGCAAGCGCAAAACCACCCCGCCAGCTACCTCGAGTGCTTCAGAGGCAACAATCTCCGTCGGACAATGATTGTCTTATTCGCTAATCTGATCTCGCAGCTCTTCGGTCTAACCCTCATGTCCAAGTCTAGCTACTTTCTACAAATCGTTGGCATGGGAGCCACTAATAGTCTACTGTTTCTCGAGGTTGGGATTGCACTTGGTCTGGTCGCTAATATACTGAGTATGTGGACACTGTCTCGGTTCAACCGGGTGCCACTTATCATGGTTGGTTTGGCGATCACAACTCTCCTGTGGACTGGGATGGGCATTCTAGGCTGTTTCCAGGGTGTGGTTACCATTTGGTAAGTCCTAACGTGAGACTATGTTTGACCTTTGCATTGCACTAACGATCAATATTTAGGTGGTCTGCAGTCACAATGATGCTAGTCATCACCGTTTGCGGCGCAACAGCTTGGCCAGCGTCCTATGCCGTTGGCGCCGAAGCATCTGCACTTCGTCTGCGTGCCAAATCACAAGGCTTGGGATGGGTGATGAACGGATTATCCAACGGGGTCTTTGGTCTCGTATTGCCGTACATATTCAACCCGGACCAGGGGAATCTGCGTGCCAAAACAGGGTTTGTGTATACTGGCCTGTGTCTCGTAGGACTGGTGGGAACATGGTATGTCGTACCCGAGATGAAAGATCGGACGCCTATCGAAATCGATCGGATGTTCGAAATGCACCTCCCTGCGAGGAAGTTCAAGGCGCAGACGTTCAACGATGAGAATTCAGGAACTTCTCCAAAGAGTAGGTCCGCAACTCCGGTATAAATGATCTCCTGCTCAGCCATGACACTCAAACGTCGTGGTATCGATTACTGGACCTTGCGTGACTTTACTTGGGTTCTACCTGCCATATCAATCGAATCTCCAGACTAGGATTATTTGAAACACTCTCTGGGAGAGGTTAGAAGACTGATACTTCATGATCTTGCGTGAAACATAGTCATCAATTGGGTTTTAAGTACAGATTCGGCTTGTTTGTCCTCTGTCAATTCAATAAGATAGCAACGCATATGCTACACCGGATATGCCGCATTTCTTATAAATTCGGGGCGCGTAATCGCACCTCTGGAATATACACGCGTCTCTCAAGACACTCCTCGCAAACGCGAAGGTAGAATGAATAGTCCCATCCAACTCGTGTGGTTTTTATCGCCAATACCTCGACAGGCATGTCTAGGAGGTCGCTTATAAGAAAGCAGAGCCTTCTCCTAGTCAACTATTCCCTCCGTAGATCTTGTGTACCCTACAAGATTGAGAAGTAGTGGCCACGTAACGGCGCTAGCGCCGTTGCCGCAGAGATAGGCGCTTGATGAAGGGTTGAGCTTCATATGTAGGATAAAGCTGCTCTATCACTCGGTCGCAGCCTGGAGGGCCTTCTTTTTGCCCTTCTTGTGAACACGTTGGTCATTCGGGTCGAAGCCACCGTTACCCCACAAGGCCCATTCTTCCGTCTCCCTCATATAGTCCTCAGGGCGGAACGACGTACCATCGGCTTTCTCCTTTTCCAAAAGTTCGAAAAAGCGATCGTAATCAATGCGAGAATGCCATTTGCCATTCACATGGAACCGCGTCGAGGCAAGCAGCACACAACAACTGTGAGCATGCTCGGCAGCAATTCCGTAGTCCAACCCGCGGCGCTCGAGCTCCTTATTCAAGGAGACAACGAATTCCTGGATCTCTTCATAGAAAGGGACGTTTTGCATGGTTAATCCTGCTCCGGCGCTAGTGCTAGTGCCGCAGTAGGTCACACCCTTGATCTCAATGAAGCACGGCAATGCTTTCTCGACCAAATCAGCGTAGCCAATGACCTCATCGTCGACGTTAAATCCTTTGACCAAGGTGAGACGGAAGACAGTGCGCTGGACGTGACGCTTTTCCCGTAGGATATCCAGGCACCGCTGGAATCGCTCCCAGAAGTCTCGGTGAAGAGGGCGGTCAATCGTGCGCAAACTTTCACGGTTGCTAGCATCGATCGAGACGTACAACTGAGTCACACGATGCAGTGTTTCAAGCTGATCTGGATGTTGAGCGTTGCACACCAAGAAGCTAGAAATGTGCTCGCTATGCAGCATGTCCAAGAATTCATTGATATGAGGGTAGAAAATCGGCTCCCCGACCAAGCTCAGGGCGCAGTGGCGAATACGCATGGCCTCTGCAAATCTCTCTGCACGGACACCAGGAACACCACGCATCATCTTGATCTTTTTGTAGTGACCCTCCTTAACACCTTGGAAAATCAAGTCTGGTGAATCTACCTTCCAACGCCAAGTCGTCCCGACAGGGTTGGTGCCGTGGCGCCAACAGAAAATACATTTGTTGCTGCAAGAAAGCGAAGGAGTTGCCTCCATGCAGAGATGGGATCGAATACCGTAGAACGAGAACTTGTAACACGAACCTCGGCCACGCAAAGCGGACTTAGTCCAACGGCAGATCTTTACACCGGAGTGAGATCCGACGATAGTATATCCTTGTTTCGTGAGTGCAGCGTATGTGGGTGACGTCTTTGGAACCATTTCCTTCACAGTTGACTGGTTGGGTGCTGCAGACTTGCCCGCTGTAGTAAAGTCGACTGGGACAGGGCCAGATCCGGACGGCCCATCGGAGCCCATCTTTATATCCTCTAGATCAACCACATCTTGGTCGTTCCGTCGTTTAGAACGGTTTCCGTCGTTTTCTTCGTCGTCCAGGTCCTCCTCATCACTCTCCAGCGGATCACCGCTACCAGCAACGCCTTCACCCAGACCACCATTATCAAGAATGTCGACCAAAATATCTTGCAAGCCCCGGGACCACTCTTTTAATGCAGATTCGGCATCACTCTTAACGTCACCAAGTCCCAGGGGATACGCTCTCTTCTTGCCTGTAAGCTTTGCCATCCAGCGATCTAATTCCTTAGCTTGCGAGCAGAATCCTTCTTCCTCGGTGGGCCAACCCTCTTTATCACCGAAGCCAAAAACAGAATAACCAGCCAAAGTTGACAAAGACGAGGTGTCAATGCGGAAGTCGTGGTGGGTTTCATCCAGATGGCCAAGGAAAGTGTTGAGGACGGTGTCGATGTTGTAGGTAGGGATCAATAAGCAGTATACATAGCGTGTGCCAGGCGAGGTGGACGGAGGCTTCGGGGCCGTGGTGAAGTAATCGTCAAAGTCAATGTATGACAGGTCGTGAATTTGGGGAGGAAGAAGGCCACGCTCGCGGTTCTCGGGGTCGGCTCTCTCCTTCGCAGCAGCCCGTAGATCCTCTAACAATATCTGAGCGTATCTCTCCGTAGTCGCGGTCAACGAAGCGAAAAAAATGATTGGCTGGATGAAAGACAACGGGGCCCCTTGGTCCTCCCGACGGCGCCCAGCAACCTTGAGTGGCTTTTTCCCAAACACTCTTTTGGGTCCAGATACAACCTTTGGGGTAGGGTCATTTCCAGTAGCAGCCTTTGGAACACTCTTCTCCACTACTACCGGTTTCTCACTCTCACCAGTACGGATCTGTTCAAATTTCTCTGGAGTTTGGCTCCGAGGTGATGGCGGGATTGAGGACGCAGTTACGGCTTTGGACTTGGGTTGGAACTTGCGATAGGCTCGCAGAAGGATAGCGACTGAGGCGATAGCAATAAGAATAGGGAGACGGTAGGAATGCCAGAAGGTCACAAGGCCTAGATTCGTCAGCAAAATCGTGGGTTGGAATGATGAAGATAACAAGAAATATACCTTCGGCCAGGGAAAGTTCGGCCATGACAAATTGGCGGAGTTGCGACGAGGCTTTCCTTGCCTAACTAATCCGTGTGAGGTCAACGCCTCTCTTTTGTAGAAGATACGGACTCAGAGCGGAGTGGTTAAGAGGGGCAGTGGGGAAACCTGCAGTGGCATCGCAGATTCCCTCCAAATGAACAAAGCTCTTCGGACAAAAGAACCGGTAATGGCTGCAATTAAGATGAACACAGCATGGGTAGCCCCTTACAACGGTGCGTTTTGGCGAATGGCCGTTGTTGAGTTGAAGGAGACACTCGAAGTACTACAACAAAAAAGTTGATGTTGAGAAACTTCGATGTCACGAGGAATTTTTCGCCTCGACGCTGATTGGTTCCCGCACGGTTACCAGATCAGGTCCTTGCGTGCCTTGACGCCTGATTCAACTCACGTTCAACTCTCCTTCCTCTCGGCGACTACACCGACACACGTTATATCGACTAATGAGTTACGATGGCATAAGTTAATCTGCCTTCTTTTCAGGTCATTCTCGACAGACTATTGGTCCATCCCGTAAGTCAAACTTCATACTTCACGCTTATCACCCTACCCCAATCTATATCAGCGCGATGATAACGCCATACTTACTAAGACGAGGGTCTTAATAACCTGCAATATCCGCCTCAATCCGATTTCCATTATTAATTGCATTGTGGCTTGCAGGTGCCAGCATACCACTGGAACACGTCGACTAAGACATACCAGGGAATTTGCACAGGATACGGGGCTATCGGATCAGTTCTCTCCCAGCACATATATAGACCATCGCGTGCCCACTAGGCATGATGTGCGATATGGGCGATCCATTGTTCAAAGAGAAGAAACATCTTTCTCAGTCCTTCAATCTTGAAGAGCAGGCTATCGCGCAACCCCTTCCAGCAAGACTCTCCATCGGTCAAAAAATGGAGCGCGCTCTTTATTTTATCTTCTTAGCATTCTTCCTTATGATGACCGCACATAGCCTCCGGACGGACCCACTAGGGATGCGCATCTCAAGTCATCATGAGGTCTTAACCCTGGAACAAAGAGTAGACAATATCCTGCAGAAAACCCCATTGATCGGTAATATACGGCTTTCAACGACGTGATGGTCAACTTGCTAAACAGAAAGTACAGATGGCCATGATGATCTTCCTATTCTCATCCGCCTCAAATATGGGAACCAAATCTATCAGGATAATTTCACTACAAAATTCGTTCATGGTGGTTTTCCCGGACACGTTGACCTGCCTCGTCTTTCCAAGGGCAAAGTTGGTGGCACATTCTGGAGTGTGTTTGTGGAGTGTCCCAAAGACTGGCAGAACTTTTCAGATGCCAATTACGCTTTAAGTAAAAATATTCTCAATGTTTCTCTCCGACAATAGGTGACTAATATCTAACAGGTGTGCGTCAGACAATGGAGCAGGTAGACTTGTGGCTCCGCCTACAGCAAGCCTATCCGGACACCTTCTCCACGCCTCCAAATGGTACCACGGCTCTTCAGCCCTTCCTAGACGGGAAGATCATCTCGCCGATGGGTATGGAGGGTCTCCATTCCATCGGAAATTCACTTGCCTATTTGCGTCATTTCTACGCGCAAGGTGTATCCTATGCAACGCTGACCCATAATTGCCACAATCGTTACGCTGATGCTGCCGTCACCGAGCTCCCAGACGGCAGCGTGAAGAAGGCCGATCCCCATTGGCACGGTGTCAGTGAGGCTGGAAAGGCCCTGGTTTCTGAGATGAATCGGCTCGGGATGATTGTTGATCTGTCCCATGTAAGCGCCGAGACCATGCGAGACGTCTTGGGCGCAGGCAAGGATGACTGGGCGGGCAGTAGTGCGCCGGTCATCTTCAGCCATAGCTCCGCATATGCCGTCTGCCCTCATCCACGTAACGTTCCCGACGATGTGCTGCAGTTGGTCAAATCACGGAACTCCCTGGTTATGGTCAACATTGCCCCAGACTTCGTCTCGTGCAAGGCTGGTGATAACCCGAACGGTCTCCCTGATTTTGTCCCCGAAAATGCTACCTTAGAGCACGTTGCCGATCACATCATGCATATCGGGCAACTCATTGGGTTTGACCACGTTGGGTTTGGGAGCGACTTTGACGGCATCGGTACTGTTCCCCGCGGCCTGGACGACGTCTCCAAATTTCCAGACTTAGTTGCCGAACTCCTCAGAAGGGGAGTCAGTGATGAGGATGCGGGTAAGGTCGTGGGAGGCAACCTGCTGCGCGTTTGGAGAGACGTAGACCGCATTGCTCTTGACAAGCAAGCGAACGGAGCTCTGCCTCTTGAGGATGATCTTCCTGAAGCGTAATGCGGTTCACTCCAACATAATCCCATCTTCCTGCCCATGGATACTTGTTCTTTACCTTTGTGCTCCGAACATGTAAAAACGGCTATACCGCATATCTTATCGAACTCTTGACTGATACGTTGGGTAGATTGGGCGAGTTATTAGCACCTGTAGTTTAGTCATCTATTTGGATAGATCTCGACTGGCTATAATGATTGTCATTGAGCTGAAACATCTTGAAATGGCATCAATATTTTCCAAAAGAAATCTTTGGCATTGCGCTTAGTTCATTAACGTTTCTCGTCACTCTATGTTATTCAAACTGTAGGGTGGATGTCTCCATCCATGATAGAGCTCACTGAGCCACCATACGAAATCCCTTCATAAGATTCCTACCCTCGTCCTCCAAGATCTTATACTTCCCCTTTCCTTCCAATCCCAGTCTCACCTGCTCTTCCGTCGCCCACTCAAACGTCGAATGCTCACTCGGCTCCAATCGGACCCTATCCTCCCACCGCTGCACAGCATCACCCTCAACCTCAATCGTCTTCTCCCCGTCCGTTCCAGCAATCCCCCCAAAGACGCCTTGAGCCTCATGAACCTCCACCAAGAACGAAAACTTAGCCACAAAGAACATCGTCCCGTTCCTCTCTTTCGTCCACTCCTCCACCCCAACCAAATCCACAATCCTCGACACATGCAACCCACTCTCCTCCACGACTTCACGCACAGCCGCTGTCAAAATCGTCTCATCAGTCTCCTCACAGCCTCCGCCAGGCCCCTCCCAGTAACCGGGGAGGGAATCGGTCAAAGCACGCTGGAGCAGAAGGACTCTTGGTTCGCCCTCCTCCTTGCTTTTGTCTTGGGAATCACGTGAGAAACGAGAAAAGACAAGTCCCCCAACTACGAAGTTGGTCCATTGTGGCCTGGCGGCTTTGAAGCTGGAGAGGGGGACGTTGTACTCATTTAGGTGGGGTGGGATTGTGAACGTGAGGTTTTGATGCATCTTTGGGAGATCTTTTATTGTTTGGTTTAGTTGTTTAATGGATTGATAATTGATGTATGTCGGGTTGTGGAGATAAATGTTTTGGTGGAGAATTGGTCATGATGTTGAAATTGATGCATAGGGTTATGGAGATCTGATGACTCATACTGTGAATCACGATAAATACCCCACAATTCTTGTGACTGGTATTCTGTTTCATGGATACGATGCTTGCTGTATACTTTCATGTCAATGATCATGGAGTCATAGCAGATGCTTTATAAAATCTTAATTTACACCTGTGGGCGTAGTGCACATACTTACCAGTAACGGACAAGATGAGTGAGGCCATACATACATGTCGTCCTTAGGGTATACCAAGCTTGCGAAAGAGAAGCTTTAGACTTTAGACTGGCACTCCATCTTATAACCTTGCTACTTGTCCTTTATTATAACTAGCTTTCTCCGGTGGCTATGTACCTTCAAGACCATGTTTCTGCGCTAACAAGTTAATTTTCACCGTTTATAGCTAGCAGACGCTTGATTGTAACGGACAGGCCATTCTTCTTTGTTATTTTCCCTTTTCAAATACCATCTCTTCTCGTAACCTGTGGCGCCTGCTCAGTAGAAAGTTAGAATCTCCAACATCAAGAAAATTGCCGTTACAGGAATCATATTGAGTTATTCGACGGTGTGAGCGACCGAGTCGTATGGTTCTTATGCTCAAAGCTACTCGAGGAAACAGTCCAGGCTTGCAAGGGCCCTTTCCATATTTAGGATGACAAGTGGGGCAAATTCAAGACACGGACCGTGGGTATAGAAGTGACTTATAAAGCATGAGTCTTCATTTACGTCGTAGTATTTGTGCAATCTAAAGTCATGAAACTAGGCAAGAAAGGTATAAAAACACGGCGAAAAGCGCATGCAGAAACATCGGAGGGCAAAGAGGAAGAAAAAGTCTTTTTCACCACAATAAGCAACCCGCATACCCGCACTAGTTGGCTTTGAAAAATGAAATTCTTTGACAAGTCAGTACAGCTAATGCAAAGGTTCTGTCTAGTCGGGCAGTAAGTTATAAAATACCTATATCTCTTTTCGGTAGCCGACCATCCCCACGGCAATCGGGAAGAGGAATGTCGCGTTATATGACTGAGATATGCATTTGAAAGGAAGAAATCGGTCCATATTATGGAACGTATCGTTGCCTTGGCTTTGGGGGTCATATTTATATTGAATTATAGAGAAGATGATATAAACAGACATGCGTTGTGCTCAATGGATGATGGATAAATTTCGTAAAGATATTTGGAGAAAAGCATACAATATGTTAATTGTATTGAGGGCCATGGCGAAGAATTCGTACCTATTAAAAGACTAGAAATTGGTGGTGGAGACAATGAGCACATTTGCGCTGATAACTCATGACCAACAATGATCAGCAGGCTGGCTAAGCCATGCATACATGAGTGAAAATGAGGCCTTTTCAACTCAGTGCTATAATGACGCAGACAATTGCAGGGTCTCACGCTCAACCTGGTTCACCTTTCTATATTCTCGCGATAATTCGGTATAATTCGGTATAAATGCATACCGTCATCATGTACACTTTGCTTGATAGGTACAGCCTCCGCAGCAAGGAAATGATTACTCATGTCAGAGCGGTGGAAAGGACAAGGAAACAAGGAAAAATTGGTGCAGGTACAATAAGGAAGATAGGATCCAGTTAAATCTCAGATAGTCTCAGCGCATGTGGTGCTCATGCAATATATCAATCAAGCCATTTGACACTAAATGAGCCCTAGGAGATATGTGCGAGACCCAACTCCCCAGTCGACTGTAATATAAACTGGGCCTCCGTCAGCTCGTCCAGAAATCCTAATGCTACACATTCCTCTACCTATGGCCATCGAACTATGGGTATGAACATGCAGAATGAGACGAGTGGCCATGACCACGGTCACAGCCATCAGGACATGTCGATGCCCGCCATCTTCACAACAGGAACAAAAGTAACTTTATTCTTCAGCATCTGGACGACCAATTCCATGACCACCTATCTCCTCACTCTATCATTGTTGTTCCTGCTTGCCTGGTTCAATCGTTTCCTCGGAGCACTCAAGTTCCAACTCGAAAATAAGATTAACTCAACTCGCGCGTCTGGACTTCCCGTGCCAATTTTGGGACAACCACCTGCAGCACATCGATACAGAAAGATCCCCAAGGATCGAGTGAGCCCTCTTCCGCGGTACATACAAGTCAACACGAACGATCCATTCGAAAGACCATCGCCACCGCCTCCCTCTCCTCCACCCTTACATGACGATGAGCGGAGCGAGTTGGTACTCGGCAGTGCAGGGCCGTCGTGCGTCCGGAGGTGGTTCAAGATACTCTTTGGGAAATAGACGCCAAGTGGCCCATGGAGTTGGCAGCGAGACGGAGGACGATCACTACTAGAAGGCATCCGTGCGCTCTTGGGCTATGTCTTGTGAGTGAGGTGTCAATAATGCAAAGTTAGCAGAAACTAATTACTTTTGTCAGAATGCTGGCAGTCATGACTTTCAACATAGGCATCTTTTGCGCCGTACTGGCTGGCATCGTTGTGGGCGAACTCACTATGGGGAGATTTACTCAGCAATCACCGGGTTGGCAGGACGGATCATGCCACGATGGATGATGACATGTCTTTTGGGTTTTATTATTCTCCCTTCATTTCAGTGTAGTAACCAATTTTCTCCTAAGTACGTGTGTATAAAGTCACTCATGTGCCAACCACGCAATACTGAAAAGAGCAATGCCAACACTACACTAGCAATCATGGACAGACCCAAGCCATATCCGTGCGCAATTCAGACTCAGTAAATAACTATTTGTTGAAATCTCGAAGCGTGCATACATGGGATGTAGCGTTGGCAGTCTTAGTATAAGCCCCTTAAAGCCGCATACAGAAATGCAATATGGATAATCTTCTCAAACATTCTCAGTTTCATGCAAGGGTGATATGAGATCTACTCTACTTCCTTGCACAGTTAGTATTTCCTTTTCTTATTTTTGGGCATTTAGATAATTCGAACATCTTCTCCACTCTTGTACATAGCGGTGCAGAAACATTGTACTCGACCACCCAGGTTCTCAAAACATGATGACGATACGATCCTCCAGGAACCCCAAATTCGCGCAGCTTCACATGGGACGTATATCATAATCTTCTCTGATCAACATGATAGCATGATACATACACAAACCCCCCTCCTCTCTATCTTATTCCACTCCAGGCTCAGAACCCCGCATGGCTACAGCCAGGGTATTCTGCAGCATTTCGGGACGAAACTAGTTTTATATCCCCAGCACCTACCCAACTTATCATACGTATAACCAACACTACAATGTCCCTCAAAAGGACCACATGTTGATCACATACAGTCTTCCCTATAAAGCTCCTCCCGACTCACACGAACTACACTACACGCTATTTAGAAATTCCACGCATCACGGAGTCCAATACCTACAGAACAGTCCCAGCAGAAATATCCATCCAGACAAATGAATTAATGGGAGTGGAATACATGTGCTTAGGTATATAGAAGGCTCTTTATTGTTCATGTTCATGATCGTCATATCTGAATGTGTTTTATCACATAGTATGCACATCCAATGAGGGCAACCCCTTATAATTTGCTCTCCGGAGAGGCGGATTCACCTTGAGGAATCAAGAATCCTTCAAAGAAGCGGCCTATCTGCCGGTAATCGTCCAGTCCAATCACGGCCGAGACATCTAAGGCGGTTAATTAAACTCGTTCAAAACATGGAATGGGAGCAAAGCGTACATTGATCTGGTCTGACAATCACAACTGCACCTTTCTCGGGGCTGATACCGAGGTATTCGTATACATGGCCGTGACCTTTATTGTAACTTTCGTCGTCAAAGTAGATTTTGTGCAGATCTATTCCTTAAGTGAGCTTTATGTCACATACTTAGGGGAAGGAAAGATCTTACCTTTGATTTGATTCTTTCCGGCGATTGGGTGGAAAGCCTCTGGAATTTCTTCCAATTCGATACCGTGTCGCTTTCCATAGCCCACTAGGATAGGCTCGATCACGCTGTCTATGTCGGCATCCTTCTGGCGGAAGCGGTGCAATGGGCTCTCATCTGAGCTTAGGTAGTTTCCAAGCTGTATATGTTAGCGAGGGCACGGAAGGTGAGTGGAACACTCCGAAACTTACTGCGTTCAACTTAGACTTATTCTCAGACTTGCTAATGTCGCCCACAAAGGCCATGACTCGCCAGCGGCCATCCGACTTCAAGGCTGTCATCAATTGCACGGGCTTTGAGTCGCAGTACCGCACCACTTGGGAACTGGGTAACCTCATGCCAGTCACAATATTAGTAGAGAGCTGTTCGGATCCCTCAGTGTGAAAGGTAATCGCAGAACTATCGTATTTGGCCGTCAAGCCAGCAGTATATTTCCCGGATTTGATGAATCCTTCCTGGAACTCAGCAGGGGATGTCTGTCCACCAGACGAGAAAAGCTTCGAGAAATATCGGTCGAAGTTGATGAGGTCGATAGCGACCTTCTGTCTCTCAAGGACATAGGTCTCTAACAAGGACGGAGGCGCTAATCCTTTCAAAACAGTAGCCAACTTCCAGCCAATATTATATCCATCCTGCAAGCTTACATTCATACCCTGACCGGCCTTCGGGGAATGGGTATGACAGGCATCACCTGCCAGGAAGACGCGATAATCCCTATGGAAGAAGTCCGCATGGCGCTGACCGATCGCGTAGGCGGACCACCACACCGTCTCGGCGAACTCAATTCTGTACTGGCTGAGGATAGCCCTAGCAGATTGTTGTAGATCCTCCAGCTTGACCTCTTTGGCCTTGGTCCCTGCCGGCAGCTCGATGTAAAACCGTGTTAAATTGCGGGCGTCGCCTTCACGAGGAATGATCAACAGGTTACCAGCCTTGGAGCGAATGGTAGTTTTCTTCCGAATATCTGGGAAGTCCGTCCGGGGTACCATATCCATGACACCCCAGACTGCGTCGCTGCTGTCACCAATCATCTTATAACCCAGTGAGCGACGGACAGTACTGTGTGCTCCATCACACGCCTATAGCAAATTCCATTAGAACACGAAAGACGACAACACTTTTCAGAAATGAGTTGAACATACAAGAGCGTATTTCGCCTCGAAGATCTCAGTTCTCCCTTCCTTCTCAGCCGTCACCTTCACTGGATACGACTGGGGATCATTGACGAGCGAGCTATCAACCTCAACGTTCTTGATGTCAAACCCATAATCAATAATCTGGTCATTGAACCGCTGCATAGACTCGATGAATAACCCATTAATACGGGCCTGGTTCAAGATTACATGCGGCTGATGTGATAGCCCTGGCTGTGTATCTGCCGTCCGACCAGTACGTTTAATATCGCCGGAACCATTGGCAGCCCAGAAGACGACCTCCAGGACATGGTAGGACTCGCGCAGCAACTCTTCGCCAATTCCGAAGCTCTCAAATATTTCCACCGTGCGGCACTGGACGCCATCCGCCTGCCCCATGGTCATAGGCCCGTCGCGGCGCTCAAGCACCTTACAGCGGATCCCACAGCGGGCGAGCCATGTCGCAGCACAGAGGCCTGCGGATCCGCTTCCGCAGATAAGGACGTCAACTTTCTCGACCATAACTGCCTCAGCGAGTATGCGCGTACCCTTCGGCGGTTTATAGTGAGAATAGGAGGTAATAATTTAACGAATTGTGGAACTTTCCGTTTCTCTGGCATGTGCAGTCATCTGATTCTTAAATCAGGGGCTCCGGAATGCATCCCGGGGTAGCCACGGGATGGATTCCGGGGTCGGCATCCGCACGGCAAATCATTACAGCCCTCGGGTCAGCGTCTTCCTCCACCATGTCCACCCCAGCTGTGGGGAACGATATATATCAGCCCATCATATGGAGGACATTCCCTCGGAATGAGTATACGGACAAATTAGCGGGTTTCGCTTACTGTAGGATAGGTTCCCGGTAGGCGTAGCCCTTAACTCGCCATCACCACTTGCCGATTTCATACTTCACGAAACATCCAACATGCGTTCTAGCTTCCAAGCATGACCATCGTTATTTGTGCTCTAATATCGTTATATAACGTGCCTATCATCCGTCACTCTCTGCAGCATATCACATGAACGGTTTCTCCGAACGCCAGCGCCGGGTGTAAATCGAATATTCACCATGTCACAGTATGCCCTTCCGTATGCCCAAAAAGAAAACTGTGGAACAAAAATCAAACCATGCAATAATTTACAAGAAGTACTCGCTACGGCCCGGCCGCGATGTGGGCACATGCCGTTGGTCATCGCTGACAGCACTAAAGAGCTTGAATGTCGGTTTGAGATCCTCACCAATCTCACAGACCGATGCCAGGTTGCCACATCGGTAGCAGTAGTTAGGCGCACTCCACACCGTCACCACATTTTGGTTCGCAAAGTGGTACTTGTATCCCTCGTTCACCAGTTGGTGCGCACGGGCGATTAGTGTCAGGTCATTGACGTGACAGAACTCATCTGCCACCTTATCTCCAAACAGCCAACCTACATAGGCATTAGTCAAAGGACCAGCGTCTCACGAATTGCAAATGACGTACCAGCGCCTCTTGGGCTGACAGCCCATGTCTCTACATCATCAGGGTCGGACCAGACCAGGTCGCAGAAAGCACCCTCATGCGGAATTTCTTGGGCTCTTGCCACCACACGAACTTGGTCCAAGGTCCTGATCTCGGGGCTTAGGCCACCATGTACACAGAGCACCCTGCCATCAATGATGGCCCCAAGTGTCATGAAGTCAAAGACCTGACAGCAAGCTTTCCAGACCGATGCATTGCCGTACTTCTGAAAACACTCTTCATAGAAGCCGTAGACTTGCGTGATCTGTCGGGACTCATGATTCCCACGCACCAGCGTTACTCGATCCGGATACCTGCCGAAGGGTTCGTTAGTATCTGTTCCACAAAAGACCAGGCACGAGTATGACTGACTTGGCCTTCAAGCATAGTAATAATGTCAAAGTCTCCAGACTAAAGTAGCCTCGGTCGACATAATCACCCAAGAAGACAAAGTTCCGATTTAGCGTCACCTCGTTCGATCCGGCGCTTGAAGAGCGTTCTCTCTGGGAGCTCGTTTCGTCGCCACCTTCCGAATGCGATCCAGAGTTTCTCAACTTTTTCCGCAATTTGGGGTCCGTGATTTCCGAGGGAGGCTCGATATCAGCTGAGGTGATCACAGACGGTGATGTTTTTGGGGGTTCGACCATAGACTCGTCTGGCATGCCGCCCGAGACGCGGAAAAGCTCCAGTAGATCGTAGAATTGGCCATGGATATCTCCGCAGATTGTGACGGGCGTCGAGACCGGTTGTACGTTCGATTCTAAGCGCGCGCACAAGTGAGCCTCGGGGGATCAAGCACAAATCTCATTCGACGGAGGTTGCTTACCTTCCATCATGTACTCCTTCACAATCTCACATAGTTGTTTCATATGCTGCTCTGAAAGATACTTGCAATCTTTCGCAGCCTCTAACCATTCGTCGGGACCGGCATTGCGCTTTAATTTGGCCGGTCCTGGCTGCGGGACTTTACTATCGACCATGGTGAAAGTGGACGAAAGCGCCGAGTAAAGGGGGGAATTGAGGGGTACTTCGATAGGAGAATAGAAGTCAGGGTCAGAACGGTCAAAAGAAGGGGAAAGAAATTATTGAGCGAAGGCCGTCTATTTGCACCGGGGACGAATATCTAGAACGTCGCAAAAGGTTGGATTGAATCATTAATTAAGATCAAGTGACGCTTTTCCCCACACGTGGTTGTTGGGTATCTCGAGATCGCGTGATTGGGCCCTCTGGTGTCCCGTAACCGCCTTATCATTCTTTTTGCTCTTCACTCTCTTTGCCCCTTCCATTCTGACACTTATTTGTTTCACCAGAGTCGCTATATCGACTCCCATCTTGGAGGTTCCACTCCTCTTATCCTTCTCTCAAATTTCTCACAGTCCCGTTCGCCAACTCCGTCTTCCATCCATTTTCGAGAACCCCTCCCCCGCAATCTCACTCCTCTCGGGGTGTAGATCGTCGAGACGCTCTACGCCATGACGCAGACTGCAGCTGGGAAATCAACGGGAGGTGTTCTCCAAATCCCTATCGCAGCGACACAGAAGAACACCGCCAACGCTGCCGCCGCTCCCACTCCCAAGAAAGCACCCAAACCAGCTGCACCACGGCTCAAGCTCCTGGTGCGGAGACTGCCTCCGGGACTAACACAGGCAGAATTTGAGGTTGCTGTAGGCCCTGAATGGAAACTTGGAGCGGGAAAGATCGATTGGTTTCAATATAAGCCGGGCAAGGTTTCTAAGGAGTGAGTGCCCGGCTAATTCTACTTGCATGTAGCTTGTCGAGTGCTAATTCAGGGAACAGCCCAGCGAAGCCGTCACGACCCTCGCGTGCCTACGTTCACGTTGTGTCCAGCGACCATATCATCCCACTCTCGAATAAAGTTCGTCAGGTATCTTTCACAGACGCTCGAAACACCTTCAACGATCCCATTCTGTTGGGGCCCCCCTCCGTTGAATATGCACCATATGCGAAAGTTCCCGGGAGCCGTGTACGGAAAGATGCTCGCCAAGGGACTATTGACCAGGACCCCGATTTCATTGCCTTCCTCGAAAGTCTTACACAACCGATCACCAAGCCGCCTACGGTCGAGAATGCCACTGATGCGGAGGAGAAGAAGGAGACCGTGACCACCACACCCTTAGTGCAATATATCAAAGAGAAGAAGGCGAACAAAGCGAAGGATAGTTCCAATAAATCCTCGAAGCACGCCAAAGCCGATAAGGAGACCAAGGCGGAAAAGGTCCAAGCAAAGAAACTACTACAACGGCCCGATAAGGAAACGGCACAGGCCCCAGAGAAAATTGAAAAGAAAGCCAAGGCGGATAAAGCCACCAAGGAAGCTGTGAGGGTAGCGAACAAACAGGCTGCCAATGTCGCCAAACAAGCCGCGAAGGCCTCCGCGGCACAGAGTTCGCCCAAGGACCCCGGTCAGTCTACCCCAGCCACGGAGCGCAGACGGGAACGAGGAAGCATTGCGGCTGCAGCCAAGATCCTCCAGCGAGACTTGGGCCTGGCACCAGCTGGCAGTCGTCGCAAAGGGGGCAAGAGCGGTTCGGCGGAGACGGACGCATCCAAAGCTGAAGCGACGAGTTCCGAGTCGGGCAAGAAAGAGACCCCTCCGAGATCATCGAGAGGAGGCGCCTCGTCACAGAACGCCAAGGTCAAGGGAAATGTGCCACAGCCCAATGAGCCGACATCCCAGTCCGAAGCGAACACACCTCCCGCTAGCACTACGCCTACCTCAGGCAAATCATCGAAATCGAAAGGGAAACAGGCACCGCCCGCAGCCTCTACAGCGACACAAGCTTTCCTCAAGCATGCCAATCCCTCGCAGGGGGTGACGGAGCCATTGTTAGAAGCGGCATTTAAGACGTTCGGCAAAGTCGTGAAGGTGGAGATTGATAAGAAGAAGGGCTTTGGATATATTGATTTCGCAGAGCCGGACGGACTACAAAAGGCGATCGCCGCCAGCCCTGTGTCGGTCGCCCAAAGTCAAGTTGTGGTGCTGGAACGCAAGATTAACCCTGGTGGAGAGAAGGGCCGTGGCAAGAATCGCAATGAGCCTCAACCTACCAACGCTGGTGGCAACAATAACAGCAACAACACCAATGCGAACGGTGGTCGTGGGGGTAAATCAAATGAGGGTGGCTCGGGATCGTCGCGTGGACGTGGCGGGCGATTGAAGAAAGGCGGTGGTGGTGGTGCTAAGGGAAGCGGTGGAGGTAACGCCAATGCGAATGCGCCTGCCAAGGACGCTAAGTAATATTCATGAACTGTCATGTTGTAAGAACCATAGATACCCTTTGAGGAATGAGACGTTATGATAGACCTGGAAACAATTCACGCAGCGACATGAAGCATTGAGGTAGGCATGAATTTGCGCATTTGCATACGGAGAGTATTGTCCAAGTTTTACGAGTGAAGTGAATCGCTACATGTGAGTCCAAGGCTGTCGTGAGTACATAGTCTACGTGAATCATTTACAATCAAGAACAAGTTCAGAGCAAATATTTTCGATTGAGTAAAATGGGTATCAAAATAGCCAAACTCCATGTCCCAATCATCTCATCACCAGCATCAAAGTGAAAGAAGAAAACGGGAACACCTTTCAGACCTCCTCAACACCCACCAAGTCCGACCGACCGAAATCAAGACATCGAGACAAGGTAAAGATCATCACCACTCCCTGGACGAGAGGCACTCGAACAAGCTCACCGAAGCGAGTCGTTCGCAGATACCAACCGTCGAGGCGGAAGTAAACACGGCTTCACTTTAGGGCATTGAGGACATAGAAGTCATCAGCAAGGGTGGAGATTCTGTAGCTCTTTAGAAGAGTTCAGAGGTGGGACGTCTACTCTAAAGTGATTCTTTGAACTGTAGGCAAGCAGGTTAGCAATCATTCTTTGTTTGGCTCATTGCTTTGTTCTGGGGTTCCCAAATGTAGGGAGGGGAGGAACTTACGTAGAGTCGCTTAATTTTCGAAATGAATGAGACTTCGCCGGTATTTATGTTGGATGACTGGCGCTAGTGCGGGCGCTAGTGGGAAGCGAGGTCATGTGTGTTTGGCTTGTTTGCCTGCGAGCTTGTTTCCAGTTCGCCAATGGAGAGTGTTGAAGAGTTTTCAAGGCTCCACTTATTTATGGCTTGGCAGGTTCTATGGTGTTCGATTCTGACTGGGAATGGCAATTGGTTGACTTGGTTACTCGGAAGAGATGCTCAATTTCACCTGGTTATGTTCTTCGCATAAGACCTCTTTTTGTCTCGTGGTGGTTTATGCTATGATCTCCAGTTCCCATCGGGCCGAGTCTCGGTATGCCGATATTCATCGGAGTAGGAGCACTCAGAATTTAGTTGCGGTCGACATGGTCATATAAGTTGAAATGAATAATAATTTTTGTCTTTAGACACTCATTTGATAAACAGTATGTCCTTGGTAACCAATGTGTAACCTGTACAGCGGACACGTATGAATGATGCAAGTGTTTGCGCAGATACTGTAATCGCCATCAGACCATGAGGGTTCCTTTCTAATCGTAATGTTCTCTTTTGCAGAATGAGCATGTATTTCTTCGATATTCGCTATGTCTGTATCTATTAGGCTTGCTTGGCTTAGTAAATTGACTTTTGTGATGGTCCGACTCGATTCCACTGCGGTCAGCATGCTCTGTACTTTGTATAGATATATATCTTCCAATAACATTTCTCCTACAATGTGACTGGAACCCCACAAATAGACTACAGACGTAGTATCACTTGTCAACTACTAAGTCAAGAATCGAAGTATCTAGAGCCGGTCACAAGCATCGAAAGACCACCTCAGACGTAGGACTCCACAGTTATTTGAGGTGATATGTTGGTGGATGTTGAGATCCATAGCACGACTCTTATCGCTCTATCGCCAAGCTTATCAGAGAACAACTCCGCGCTGGCCAAATCGATCTCCCATATAAATGTGTAGAACCCCGATAATCTGGAGTTTGCAGCTATAAACTTAGTTTTGTATGCGAATTTGCAAGTATTGGAGTACTAAAGACTTTGATCTAACAGTACCCCAGCCTATTTAGACTGGACACGTGACTAAGAATTATCTTCAGTCCTGGCTAAATACTTCAGTAGGTTAGTAACCATAGGCGGTGAAGGGATCAGTCAGCCCGTAGGAGCGCTTCTCCGTCGCTTGCAATGCCCCGTTATTTGGAAGGTGGATGCAAGATCCTCGTAGTTTCTCAGTATCCTGAATGCGGTAGTCTCCCAGCGCACCTGCTTTGCAGGCTCCTCTCACAAGCACTTTATCAAATATGTTGGAAAGCAGTATACTGACTCTCGTTCTCTGTGAAAGTAGGGTTTCCTGATTCTGATGGTGATTTGGTGGACAACAATAGGAAGACCACGGCCACGGGTTAGGGGAATTTGTAGACTGTTTTTTGGTGAAAATTATACATTGCTCTACCACTAGCGTTAATAGTAGTGCCTGAACCCTAATAGTCATAGAGGACTTTTATTTAAGCTTTTCAATAAAGAACCTATATTATATTTGGTTCCTGTATTGCACCTGCGCCTGTGGTATTACCGCTTAACCGTAGAGCTTACCTTAAGTCAGGTGCTCGGACTAAACAGAAGAGACCAAGGCGGTCAGCAAAGCGGTAATAAAAATGACGGCATCCAGGTCAAATTCCATCCGAGCTATATTCCCAAGGCCTTCAACGAAAAGCTCTATCGTGTTATTGAAAACGCAATACATCTTCACCGATGGCCCTAAGTAATATGACGTTCGGCTGTGATGGAACATATCCTGTAATCGGTAGGCCGTCAGCTGGTCCGGGGGAATAAAATACTTTACTCCGCCTCTCTTAGCTGACGAAGCCCTTCTCGTATCCTGAACCACAGCGACGAATAAGGAGTCAGGACTAAGATGCCCGTGCAGGAGCTCATGTACTTCAGAAACTTGGCACACTAGTGGGATCATTTTTACTGGAGACTCTGACCTCCGGGTATGAATTATGTATAAACTGTTTCTCTAGTCCGTTGGAATCTCCTCGGATGGCCTGGCAGACTATCCTCGTGGCGAATAATGTGTATATTTCTTGTCCATGATCTTTAAATCGTTTGTTTGCTGCTGTAATATAGTTATATAGTATGGCTTCGCCTAGTCCGTGGCATTATCATGTACTTAGTACAGGCACTAGCAACGCCTTCTGCGCTCTTCGTCTGAAACATAGATACATTGAATCAGCTTTGGATTTGCCTCTATGAACGAAACCGTCATAACCAATAAATTTGACAGAGCCATTACCTATATCAGGTCTCATTGCTGTAGTTGGCAGACCTTTGTAGGCCACGGCATATCATGTTGTGTGACTGTGTTCAAGTCATGTTTGATCAACGACGCCTCAGGAGCGGATCAAAAAGAAAAAAGAAAAAAAAAAAAAAAAAGAAAAAGGAAGAAGAAGGAAAAGAAAAGAAAAAGACACAGAGAAATCTTTCCCCGGAGCCGAAAGCCAGCGATTTAATGTTACCTGGTATGTTTCGTAGCAGCATATCCAAAAGGATATCGGGGATTTGAAGGTGATTGGGGCCTTGATATTAGGACACATAAGCAAATACTCTTTGGATGGGGATAGCTCACCTCACCTATGTTAGGGCTGCTAACTAAACCATCAAAATAATACCAGGGACAGATTCCTACAACGCTAGTTGACTGGGAAAGAGGACTATATAGTACCAAATCTTTTTACTGTGCCGTTGCAAGCAATGCGGGACAGTTCATTTCAGTCACACAGAAAATGATAGGTAAGGGGGCGTTAAGATTTTCAAAGAAAAATCAGCTTCTACTGTAATAGGGAAACAATTCTAAACACTAAGTGTTACCAGTAACTACATATATTGCAAGTAAAAGAAAAGTCCAGAACTGAAGGTGGAGTATACAACGCTTCAGTCGCCCTATCCAAGCTGGAGAGTTGCTCGAAGTCAAATTATGATCATGAATAGCCACAGTGAGCTCGCTTGACACGGTCTCACTCTCACCTTTAGTATTTTCCTCCCATCTCTCCGTTCGGTGCTTTTTCTCGGACATTCTTGATACATCTTCAAGGTAATCAGCGACATCACGGGTTTTAGGCTGTCGACGCGCAATGTCCAATGGCGTATTATTATTGAGATCTGTTGAGTCAACATGGTAGCCATCGTCGACCAATAACTTGGCTATTTCCACGGTTCTTGCCAGATGCAGTGGCGTATGCCCTTGCTCGTTGACTGCGCTCTCCGGCCGCAATTTGTTTTCGATGAGAAGACGCAGGATATCAGTTTCATTGGCTGCCGTTGCCATATGTAGCAGTGTATCACCACTCAACATGCATTTGTATGTAAGGTCAGCCCTTCCGGTGGTAGTTACTTCTCGAAGCAATGCCCAGTGGTCATGTTCCGCAAGAGTCAAAGCAGGAAGATCCTGCGTATCTCTTGTTTCGCTATTGGGTGATGTGACATTGCTCTGTAGCACCTCCATGACTTGCGTATGTTGAAGCAGGGAAGCCATCATATAAGGTGTACAGCCCCTATCATCTGCAAGGTTGGGATCTGCGCCTAGTTCGAGCAGCACCTCTGTCACTTCACCAGCTCGTGCGCTGTTCGAAAGGCTAGCATAGTGTAGTGGTGTCAGTCCCCGTTCGTCCCGGGTATCTATGTTATAGATATGGATCTTGTTGGTCTGCGAAAGGGCCGAGTGGAGCAAGCGGATAATCTCTGGGTATCCCATTGCGCTAGCGGTGTGGATAAGCTCCTTCTCAGATTCAAGGTTTAACCGCTCGCACTTGAGTAGGGTTTCAACAATATCCAGCGCGCCCAGCCGTGCCAAATGAACAGGATGTTTGAGTAACCGAACCGCTTCCTTATCAATCTCCTGGTCATTCGCTTTGCGAACGTGGTCTCCTTAAAATCGTAGAGCGTAGGGCAGAAAGGGATACGCCGTGGGATTCTCATAATGGCTCAAAGACTGCTCGTCCTGTAGATACTTTAGGCAAGTTTTCGCCATCTCGTACTCTGCGCGCTTTAGGAATGGATGATGGTCACTCTTGGCGAGCACGGCTGGCAGGGTACCGTGGAAAAATCGTACAAAAGAGCACGACTCCTCGGCCTTGTCAATGGTGATCAGCCCGTTTGCTGACCACAGAATGAACGTCCTATCGTTTAGGGTTGACTCTATGACCTGATCTGAATGGAGGGCCAACGCATGCTGTAATTGCAATATGGTTAGATACCGACAAGCCGACATTATCAAGGCAAGTGTTGTGAATGCTATATGCAGCTCATTCTCTTTCCTGTACCTCTTGAGCTTCGCAATCCGTTCATCAACGTACGCGGTCAAACGCTTCTCTGGTATTTTGTCCAGAAAGCGAAGCACCCCTTTGTCATTCTCTGGCTCCTTGCTTTCGAACAGATTTTGTAGCCAAAGCTGCGCAATGATCAAGCTGCATTGTGCTTTTCCTGCAATCTGTCGAGAAATGCGATTGACTAGGCCGGGCTTATCGCGTAGATATCGCGCAATAGGCCGGGGATTATATTTCGGCGACGGATGCACGCGCTCATCCCGTCGATCGCGACCTGTTTTCAATGCCCGACTAATCATCTCGCGACAATATTCCTCGAGCTCGTCATTTCGTGCGCGCACCTCAATTCGAACGGTGTCATATGGCTCCTCACCATCGTGGTTCTTGGGACAGATGATTCCTTGTTTTTTGCAGTCCAGACACAAGTCAAATTGCCCATCATCGCAATCACAATGAACATACATCCCAATGTTTTGTTTTCTGCAGTGATTGCAGAAAACTATTTTTTTAACTTCTCGGTACCCCAGGGAGGTAGTGAGAAGGCTCAAGGGAAGGCCATCCTGAACAAGGCCCAAGGCATATTCCTTGATAAGCTCTGAAACCTCGGGGAAGCATTGGTTCAAACCGTCAACGATAAGATATACGCGTTCCTGTTTGGCTACTAAGTCCTGAAACGCTTGCTTCATAATTTCTCTAGTTGAATATGCTCCGTTGCCAAGGCCCTCGTATGCGTCTATGAGCTTCTGTGGTATATCAACGTTGGGACCGCACGAGATTAGCTGCTTTAGCATGCTACCCAGAAGGTTATCTAGTGTTTGTTTGACCCGTTTATGTTCATCATCACTTAGATATAGGTAGATGACAGGTCTTTTTAAGCCAAAAGTCTTTTGAAGGCGGTGGATCACCATAGCACAGAAGTTGGTCTGGTTGATGGAATGAATTAGTAAAAGCGATCATTACACATTGCAGGCATATCGTTCACCAGATGGCGTACCTTGCCTGTGCCGGCCTCGCCGTAACATCGAAGCTGCCAGCGGCTCCCTTTGACCCAATGCATGAATTCTTCTGATTTAAGCAGCCACTTTCCTATGAATACGGATCTGCTAAGCAGATCTTCCTGCTCGGTTTTGAAATCCAACGTAGACAGCCAACCCATAATTTCATGGCGGTATTTGGTATCCATTGCTGTGCTCATCTTATTAAACTTTTCCCTTACTTCATTCAGGTCATGCGTGACTACAATCAAGGACCTCTGTTAGCACAGCTTACTTGCCATTCGAATCAGGTGGGAATCCTGCCCCCTTCCCTTTCTCATCTAGATACTACGTACATTGTTCAAGAACTTGCGCCGCCGCTCTATCCCTGGCGATATCATGGGGCTGAATGACTGCCAATAGATCCTTTGCATAAGCCGCAGCAGCTACAGCAGCATATGGCTGCCATTTCTTACACTTATGAGTGTCTGCATAGTCCGAAATGCCTCGGATGGCGATGCATGGGAAGCGATCCATCAGGCCCGCCGCTTCCTTCTCGAAACACAGTACTTTTTCGGACTTGCGAAGCGCATCCCGAAACTTTGGGTCTTGCATAGTGAGGTCTGCAGATGCAATGAGCCCATAATGGATGGAGGGACCATCGTCAGGTCGCGGGTCCCGATCCACTATTTGTGTTCTGTCACAGTTGCTGCAGTCCTCGCCTTCCTCAGGATGGCGATACTCCCTCCGGAACAGCAGGTCATGCTCGCGACCCGGAAAGCCAAAATATGGCATACCCAGATCCCGGAGCTTCAAGGTCGCATCCTGTATATACTTTTTCATGTGTCCCTCCTTGAATTGATGATGTGATTGGAGCACATTTGCCGCCACGATCAAAGCAGATTTTGGTTTGTCCAGGTGTGAGATAATTTTATATCCTTCAGGGTACCTTTTACCAGTATCGTACTGCACAATGCCGCCTAAAACACATTTAATCACGTATTAGCCAAGTACAGTTCGATAACGTGCTCAGTGGCAGCAATGAAGCGGAGTCTAAGAACCTAGCCCATCAACGTACCATGCTCGCCCTGAGGCTTGCTGACAACAACATCCCCAAGCCGAATATCTCTTTTCCCAACGTAGGGGTCGGGCGAGTCTGTGGCGCCCCCACCAACACCTACCAGCAACCCAAACCGGATCTGGGGAAATGTGCGAGTCATGTTCACCGCGGCGTCAGCAGCATTGACTTTTCCTTGGCCAATAGGCCTAGTAATGACGACGTTGTGCTTCCCCATGCGGCCGACAATGTATGCATTTTCATCGCGAGGAGTAGGTGGAGGGGCGTGTAGTTCGTCTAGGAGAGCCCTGGCGGCATATTGCTCGGAGGCCAGAACACAAACCCAGCCGACTGTGTAGGCGTCAGGAGTGAGACAAATGCGATTTGGGTCGTCCATATTGCAGTTACCGTGTTGGTAACCTTGGACAAGAGTCAAAGTGAATGTGGATTATCGTGAGAGGATGGGAGAGAAGCCTGGAAAAGAGGGGGAGGACGAAGGAAAGTGAGTGATGCAACGTCTGACCGCCACTTATGAGATATGAGACAAGCAAGCCCTAAGAAGGTGTGGCCCTTTATTAGGGGTTACCAGCAATACTGAACCTTTAGGAGATTGGGAGGGAGGAAAGAGCACTCCCAACTTTCTCAGAGTTCATGTTGTATGCAAGTACAGTCAGATGGGCCTACCTTACGCAGCAAGGATCGGAAATTAGTGGGATAAGCAGGCTGTGGCAGAATGAGACCGAATGAAGGCAAGATTCTGTCCTATGTCCTTATTCAGTATGGTTTCCTTTTGGGTTTTATATGTGTGTGTGAAGGTCTCTAGTAAAGTAAGGCTGAAAGTACCCTTGGGTAACGTATGAGTAATGAGTGTTCAGTATTAATCATTGAGCGTCACGTTGTTGGTCCGGTTCTAATATTGAGACTTGTCTTGGTTGAAACCAGGGCGTTTGGCTGTGGCGGACTCACCACGCGAGGCTGAGTGTCCGCTGCTCTGGCAAACGGGAGTCTATAATCCCGTCCTCCGGAGGCTTCTTGGGACCTGCCAAGGCTTTGGAAAGAGGGCACGAACCAAGGAGCGATGCAGATTGGCTATTCTAAGAGCTGAAACGTCGTGAAAAGCTGCATCAAGAAGAAATGTTCCGTGCGTCTGAGGAGGAACTATCGGAGGGTGCAAAGACATCTGCCGCCTCAGGACAAGCTATAAAAATTGACAACGAGACGTTGAGTAGACAATCAAGTAAACATTTTCAAACCAACAACAATACATTCCCAGTCAAGATTCATGTTGCGGCAGATCATCGGCACACTTGTGCTCCTGCTGATGCAGGTGTTCGCGGTGACATCGCAGCAGCAGCCGACATCTTCCACGACTGCTTTGACTTTCAATCCAACCAGTTGCGGTGAAATCATCAATAATGAGGGTATGTAATGAGTAAAGCAAACGGAATAATAGCTCTAGGTGCTGATTATGAGCAATATACTTAGAAGTTTCTATATTCGACGCGAGCCAAGCCCACAAATGCCTGACGAGCCTTCCGTTCCGCGCAGATATTGCCAGTCAACTTGTTCAATATGTCAACGACATGATTCAGTTCCATAGTACTCTCGCCTATTTGGCCGATCCACCACAAAGCTACCAGCAGCCGGCTGTTGACCTCGTGTCCGGGCTGTCTCAGTTCCAACGCGATATTGACAATAATGTCTTCCGCAATGAATATGCCTTTGAGGCAGCTCTGAACCACTTGATCCATGCTGCCCATGATGATCATCTTGAACTCGTCGGCGGCGCACTTTCTCGATTTACATATGCAGCCCCTTACCGTATCGTGTCTGTCTCATCGGACGGGGTAGAGCTGCCCAAGGTCTATATCTCAGGTAGGCACACAGGGAGGTTCAAGATTGCAGTCGCTGACATTAGCATCTTCCAGAGGATTTGCTCGCCAACGAAACGAGATACCTTCCTTGGCAGTCGTCGGCTATCAGAACCATCAACGGCCAGGATGTCGTTGAGTACCTGACGCAATTTGCTGCTGTTAACTCCTTCGGAAAGCTTGAGCCTCATGCAGATTGGAATATGTTGATGCGAAGTGCGGCATTGGAGATCCAAGGAAAGCGGGAGGCCTTCCACGGAGCTGCCACCTACCCAGGGGACTTCATTACATTCACATTCGAGAACGGTACGACGGTAGGTCCGCTTCCGTGGGAGGCTTTATTCTGCTGCAATGGGGGTGTTGGACCGCTGCAGACGGGGGACGAACTCTATGATTTTTTTGTCTTAGGCCACTATCCTGCGTCATACGACGAAAACCTGGAGGCAGACATGACGACTATCTCCAACCGAGCAGCGCCCGCCATAACTCCTTTGAACAATCCAGCATACCCCCCAAAAGCTGATGTCACAGAGGCAAGCTACACTAGGGACGGTGGAGCACTTCTAAGAGGGTACTTCTTGCATGATTCCTCTTTGGCCGTTCTCAGCATCCCACATTTTGTGGTTGATAGAAAAGCGCCCCATTCATTCAGCAACGCAGTCAAGCAATTCCTCGCGCAGAGCACCAAAGCTGGCCTTAAGAAAGTAGTTATTGATGTACAACAGAACCCGGGTGGAAGCCCTCTGCTGGCACTTGAGACCTTTAAGATAGTGAGTTAACGCCGCAACTCGCTCAGCTCTGTTGCGTCTGTGTTCTTAACTGACCCATGTTTCCATATAGTTTTTCCCTTCCATTAAACCGTGGGCAAGTAGTCGTCGACGTGTTCATCCAATGGCAAACGCTCTGGGTTCTGCCCTAACAACCTACTGGCAAAACCTTACCATGGATCGCCCGGAGTATTACAACTTAACAGCCAACGAGTGGGTGGTAACCGGCCGACTAGACCTAGACACTGGGAGAAACTTCACCTCGTGGGATGATTTTGTCGGCCCGACAGATCGTTATCGTGGTGATGGCTTTACGAAGAAGGTATGGGCCATCCTCCTTTGTACCTATTCTTTGATGGAATACGCGGTGCTGACGGAGGGGCGCTTAGGAGCAATACAATTTATCAAGCACCTTATTTACCATGAAGGCAGCTGGAATTGAAATCGACGGGCATGATAATGGTCAGCCATATAAACCAGAGGACATCATTATCTTGAGCGACGGACTCTGCTCGTCGGCATGCGCACTTTTCATGGAACTTATGCATCACGAAGCGGGAGTGCAAACCGTTGTAATTGGAGGCCAACCCAGTTATGGGCCGATGCAGGCACCGAGCGGAAGCCGCGGAGCAGCCCTTTACAAGGCTGAGAATATGCATCGAGATATTGAACTGGCGCGAGGCATCGACAAATCTAGGCATGTGGACTTACCCAGCCGCACACATGCGTTCCTAATTACTACCGCCACGGTCAATCTCCGAGACCAGGTCCGGCAAACTGACTCCTCCGCCACGCCCTTACAATTCCTTTATGAGGCTGCTGACTGCAGAATATTCCTTGTTCCTGCGACCTGGTACAACTATACCAATCTCTGGAAGTATGCTGTAGACGCAATATGGCAGAACCCCGCGTTTTGTACTAAAGGCTCGAGGACGGATCATACCCAGCCGACTCACCCTTCAGTGCCAGGCAAGCCATACAATGCGAGCAGTACTCTATCGAATCTGGCGGACTCACAATCGGAGGGGCATCCCTCAAGTCTACAAGATGACTCCAACTTTATCTTGGACAAAGTTGGGTCGCCGGGTAAATTGGAGGGGCGTCCATGCCAGTTGCACACCGACTGTGCAGGGCAGTTATCATGCCAGGATGTCCAGGTCTGTGGGATTGAACAGAATTCCCAGAAAGAATTCTATGGAATACCAGAAAAGCAGAAGCGATGCGTTGAATGGTGTGACAACTACACCAAGAAGTGCGTTGGTTGGGGGAAAACTTGCTATCAGGATAACGATCCCATCCTTGAGCAGCCATTTCCAGGAGAGTATCATACCAAACATTGCAAACGAATCCCACCAAACGACTGTCCTCTTTCTACGTACAAGGACGATGAAGGCTTCGATTGCTATGGCACAAAAGACACCCTTACGTGCTATAACCGGGTGAGTGGGAAGTGGAAAACATTGATGAGTCTGGATTCTGGGTCTCGCCTGGCCGATTCCCCTATTCTCTATCTTAATGAGACCCAAACCTGTTGTTGCGGGGGCTGGCAATCTGTGTGTGGCACGAATAATTCTCAATTTTGCCAACAAAAGAAAGGTAGTCCTGTTTGTGATTGCTCCAACGGATCTCGGCAATGTCAGGTGAAAAGTCAGATATTCTAGATTGTGGACCTCCAGTCGGAGTGTATCTTGGGTGAGATATTGGGCAGCGAAGGATCGCAGTCTAGATTTTCATATAGGTGTGGCATACTTTTGTATTTTGGGTAGAGGTTTAGAACAGGCGAATGAAGCAGGCATTGTAATCATATGTAATAGCAACTGCAGGATTCTGACTTGAGTTAACTAGAGTTACTCCATGTATATCGTCAAGCTGCATGTTGAATTCTTGGAGTCCGACTTACTGGTAGTTTGGGAAGCAGCGAATATACCAAGAGACACCGCCGCTTTAGCTGTTTTCCTTGAAATAGATATGCAGAAACGTCGAAGAGATAGTATACTGGCATTTTAGCGTATTCCAAAATTGCCCAGACAAAGACATCCCCTTTATGCGACCGTGAAAGCCGGGGCGTTTGCCCAGCTTGCCCGACCAGAACAAAACGCCCGCCTGGGGCCGTCCTCGATGACAGAGCTCACGGGCCAGACTCAAGGAAACACTCCTCTGATGAGAAATGTAGAGTTCTGGCTATGTACGCCTACTAACATAAGGTCTGCTGTTGGGACCGTTAATAACGATGATGGTGTGCTGAGCTGTTTTGGTCTGAAGGGCGAACGCGGGCTATTTGTTGGTTAATGTAATAGCCATTCTTCTTTTATCTGGTGCCGAGTTGATAGTTTGCAAGGGAAACAATGATAGGTACTGGATTGGCTAGTTAGATCATTATTATATTCTGGTTAACTTGTATTACTTCGCTTGTATATGTTCCCTATAGTACTACCAATCTTGGATCTTTCGGAAAATATCTGGAACCGCTCTCTCGAGTAGTATACGAAAAAGAAATATACTAGATAACCAATCACAGTATCTACTATAGAACCTAAATATAACCAAGATATTAACATTATCCTTACCTGATTTGCTCGGCTTGCCCGACTTGCCCGACTTGCCCGCATTGTCTATTTTGCCCGACTGGAATAACGTGCCCTGCTCTATCTTAGGACATTATCAAGATAAAGTTAACAGGGCCTTTACTAACTACCAAGGCTGTAATGGATATAAAAGGATCCCTACATCTGTATAATATTCTACTTGAAATAACTATTATTTCATCTTCTACCTGAAGCTATGTATCGATTCCTACCTCTTTTTTTCCTGCCCCTGGCAGCTTTGGCTGCCGATGAGCTCCCTGGTGTTGTGGTTCCTAAAAAGCCCGTGGGTGGGCTGTATGATACTTGTGCTATCCAGGTGGTGCAACTATCAAAAGGCGAGAAAGCCTGGGTGACTGGCAATTGCAGCACCCGTCATGGAGACCAAATGGAAAGCCATTTAGATCTTGATCGGTGCTTTTCTAGTCAGTTTACGTTTGATATAACACCAGAAAAAGAGTACGTGGGACGCTTTCAATCCGTTAATCGTTGTGTGAATAACCTGAATAACTTTTCATAAGCGGGCCCGGAATTTCTGCAAGTTGTCGTCAGTGTGGATTCTACACCGAAAGTAATTGCTTAGGAGATGTGCAAAAGACTTTAAAGTGCCTTTGTGGTAGCGGTGGTAAGTTTCCCTTCTTGAAAATATGTCTTCTGGTATTGATATATTTATGAAATATTTAGATTATATGCTCTTTTACTCTTTTCAACTCAGTCGGTTCCCTACATTTCCGCAGAATACTGGTTGTGTACCCCTCCTAACGAAAGGCCTATAGACGGAACAGTTCATAATGATGATGGTATGCTGAGTTGTTTTGGTATAAAGGGTGAACAGGGCCCAGCCCCTGTAAGTCTCCTGCTCTTCTGGAGCAAATCCACCGTCACTCCTGTTCCCTAGTGCAGAGCAGAGCTGATATCTTACAGGGCACGCAACCACCGGCACTGGATTAACTATCTTACGAGGATAGCTAAGTTCCAGTCAAATCAGTTTAATGTTTCCTTTTCAAAGTTCCCTATAGTACTATCAATATTAAATCTTTTAGAGAACCATTTGAACAGCTCCGTAGAGTAGCAGTCTATAAGTCTATCATCTATGAGAAGACTTTATGACTACAGTATATGATATATTGATCGCAAATCTTGGATGTATGCTAGTGCTAACAAAAGAGCCATAGACAAGATAATCGTCGTTGACGATGGTTACCTGACTTGCTTTGGTCTGGATTCTTTTACAATAGAGGAGGAAACTCCTTGCCGTTGGGACGGTCAAAAGGGTAATAGTTCAACTCCCACTGAATGAGACTGAGGCCCTCCCACGACGGCAGGTTGAATACGAGTTATCCTTAGCATGAGTCAACCTTCTGCCCCACGGATATTAATCAATTGACTCATTTCCCTCAAAAGCACTTTCCCGTTTTTTTTGTTAAAATAGTGAACAAATCTTTCAAGGGAAGTCGACAAGGCTACCTGATACTAATCATTCTCAGTTGTCTCCCACAAACGAACATCGCAAATATCACCCACCATGACACGTAAATAAAAACAAAATGGCTACGAATAACGCAAACCTCCAACCCTTCCGAGCGATCCGAGCACAATCCACCCAATCCACGATCACAGTATACCAAGCCTTCTCCCCCGAAATCGCCGAACCCGCGCTGAGAGCCCAGAAATTTGTCCCCCCATTCTCCCGCACGCGCATGACCTGGATCAAGCCCTCATTCCTCTGGATGGCCTACCGCTGCGGCTGGGCCACCAAACCGAAACAAGAACGTGTTTTGGCGATCGAGATAACCCGCGAGGGCTTCGAATGGGCCCTGAGAAGATCCTGCCTCAGTCATGTCCCCGGTAGCCGGGACCAAGACCAAGAGAAATGGCGTCAGCGTCTCCGCGAGAGTCCTGTCCGTGTACAGTGGGATCCGGAGCGAGACCTGTGGCATCGGCCACTGGGGTATCGGTCTATTCAGATTGGGCTCAGTGGGGAGGCTGTTGAGCGATATGTTGATGAGTGGATCGTTTCAATCACAGACGTGACGGGCCTTATGGGGGATGTCAAGAGGGCACTGGATAAGGCGGATGCTGAAGGGGCGGAAGGCCTTCTTCCGGTTGAATCTGTGTATCCTCTGTCGGAGGAGTTGCGGGACATATTGGATGCGACGTAAGGCAGGATCGGGCGTTTGTTGTTCTTCAGCTAGTTGTACTCGTGGTTGTTGGCATGTTTTGGCGGTGTCATTGGCGTGCATAAGACCGTGTTTTGAAGATATTTATTGTCGTCACTAGCGAGGTCAGTCTGGAGGCTTCGTAGGTGGTGACAAGAAGCTCGCTCAGCCCGCCTGTTCGCCTTTACGACTTGAAGAAGAAAGTTATAAGATTTAGTATTACGCCCTTCTTGGCGAGAATTTCAACTCTAAATTCAAGGAATCCCCAATCCTAGCGGATAGGAGTAATAGATCACAGAGCAAAAAAAAAAAAAAAAAAAAAAAAAAAAAAAAAAAAAAAAAAAAAAAAAAAAAAAAAAGAGAGAGAGAGAGACAAATGTAACCACCAAGGTGGATTCGAGGAAAATGTTCGCCATAACATCAGATTCCCATTAAAGATTCCAAGTTCGTAGTCAAAAGAGGCTATGCACTGTTTTAGATTAAGCCATGAGTGTTACTAAAAATCAAATGTTTACTAATTTTCTGAGCTTCCATGCGACACAACAGCGGCATCCGCCCGAGCTTGTACACTACACTAGTCTGCACTATACCAACCACTTGACGCCGCAAAAGGCCTTCTATGATGAAATTAACGATGGATATCAGGGAGCCCAATAGTTTTCCGATACTCATGCAATCTCGAGAACACGTTGGTCCCGTTCCACAGTTCCTCCTCTCCATCGTTGCTCCTCTCCGGCATTCCCACTTGCTCCAACGCAAAGGAAGCTCCAACGGAGCCATAACAAGCTGCCTCAACAATATTGCCCGTCTGGAGATACCCCGCAGCAAATGCCCCAAGGAATGTATTACCAGCGCCAGTGGGATCGACTACCTTAGCGTCTGGTTTATCTCCTGGTCCATATCGATAGAACGGTGGTAGCCAGATAGGAGAGATATCGCGAGCTATGATGAAACAACCATGCTCACCTGCTCGGACAATCACCGTACCCTTTCCGTTCGGCCCCACGCCGCTGTCCAAGATCCGCAGTGCCTGAGATTCAATCTTATGAATGTCTGCAACGACTGGCCGCAATTGCCCAAATAGCGCGGCCAGTTCTAGGTGATTTGGAGAGAACACATCAACCATACATGCGGCGTCTAGACAACTTTGCAAATTATCCGCCGTACACGAGAATGGGGCAGGTTCCCAAATAATGAAGGGGCGTTCTGACTCGCCTGCGTTCTGCCTAAGTGCAATAAGGCTGGAGACACGGGACATAATATTTTGAGGAGTTTCAAGATAATGATATGTCCGGGATTTCAGGAGTGGTGTGTTCTTCAGACTGCTATCCTGAATTGCGAGGATGGGCGTTGTGTATTTGAATTCCTTGGCTAGAAGACTTGTTAGCTAGAGTCATCTATGTCGTAGACAAAACATCTACTAAGTTAATGATGAGAAGTGTCTGTCGGCAGTAGGGGAGGGGTTCAATCAATTTTAGTGAAGAAAAGTATGTCGCACGTCCAAATGTAGTATCTTTGTATTCAAGTAGACCTCTAGTTGAAGGTTCGTCGGATTCTCTTTCTATGACCAATGTCACATCCCAGCTTTGCAATCGGTCTTCGATGGGTTTCGGAAAGTCATTTCCAACATGAATCATCCAGCCTAAGGAATGGCTTCGTGGATGAGGAAGAAACAGCCGGGCACCGAGCGTAGCTACGAATACCATCTCACATTAATAACTGACTAGTATGAGGTGCAAAGCAGGAAACCCACCGTAAGCGCCAGAACCACCAAGGATATCAGTTAGTGGGTTCTTATGGGGAAGGCGGATCTCGTCGAGTACCACTAAGCCAAGGCTTGTGAAGGAGATGTCATGTATGTTCATTATGTCCGACGATCTAGACTATCTGTGTGGAAAAAGCAAAAAAATGGGAAAGCAGTATAACTAAATTTAGCAATGTAATGATTTATGTATCATTTTAGAACATCTGTTTGGGAAATGTGGATCAGATTAATGATGATGGTCAATGTAGATAAATAACCGGAAAATAGTCTCTGTGCCATTCCGCTTTCCTACTTGAGCCCTTTACCGGCAGAATCCAGCGTAGAAAATGGAAACGATTAGGGTTAGAGAAAGTCCACTATATGAAGACACTGGTGTCCACTAACCATGCTCCAAAGAATATTAGTAAGAGGATTAAATTGGTGCTTGATTTATATCAAAGAGAGCACAGAACCGAGGCTAATTTAGATCTACGATCAACATTTCTCCGAGCCCTAAAGGTGCTGGGGTGGTTATATATAATGGCTGTACTATATTAGTATTCTCAAACTCTCAAATACTGTACTCTGTTGCACAACTCTCTGCATGTTAGCTTTTCTGTTTTATTAGTCTATAAGTAATACCGAGGTATTGGAAACCATAACAGTATCTTCTGACTGAGATGTTATGTAACTGTATTCTAATCGGGGTGAACCTGTCTATGCATAGAGAGTGCAATGGGGGTGCAAAGAGATGCGATCTTATCTAACCCTATCGAGCGAGGCACTTAAACAACTATTGTATACTTTGAATGACTTTGTTTTGCTATGTTATTTATGGAAAAAGAAGGAAAAGAAAGTTGACGGATTACTATAGACGTCATTGTTCAGAGCCATTCCAGCATCAACAGTCGAGGGTTTCTAGCCACATAGCTAATGAGCACCACTGCTGGAATTGAAACATGAGCTGGAAATTACAATGGTGAAATATAATCACAACGCGACGAGGAAAATGAAAAGAAAAACAAGTATAGCGCATACGGTAGTAGGGAGTGCCAAACGAAGAAAACAAAAAAAGTGCTCCCAGGCGGGATCGAACCGTCGACCTCCAAGAGACGCATACAACCTAGTACATTGTACAATGGTCATATAAGCTTGATGCTCTAAACCAACTGAGCTATGGGAGCGGGTTTTGGTACATTTTTTATTTTCAGTCCATAACACCGCAAAAGTCAGTCACGGCACCTCGTGATTGTGCTCATAATATCTTCCACCCGATAGCCTTGTGTTGCGGGTTCATTGCCCAGCCCCCCTTCGTATCCAATGTTTTCTTGGCTCTTTCAAGCAATTCTGCATGCTTCCGTCTTAGCACCTATCTCTTTGTTTTGGTGGCGCCTATCCCCCGCCTGTTGTCGGCCTGGCGCTCAGCCATCGCTGTTGTAGATCCCTACTATTTGTCTATCTAGTTCGTATTGGTACCTCACTACCTTGTGCAACTGGTGTGACTATTTCCTTGGCTCTCCTGGGCCTTTTGTGTTCTGATGCGGACACTAGTACGTTGTTCACCCTGCCTGTCTAAGGCTTTATGAGGTCCATTCGCAAGCTCGTGTGCCGCTCCGGATACCCCGAGTTTTTTAAGCGAGCTCAAATCTCCCTTGAACTTTAATTTTCTTTGTCATTAATGTTAAGTGCTCCTCGAGTGACTATGCCAGTTTTTGGAAGCAAGAGGAAGTCCTCTGGTCGGATGTCACCGTCCCCGGGGTTGTCAATGACGGGTTGCGTACGGTCTATCCGGTGTAATGATTGGGGGAAGAGGTCAGAGGGCAAGTAGTTCACGAACATCTTACGGAATTCGTGGAACATCTCTGCAGCTAGCCGAGATTCCGCAGCATGAGTGTGATCTAGAACCCTCCTGGGGGATGATCATTGATTCTATTTGTCACTAGGGCTGATTCGCTACACGGACCCTTAGTATGCCCCGGATTACAAGGAACGACCCTGTTATTAGTGTGACTGCATTGGAAGCTTGGACGACAGGCGTAGATGCTCTTAAAGCTGCGGTTGATGTCACCATTGAAAGTGGCAAAAGGACGCTGTCTTTCAACGCCACGGCTGGGAGCACCATGAACGGCGTCTTTGACCCAATCGACAAGATATGGGCAATGTCTGGAAGGCAAACGACTGGCTCCATGTTGATGCCTGTTGGGGAGGAATGGGTTGCAATTTCTGACAATCCGAGACATCCGAACAGAGGAAGTGAGCTTACTGACAGTATCGCCTTCACTCCTTCCAAAACTGGAGAGTGTACCACTCGTTTATGCATTTCTGCTAGTAAACGAACTGTGGAACTTCTGGCTGGCCAATAAACTCAACGTTCAAGACTTGTCCCATGACATGACTGCTGTACATCTGAAACGACACCCCCGAGCCAGTGGAAATAATTTCGGAAATGACGGAAGTCCTCCAGGCTCTTGGATGAAGCCCCTGCAGTGGCTGATATGTGAGACCAGATCTCGCTGACGGTACGGGGTTCTCCGCGGCCTGATGCAACTAAACCACCCCTGCACTGGATGTACTATGGAACTAAAGATATCACCTAAGAGGTCTAGCAAAGTGTTGACAGCTCGCAGTATATGACCATTCTAGTCAAAGATCATCTATACATAGACTTGTTCCGAGACATCAAGAGTGTCCTCACCCAAGTTTACTTCAGATTTTAGTGGTGGCCGAAGGGGAAAAATTTGGGGCTTCCGATAGAGCTCCTGGAGTAGCGCCCACAGCCACAACACTCATGTACTCTACGAGCACCTCACCAGGCACGGATGGAAGACGCCTACGCGCGGAAGCCAAAGGGGAAGTTCATTCGGATCGCATGTAGCCGATTCACTACAGGATGAGGAGTTGAAGCGGTAGTTTAGTTGTAGGTGCGGTTAAGAGAGCCTGGAATTGTACTATTATCTTTTGTAGAGACAAGAAATAGACCAAAGTACCTCAAAGTGAAATCGGCTCACCAATGCCCTGTAGGCTCTGCGGGGAGCCTATCCTATGCAGCTACTCATATCACCTACTAGAACGTAAGATAGTGATGTACAGGCCAAGGATAAACCAGCTTCCGAATTGTTTACTAATTTCATAGTGCTTTATTGGCGAATACAATGAACTAATTTAATGACAATAGACACATAGAAATTCTACTGCACTAAATAATCCACTGGCTATGTATGAGCATGGTTAGTCTTAGGTACGATATCCTTGGTGTTGGCTATTTTGTGTACATTGACTCGAGTCTCTGATCAATCCATATAGCTGTTATTTGCCTTTGATTCTTGTCTCGAGGGTTCGTGCTTGTTGGTTTAGACACATGAAGAATGGTTTGAATGACCTGATCTAAAGCATCTATTTTCTAACAATTACTGACAGATTTATAACGAGCTTTTCTTTGCCTTCTTTCCTCGACCCTCAAAGCTCCAGTCGATTTGTGTAGCCATCCGCACCTTCACACCTAGCTCGTTAGCGAACGCGCGAACCAGGCCAGGATTTTGCTGGAACCAGCGTCCAGCCTGTACTGCATCAATACCAGACTGCACCACCTCCTCGGCCAGAGCCCCCGTCTTGATTCCACCAACAGCCGATATCAATAGCTTCTCGCCCACAGCTTTCTTGATTTCTTGAGCGAAATGAACCTGATAGCCCTGGCCGGACCGAATCGCGATTGCGGATTTCGCATGGATACCACCTGAGCTAACATCCACCAGGTCGACGCCGCGGTCAGCCAACAGCAGAGCGAGCCGAATCGACTGAGCAACCGTCCAGCTCTCAGGAAACTCTTTTGTCAAGTTATCGTCAAACTCGAACCAATCAGTGGCACTAATCCGGACCAAGAGCGGCATAGCGGTCGGGATAACTGCGCGAACCTCCTCACAGATCTCCAGAAGTATTCTGACCCTGTTTTCAAAGCTACCTCCATACTTATCTGTTCGTCGATTACTAACAGGACTCAAAAACTGATGCAGAAGATACCCATGCGCGGCGTGAATCTCAATCGCATCAAAATTCGCCCTGACGGCCCTTTTCGCAGCCTCCGCCCAATCTTTCTTCAACACCCCGATATCCTCCCCGGTCAGAACCTTAGGAACGGCATTGATGCCCTCCTCTTGAGGAATTGCCGACGGCGCAACGATATCATCTGGCCAACCCCCAACCTCCTTGACAGCCATCGCATTACCGCTCAACCAAGGCGCAACGGCACTGGCCTTGCGCCCTGCGTGGGCCAACTGAATGCCAATCTTCTGACTTTGGCTGTGGGCAAACTCAGTGATGCGCTTTAGGGGCTCGATATGACCATCGTCGTAAAGACCAAGGTCTTGTGGCGTGATGCGACCCACTTTCTGCACGGCCGTGGCCTCCATGATGGCGAGCCCTGGGCCGCGCTGGACGATGCCGCCAATGTGGGTCAAGTGCCAGTCATTGGCGTATCCATCTTTGGCGGAGTACTGGCAGAGCGGTGCGAGGAATAGACGGTTGGGAAAGGTTACCCCGCGGATGGTGAGGGGGCTGAAGAGCTTGGTTGATCCTTCGACTTGCGTGCCTGCTGGCGGCACTTGCGCTGGGGTGTAGTAGGAGATGCCCTCGGCGGCGATGTTGTCGATGATATCCTGCGTCATGTTTGGATAGAATGCAATGTGGGGATTGGACAGACTGGTATGGGCTATACGGCTGAACCTGTAGACAAGAAGCCTACATAAGAGTAATATATAGATCCAATGCTGACAAATTGAGAATTAGTAACATGAAGCATCCACCACCGCAATATCCAACACATGATTGGCGCAGCCCTAGTTCATGTCCGGTTTAGGTTGATCGCTTCATTAGCTAGAACCTAGGAGCCAATCAGAGTAACGACAAGATCAAAATCCATGTTACTTATTATCTTTCCCTGTCGGCGTCTGATTGCGTGATATTTGTCTGATGTAACTGATCCTGCTTTTTGATAGAATCAGCATTGCTCTCGACCTGGGGTACTTTGAAAAAGGAAATAACCATCGTACCTGTCAATATTATCACACTCTCACCAGACTATAACACCAAGAAAAAATGAGACTCTGGTAAAGCCACACTCTATTGGTTTGATACATGGCGTAACCGGTATCTAATCCTCGACTTTGTCGATATAACTATTCGTGAATGAGTATACGGTATCTTCGAGTTCTCTTATGGAAGGCTCATACTAATGCACGCGGTCTAGTGCTTAATATGAGGGCGAACAGCGATAAGCGCAAAATATACAATCTTCCTGATATCTGATCTCACAAAAGGGCGTTAAACACTATCCATAGATGTTTGACTCTTGCGCTCCGCATGGCACTTCCCATAACAGATCTCAACAGATGTTCTGAGTGAGGACTAAAAGAATGCTTACGGATATGTAGCCTTGGAAAATTGCCTATCAAGGTCACGAGTTAGTGCCGACGTGCCCCAGAACGTGCTGTCTATCACGCGTGGCCCGAGGTCAATACCAGGTATACGCGCAGTGACCGTATAGACATGGTATCCTCCATGGATTATGTCGTGCTTATTCTGAGTATCGTTCTGATTGTACACATTCTATGCTTACAGAGTGTAAGGACTTATTGTTCTGCTAAGGTATGAAGTGAAATGTGACATTTTGGATATCTGAATATATGGTTTGTCTTTAAGATCCAAGTAGCTGGTACGTAATTCTTCATATATTGTAAACTCAGCTCTTCAAGGAAGTCTCAAGGACTGATCATTATCTATATGGAGGTTTACAGCGACTTGAGAATGTTATAGAGGACCTGTCCAATAGATATCTAGGATGTTAGAAGTGGGATCGATTCACTGAAACAAGGGAGAGGCTCAAAGATGAAGAATGTATTCACGCCTCGTTTTTCCGTCAACAGGGTGATTGTTAATCGTCTGCCTTGTCGTAATATGTAAGACAACTATCACTCAACTATATCAGAGCTACCTTATCATAAACCAAGCCTCATCGGAAACACATCTCAGCGCAAAGTCATCTGGTTACCCTCGAGATACGCCTTCAAATCACAAACGTTCGGAGTTTCCAGGAAAAAAGAGCCTTGCAAATCAATGTTTAGCTCAAGAGCAAACTTCTCCACAAGCACCAGCGAAAGAAGAGAATCAACCCCAACTGCAGAAAATTCAGTTTCATCTGTCAGAGCGTCCGGCTCTACCCCGGTCTCGGATGCGATTAGAGCTATAGCGTCGCGGACAAGCTGGCTGTTGGCGTTGGGCCAGGATCCCGAGATTGGGGCTTTGTTCTCGTTCTCAGGGGTAGCTAGCGACGTGTTGTCTGACTCATCTTGCTGTGACTGAGTGGACTCTGTAGTTTTGGCTGAACTCGTGTGCTGTGGTGTTGAAGGAAGTGCAGTTGAAGGTTCTTGTTGAGCCATTTGCCCATACTGGCTGTCCGGGGGGTCAAAGAACCGACTCATGAGAATGCGAGGTAATGGGCGAAGCGTCATCTCGCGGACCCTTCCGATCACACGGTTTCCATGCAATATGTATATGTCGCCGGAAAAGAACCCCGAATTGTCGTTGGCGGGATTCATCTTGACGTATGATCGATACAGTTCTCCGGCCATCAGTGAGTCAGAGAACCGCATGGATTCCCAACCCTCCATGACATAAATCGTGTTGGTGTGGTCCATGGCTGGTCCAGCGTTCAAAATAAGTCCTCCGACATGGGTAATGGGGTCAATGTGATGAGGAGGTGCCGTCCACCGGCTATCTTGACTAGGTGACAGGATGACATCTGCAACTGCTTCCAGGCCGTACATGACAGCCGATTGGATACCACGGTAATGCTCGGCGTAATCGACAACGTTTTTGAAGAGGGTGTACACCAAGTCCTTTGACACGCGGCTTGCTAGCCCTTGGTCTGCTAACTGATGCAGCGCTTCAATACGGCTTGTCAGTAGGTAGGAATACGCAGCCCATTCGTCTCGCCATGAGTGGGAATCTCCACATGTTACGACGCCAATGGCTAGTTCCTCCTCATTCATCTCATCGTCGAGCACTCGATGCAGTGAGAGCGGCATCGAAGAGCACATAGGGTCTGCTTGCATGCGCATTCGCACGTACTGGGGCTTAGACCTATCCTTCCGGGGGATTAGGCCTTGGAAGACCCGTACTTTACCAAAATCCATCGCCGAGAGCTCTGTTCCTGATTTTAGCCTGGAGTACATATACCTAGCCATGATAAGAGCGATGTCGGTGTAAGCGAACTGGGAATAAGTGTCAGTGAAAGGAACGTTTGTCGACTAGCCGGCTTCAAGTATGCCACTTACCACCGAGACGAGTGGTCGACCACTCATTTTGTGTCCAGAAGCGACAGCATGAAATTCATCGTCAGTCACATTTGACTGGATGACGACGGTCCCACCATCTTTCCCGAATGATTCTTCCAGAATGTGATGCACGAGGGCGGTACGCAAAGGCGGCGGAGCAGGACCAGGAGACCTCTCATATCTAGTCCTAGACCGTTTATCTTTCAGCAATAGCCAATCTCCATTATGCTGAATCCAATGGTTCTTCAGGTTCCATTGGTACGGAGGCAGATTTAGCAGGCGCAGCTGTGATTCAAATGGCTTATACCAAGTGTTCCAGTCAAGGTGAACGCCCGCGCTGTGCAAGGCTGACATACTGGCAGCTAACGTATGCCAATTGCTTTCATCAGATCTTAAGCTGGGTGCCACAACCTCAAGATTCGGGATGTTTGCGCGCATGGCACCGGTGTAAGTCTGATGCACTCCGATCTCAACCCAGACAGTCTTGGAATCCACTAGCCCTATCTCTTGAGCTTTTGTCATTGCATCGGAAAATTGTACAGTACCCCTCGTGCTATCACGTAGATATGAAGGTGGGAATGATTTGTTGTCGAATACAACGTCACTCAAAAGAGGAGATATGAGTGCTGTTTTGAGATTCCGGAAGATGACCGAATGGGCAATCTTATTATACGGTTCCAAGATGGGCTCAATTTGAGAAGAATGGAATGCGAAGGGCACATTCAACTTCGCAACTCGGTATCCCTGCGATACCAGAGTCTGTTGGATGTCATTGATGTCTTCAACGGATGCGGCGAGGGTCACATCGCGAGGCCCATTGATACATGCGAATTCATACGCATTGTTCCGCACTGTGTGACGAATTTCACCGATGGTCGCCTTGACAGCCAGCATCGAGTGACTGTTGATAGTACACAACTCCTGCATCAACCGGGCTCGTTGGCCAACGAGATAGATAACATCACTGGCTGATAAGGTCCCAGCAGCGTAGAGTGCAGCGTATTCGCCAAGGCTCGCTCCTACTACAACATTCGGTATCACTCCGAGGCTTCTCCATAAGCGGCACAGGGCGATCTGCACACATACTGTCATTAGCTGTGCCATGAACGGACTGATCTCTAGTATATCTGAGCTTCTACTTGTGATTGCTGGGAGGATGGAGTCAAAACCGTGGAACGTGCATATCTCGTCTAAACGCTGGATTTCGTTCCTGTAGGGCGGGTATTCTTGGAACAGTTGGCGCCCAACACCTTGGTAAAAGCTACCTTGGCCCGAGAAGACAAAGCCGATAGTTGGAGCTTTCTGGATTGCACATTGAGTCTCGGCGATAGATATATGTTGTTCAAGTGATTTAACTATCTCCTGGATCGAGGCCCCATGCACCACTATGCGATACTTGTGATGCATACGACGCGCAGTGGTGGTGTACGCAAGGCTTGCAAGATCTACAAATGGATCCATTTTAAGAAAGCCCAGCAGCCCTTCCAGGTTTCGTATTAGAGACACTGTGCTCTTTGCTGACACAGTAACGACGAATCTCGTTTGAGGACATCCTTTTAGGGTCTGGCCTAGCCGGGGGCTCTTCCAGGAGAAGACTGGTATTTCCCCCAGCTGCGCTGAAATTGTTGACCATAATATACCTTTTGCGACCGGGTAAACGCGGCCAAGGAATGATCTTTTTGGGGATATGTACATTGAGTTGTCGAAGATCTGGAAACTTAGAATTCAAGGTGGTTCTGAGGCATACTTGGGGTGGAATCTCGTTGTGCTTGAAAATCAAGAGCGCCTTGATCAGCGCTGTAATGCCGGCAGCCGCCTCTCCATGGCCTACATTGGCTTTGACTGATGAAATGCGCAATGGCTGTGACCGGCGAGGCACAGCTGGACTGAACACCTTTGTAACTGACTCGATCTCGGCGGCGTCGCCCGCCTGCGTGCCTGTGCCGTGCATCTCGACTAGGTCTACGTCTTGTGGACGAACCCCAGCCTGCATCAAAGTCGAGCGGTAAAGGTTAGCCTGGGTAGGAGCATGTGGATGGGTTATCGAAATCGCGTTGGAGGAATGGTTGGTTGCGCTACCTAAGATCAATCCCAGAATATTATCGTTATCTTGCTGAGCATCGGACAATCGCTTGAGTATGATAGAACCTATTCCATCTCCTCGACAATAGCCATCTGCAGCATCGTCGAAGACCTGGCAATTCCCGGTTTTAGACAGAAAGAAACCTTTGCTGAGACCCGCAAAGCTGTCTGACCCCGTGAGGATATTCAATCCTCCTGCGACTACCATATCTGCCTCGCCACGCCAGAGTACCGAGCAGGCAATTTGAACGGCAGCTAAGCTCGCTGAGCATGCGGTGTCAATATTGAAGCTGGGTCCTGAGAATTTAAAGAAGTAACTGATTCTCCCTGGCGCAAAGGCACGATAGTTCCCGGGAATAAAATACATGTCGATATCCTGTCCGGCGTTGCACTCACGATAGTCATCAGAGCACTGGCCATAAATCGTACCCACTCGTTCCCGTCTGGTAGATCGAGTGCGATCAGGGACATAGCCTGACTGCTCAAGAGCTTCATAGGCCGTAAGAAGTGCAAGGCGATGAGTGGGATCGGTTTGTCCTGCTTCACGAGGAGACATGTCGAAGAAGCCGGCGTCGAAGAGTCCTGGCTGGTCCACAAAGCAACCAAACGGAGTATGGCTGGTATTGCGCTGCTTGCCTGTAATGTCTGTATGGCTATCAACATCGTATCGGTCTGCTGGGACCTTTCGATGAACATCGCGCCCTTCCCTAAGCAGCTCCCAAAGCAGCTCTAAGTCGTCAGCCCCTCCGGGCAACCTGCAAGACATGCCAATCACTGCAATCTTTTCGTGGGCACCGTGTGGACTAATGTGAGTATCGTCGAATATCCACTCTCCAAGATCTACAACATAGGCGGAACAACCAGGGTGACTCTTCTGGATTGCAGACACTAAGCCATCCACGACAGGAGAAGGTCTGAGTATCTCAACTTGCAGTTTCATGTCCTTCTCCAATAATGGCGACGACGCTGTGATGGCATTGACCACATCACCCCAGCGAATGATGCTTGTTAACAGAATATACGTGGCGGATTCAAATAGCTCTAATACCGTATCCGCTTTCAAGGGGTTGCCATCAGCCATGGAAAGAAGATAGGCGGCATGGGAGAGATCACGAGATAAAACCTTCGCACGGCATTTCTTTACAGCCCACGAACTGTGGCTGTGGTCGTATAGGTGTGGTGCATGGCAGGGCCCACCATATACAGGCAACGGAGCATGGGCTGCTGATTGCACCTTTCCTGAAGTGCTAAAGAATTTCCGTAGCCTTGACGGTGGACCGTTTATGAAGACACTACCGTCAGGCTCAACTACACTGATGTAGATTGAACTGGGTTGTGGAGTATCCTATGTGACAGTTAGCTTCACCCCTATCTGTGTCTTGGTCTTGCTCACTGTGGATGAGTTGTACTCGTCGATGCCTTCTCGTACAGCTACCTCACCCATACCTTTCACAATGCTTGTCCAACTCTCAAGAGCCCCATCAAGGCTTTGCGGCTCAAGGTCCTGAGATCTCTGATATATCAGAAGACCAGTCCTCATTGCCATGCGCACCACCTCCGCCACCGTGACTGGCACGCTACATAAAGAGGGAGACGCTACGATCGCGGTGGCGGCCAAGAATCCCAGCCCAAGCCCAGTAAATAATGATGTATCTCGGCGGAAAACGAACTCATCTGGCCGACTCTCATAATGCCCAATCAATATTAGTACGGTTTCATGTTGCTTCATCGCAGAAACTCTCCATTAGGAAAACGACTCACCCGACAAAGAGGCATACCGGCATAAGAACTAAAAAGACACACTCGAATGTTCCTGACAGGGGCCCCTGATGCCAATTGAAGCTCTCCGCAAGATCGAGGATGGATTGGAACGGGGGCAACAGACTTCTCAATTCGGCAGGAAGCTCAGTGATTTCCTCTCGCACGACGTCTGTTACCTCCTCTAGCACTCGCGCCAAGATCACATGGTTTGGGCACTTTGAATGCAAACGCAAGCGTCGGAACAGATCCGCGAGATCATCTGGAGGAAACTTGTTGCTGAAATGGATGATCCGCATATTGTTTGGAATAACGACTTCGGAATGGGTTGGTAGTCAAACCCATACAGCACACAGTACAACGTCTGCTCAAGTGCAGGTCTCCTTATGGCCCTGTCTCGTAATATACTATGTTGCGAGATGTGTCTATACAGACCGCGGACTCACTGTTCCACGAATTAAGGGTCGTTGCGCTGCATCCGCTACTCTGTCTGCAATATTTGGAGTAAGCGATGTTCCTGGGTTACATCTTGCCACCTTTCTGGTCATGCCTTCATCATGAGAGCTACGCCTGTGAGAGTTAAACAATTGATGAAAAGGCAACAAAGCGCGACGTATTTCGGCGCTCCAGCGTTAACATTCTCACGTACGTGTCGCACTATCGAACCATCTATCATTTTCCTATTCGAGCAAGTCGCCCTCTCCACGAGACTCTATGTCACGGGCGTTCAGTGAAAGCAACACAACAACCAGCATCAGCCTCCGTTAGCCTTATCCCAGATGTTGCTCTCATCGATATCGACCTGTGGCCCGTCTCATGCTGAATATAATTGAAGTGGCGCATATCACGAGCAAAAGATGCCAGTGAGATACGATCCAAGTATGCTTCAAGTCATACATCTTAGAAAGCTCAGGGCAATTGTAAATCAGACTAGACGCGTAGAAGCTGGGAGACATAATATCATATCGGTGGATACGTCGGGTGCTCATCAACACGTTTAGAGTTATTGTTTGACGGAAGCCCAGGAAGCAGTGCTATTTGATGCACCGTTTGCCCCGAGAGAAACGTCAGACTAACTTTAGGCTAGATTCGGAACCAGGGTAAGGGTCTTGCAGTCAGAGTAATTTAAGCATGTGTGTGAGAGTCTGGACTCGGCATCTGCATTGCATATCCGATAACCAATGTACTGATGCAGTGCCCTTTGAAAGTCGAGCCCGGTGGCCGGGCCTTGTGCAACTACTTAGTCCATGTTGCAAAACGGCCCATTGCATCAGAAAAACAACCAAGAATACGAGGGATTGTCCCTTATGCTCTGCGCTCATTGGAAGACGCAGTTTCTAGCCTTTGCAAAAAACCCTTAAAGACCCTTATGAGTTGATAGGGATTCCTAGATATGGTTGCAGTAGCCCTCCCTGCAGGGTTGGTAGTTTAATTCGCCGATGAGGCTGATGGATATGTAACCGGGCTTAGATATGAATTATCGAATGGACTGGATACAGAATACAATCGCCGAGTGTCAGTGAGAGTGGTGACGAGTGGTAGACCAGTAAGGATAGCCAATGTGATTTCGAAAGATATCGACTTACTATGTCACATATGCACCTCAGCAGCCTGCCATGTGAGGCATCGTATGTTGCTGGCTGGCTTCTAGAATGGCCCAAGAAATTTTATGATAAGTGTACGGGTATCGTGAAGTAGCAGCTGTTAGAGGTCCAAGCATTTTGTGTATTTAGAAACTCTCTTTCATATTACCTGCCATTACCCCAAACGTAAACTACATTTATCCAACGACTGGATCTATCTCAATTCAAAATAACTGTCGCAATCATGGAAGTTTCTGAAGAGAGAGACCTGTATCTCCATTCTATTACAGCGGCCCTGGAGAGACTCAATTCTGCCGCGAGTGAATGCCAATCAAGACTTCTTAGTGAACACGACGGAAGTATAGAAGACCATAGCGCCAATCAGACGGCGCACGACAATCTCGTACAGGAGGCCTACAAGTTCCTCCAGATAGCGCAGGGCCCAATAGATACTGTTGCCACTTGCTTTGTGAGGGTACGACTACCCCTCTTGTGTTTATTATACCGCCGTGATCGCTAACGCTTGTTGCCAGACGGCCCATGTAGCATGTGCCCGGTCATTGTTGGAGATGGGGGCATTTGAAGGACTCCCCATTGGGGGCGAGTCCCGGAGTACGAAGGAGCTTGCGGAAGACCTGAACGTCGATGAAGCTCTGCTAGGTGCGCGACGCACATTTAATCCACAATATTTGCCGCTTAGCTAACTTGAACCAGCCCGATTGATGAGGAACTCTGCTCTCTTTGAAGAGACCGGACCGAATCAATACAGACACACTCCGTTTTCAGAAGCCTACCTCAGACCTGAAATTCGGGGTATGTTTCGCTTTGCGTAAGTGCCCATGCAACTACTACACGCGCTGATGGTAAGCTGATATAGCACTACCTTAGAATGGATGAGCATATGCCAGCTCATCTAAAGATGCATGAATTCTTGAAGAGCAATTCATGGAGGGAGCCAACATCCACTAGCAATAATCCGTACACGTATGCTCATGATACGAATGGAAAGAGTATGTGGGAATACCTATCTGAGCGGCCAACAAGGATGGCATCTTTCAATGATGGTATGACATTGCAGGCAATGACCGAGTTGTGGATGATAGACCTCTTCCCCTGGGAAAGTCTATCGGACCAGCAACCTACTCCTACGACAGTGGTCGCAGTGGATATCGGTGGTGGTACTGGGATGGGAATCTCTCGCATTCGGTCTTACTGTTGTAGTCTTCCTGGCAAATTCATTCTTCAGGATCAGGCACATGTGATCCAAAGTGCAGATCCACGTGGCAATGGGATAGAGAAGATGGCATATGACTTCTTTGAGGAGCAACCCATTCGAGGTAAGATACTGTCTCATAAACCTGGAGTTGAGGGGTTCAGGCATAACCATATCTCTCCCTTTAGGAGCTCTTACATATCTTATCCGCCGCTGCCTGCACAATTGGCCTCAGGAGAGTATTATCCAGATCCTGAAGAACGTCGCCGCGGCAATGCAGCCAGAGAAGTCCCGGCTTCTCATTGAGGAAATCATTGTTCCTGATATGAACGCTGGGATTGAGGAAGGATGGATGGATATGATTATGATGAACCTTGGTGCTAAACAGAGAACCTTAAAGGAGTGGGAAGAAGTTCTTGCTTTAGCTGGGTTTGAAGTCAGGAAAATTTATCAGATTCCTGGAAACTGCCACGGTCTCCTTGAGGTGTGGCTGAAGTGATCACATTTGCTTATCAATCTTTCACAAACGCTGGTATTTCCTTTCTAAATGACCATTAGCCTAGTCAGTACCTTGCTTTAGTTACGGTTTGATTATTACAATGTTCAGTACTTGATTGACCAGTATCCACGCGTGATTAAGACGAAGTTCCTTTGATAGAAGAGAAGGTAGAGGGGATTATTGCGAGCCTCACTTTAAACGGTTCAGAGGGTGATGTAGCATGGATAGGTTGCGGCGATATTAATCGTTCTTTAGAATGAGTATGTACCACAGCCACGACAGGAAACAGTATGTATAACGACATGAGGTTGAAGTCTTATTAACAGCTCTGCTGAGGCAAGATGGAATCCGAAGCTTACGGCTCTCCCCAGGGTTGGGGGTCTACCATTGGCGTTACTGTATTGGCTTTGTTGGTCACCTTCGCACATGTATCAGCATTTGAGATAAATAAGTCAAGTAAATACGGTGTCCATGCCACCTAGCTGTACTAGGCCATTTAACTGTGCCCAGAAAGTGAAGATGTAAATACATAACCATGGATACCCACAATTCCTAGGATCCCATATTAAACCTTACACGCAAGTCAATGCTTATGGCCTGTGGCAATGATAGCTTCAGCCTCCATGGACGCCATCCCATCCCTCCCATATTTCCCCTCAACGTAACGATGAACGGCCATTGGTAACTCAGACTCATACTGATCTCGCTGATCCTGCGTCCAGAAAATGTTGACGATAGTGGGGATAAGGATGGTGCAGCTTTCAACAAACTGGTTCACCGGGACTAAATATTCCTTTATCACCTTTCTGACTTTGATGTCATTAAACCCAGCTTGCTCGAACTTAGCACGGACAGAAGCCTCCTCGTCCCAGCCGACATTGTATACCCCATGAATCTCTTTCTCTGACGGCGCTGGAAGATCTCCGGATAAGTTGGTAATGGCCGCACTAAGCGTGCAGACCCAGATGGCTTTGGTCGTACATCTCCCATATTAGCATCTATGGGTAAGTAAATATAGAGTTGGATTCAGTGGACTTACTGCTCTTCCACGTAGAAATTGCTAAGATGCCACCTGGTTGAAGTATTCTGACGCATTCTAATATATTTTGTTAGTAAAATAATCCCTCTCACCGTCAACAGAAACAAACCACGGGGCTACCTTTCATAGCAGACTTATCGTCAGGGAAGAGATTAAAAGCTAACATTTCATTAGCAATTACTCTGATAATATCCCTCCACTTATCCAATTCCATGCTCTACTTACCAAAGGCCGTGAATATATGAGTAAAGTGTGCACTCGGCAGACGAGTGTCTTGTGCATTTACGATCTTCACTTCAGCATTATGCCATTCTTCCTGGAGCATTTTCTGTCTGGTATAATGGAGCATATTCTCTGACTTATCACCACAGGTCAAATGCCAGTTAGCTTTCTTGTCGTTGCCGATAGTATGATGAAGGACGCTTGAGACGGCGCCCGTTCCACAGGCATTGTCAAGGATTACCAAAGGCTCTTGACTAGACCAAGGTAAGCCTGATTGTGAAATCAGCTCTTTGGCAAAGAGCTCCGTAATCTTGCCGCCCAATTCGTACAGGGCGGCAAAGCGCTTGTCATGAATATTAAGGGGGGCGGATGAACCTGGAGTCAGACTTTCTTGCATGGTCGATTTACTGCTATTTGGTTGGGAGTGTCACAAACTCAAGAGGAAAGAATGATCCGAGGAGCAGTCTATCGCGTGGTAGAAGATGAATGCTATTTCTCACCCAGAGGAATAATTTATAGGTCCATCTCTACTAGCCAAGCAGGCCATTTCTCTTCGTACGAGGTTCAGTAAGTCAGTATTACGATTCACATAATAGTCTGCTGTGTCACCTAACAGTACACAATCCCTGTGATTTTCGCATGTACGTAGCCCCAGGCGCAACATCGCCCTTTTGATGGCACTCATTCTACTAGCGCTGGCATCCCATGGAAGTGTCCAGACACTGGGATTACGGTATTGACACCTTCCAGCGTAGTCTCGGTATTTGTTATCACGCGTATCATGACTTCTGTTACCTCCTTGCTATGAAGAAGCACAGGAAGGCTACGTACATGCCTATTATTGGGAAGCATAAGATTTGAATCTCCAAAACATGATTAATTGCAGAAGCAGGTCACACATCTGTAAAGCCGACGCCAAAGTTGAGCCGAGTACAGGACCAGGACTCCCTTTTTATGCGAGACCTCCTATCAAGAACACGATCAAATACGACATTGGAGACATACTTTCACACTCCTAAGACGTCTTTCTGGCAGGGCCTTACTCGTATCATGACCGAGGGATTAGGTAGATATGCTGGCCCATTAGCGAAGCCGTACGCTGGCATCTCTTCATGTGCGAGTTCCACATCAAACTTAAGAAGAAACATGATAAAGATAGTTCGAGTGATTTGAGTCGCAAGAACCCGTGCCGGACAGGCACTTATTCCGTGAGAGAATGTGAGGAATGTCGGGGAGGTGGTAGATATATGCGGAGTGCAGGTTCCGCGACTCGCATCGTAGAAGCGGTACCCGTTGAATGTGGTCGGGTTGTCATAATAATCCGGGTCAAGATGGACATCTCTACCAGGTGCCATAATGATGGTGCCAGGCTTTAGAGATAAATTGATCGATTCTAGGTGAATTGGCTTCATCACGCGGCGGAAACTGGTTACTAGAGAAAGAGTTGGAACCTGGACAGTTGCTGCTCAAGATAAAAATGATAAAATGAAGGGTTGAATGCCGATGGAAGAACTTACAACATGAAATATCGTACAAACGACATGTCTCCTTGACAAAGCTTGCCAACTTTGGGGCATGATTCAGTGTATCGAGTGTGAAGCTTCCCCCGGACAGCTTTAAAGCCTCGCTAATTTCCTCCCGGAGAGGAGTCAAGTATTCCTTGTTGTTCATAATCACGTACACAGCGAAGATAATAAAGAACACAACGGGCATGGATAGTTCAAAGTGATAAAATATGATCTCCTCGGCCAATAAAGCTACCTGCTGATCATCATCCCCGCGATCGCTACTGCGACTCAAACAGCCTTTTTCGAATGCTGTCTCGATGAGGCCATCCAAGAGAGACATTGGGCCTTCCTCCAGCCACCATTTTTTCGACCGTGCGATATCGATGCGGTGTTTTATCTCTGGGATCAGCTTTATCTTTGTCTTCAATAGATCTGACTTCACTGCACGACAGAGGGGTGAAAGGCGCCATACAAATGGCCGGAGGATGCGAGGATAGCTGGTCCGTTTGGCACAGCTGGGCATTATCGCAGTATTGTACATCATAATAGTTTGTATGAGAGATGTGTCCATGGAGAACTCCGGTCCAAGCAGTACAGACATCGCAACCGTTGAGCACAACGAAAGGATAGTGTGAAATGCATTCGCTCGCTTCCATTCTACACCATTAGATTAGGGAGAGATTGTAGAACTTGTATGAGGCACTTACCAGATTCTGTGTCCTTACCAACGATCAATGGTAAAGCTCTGTCTGTAGCATCAACCATAAGACGATTAAACCGGCCTATAGAGTTTTTTAGTTCTTGGAAATAGTATTATAGACCTTGCTACCTGAGCGGGCTGATGCGTACTTAGCGTCTTGGTGTTGTTGCAATAATGCACTGCATGCAAAGGTGTCCTATCCGTTATATTTGTATGCATGTACAGATCGGCGAACTACACCTTTTGGTTAGAATATAATGCCCATGTCTATCGAACATTAGGTGTTCACCTCTGACAATGCATGCAGAAAGCTCAGTTGATCATGCGGTAAGGTACGCCATTCCTTGGTTGAATTCAGGGGAAGTACGATGCCATGATCATTGTTCTTGAGTCTCGTTGCATATGGCTTTCCTGTCTTGCTATACTGCACATGTGTTAAATGATATTGGGTTGGAAACGTTAATGGAGAGTTTTGACATTCACTTACTTGCTTATACGCCTCTGCATACTCTTTGTCACAGTCAAACTTCCGGCTCCACCATCTCAAGCATGCGCTCATATTGCTTCCCTCATCTACGAAAGGAATATCACCTAGAGCCCTTCTCCTAAGCCAGCCATCCAGATAGTCGGACGTCAAGACAATTAGACCAAATAGAAGGCCTACTCCAAATGTAACCAGAATGAGATATACGCCAGACTCTGCCAGGTGGCACATCTCCAGAGTCGATTGGATTGCCATCATCATAGGAGTGCAATGTAAATGCCGACTACTCGGTGTTTCGTTCACGCCTACACGACCTGGTGCGTACAAATAGGCAGCACTTGTAGAATGGACAGTGATTCGAAAATCTTCGTTTCTCTTGCTGCACGGCTAACTAACTTTTTTTTTTTTTTTTTCCGGCAATGTCGGAATTTGATATTGGACTAACGGTTTCACCGATGCCCGAATACCTTCAAGCATGGGCTCCTACACGACTAACTTACAGAGCGGGGAACCCTCCTTTTGGGTAGGGATCTATGATATGCAATAAGGTAGTGGTAATTACGCAGGTGACCCTGGGTTTGTTTCGGTTTATATTTTAATTGACAAGGGTATGAGACTCGGAAATTTGACATCGTCTTCCTGCTGTACTAGCCGTTGCTTCGTGTCTGCATAAATCAGAACCTACCTGCATGTTTGGTTGCAATTCAAATCAGGATTGTAAAGCGCGATAAGCCCTGTGATCACTTTGAATAACACCAATCCCAACCTCTTAGATGACACGGGAGCATGCGGATCAGGCTGCCAGGTACCCTTGCATATGGTACTAAGAAGTTTTATTTCCAAAGCAGCCAGCTTAAGGTTTCCAGTCTGGGTATTATGGGCCCATCTTATGGTTATCGGACTCCCGGATGATGGATGTCACATGGTTAGTCTCAATGGCAATGAGCAAGCTGACCCAAGGGGCCAGTGCATCCGGTATGAAATGCTGAATCAAGTACGTTACTTCAAAACTATGCAACACTTGTAGGGATCTAAATTACGCTATATGGCCTCCAATGAGCGGGAAACGAAAGACAGCGAGGAAAACTCACTGACTTACGTGACATACCTACCCTGCAATGCGAAAGCCCCATCTAGACATCTGCTAGGCGTGCTTATTGGACTTTTACATATTCATGATCCAGCTTTGAGTTGAATCAGCGAGTTCTAGCCCTGGGGTGGGGAAGGGTGTCATCAGGTAGTAACTTGCTTGCGACTGCAGCTCGTAGAGAATCTGTGGCTTGACTATCCAGTCCAGAAGGTGCAATATCGTAACTGGTGAAGCGAAGGGCGGTTTAAGTAGATTACGTACTATACTAAGCCTGAGCTATCGGTTACTGAACTCAACTGATGATTGGACGGTAAAGGATGCGTGTTGTTGATGCAGTCAAGGAAGCGGATTTGTTGCAAGAAAACACTTGAATACCAAAGAAAAACCGGCATGGAAAGGATTTTCTCACCGTTCACACAAACCATAGTCAGTCCCTTAATATTCGTTCGTATGTCTATTCTTACATATCGTGAGTCTTGGCTGTGGGTGGTGTACAATTACCTACTGAATCAAGGGCTCATAATCTTGCCTCTCGCTAATATTACCAACCCGCAAACGATGCCTCCGCAATACGAATGATCGATGTCCAATTGGTAGAGCACAATGAAAGTAAATGACGGGCGCGTGGCGAGGGCCAAAATATAGGTAACCGATGTACAGCTCCACTGGTCTTCAAGTAAGTTATGTTGCGGCGCCGACGTAAAGATAGCTTCAAAAGAGCTGTTGTACACTATCTAATCCATCAAGACAACTTTATATGTGACTATCCTTATAGTGTGAAGAGGGTGGATTGGTAACTCTCCATACCTTGATAGTAGATGCAGTCTTACATCTCTGGAACCAGCACCTGTAGGAAAGGTCTATATTGCTGATGATGTTCTAGGATAGTAGATTTATAGGAGAAATCAGTTTTACCTCGTTTTTCCTTTCTCCTTTGTCTTCTTTGCCTTTTCACTCTAGCCATACGATACTCAAAACCTTATATCGGTTCGGTTTTGCTTCCCGCTCCGAGAGCCGAGGACGTGGATATGTATGACGTCTGCCGGAGCTTTCCCACGCTGATGCGAATCCCCGTCTCCTTGCTCGATAAGAACCACAACAAATAAGAGGACAGGAGAAATGGTCCACTTATTCAGCCCCCAAATTGTACTCTCTGCCCTCCTGGCATTCATTCGCGATGCACCTTCATCAAGCTCGTCCGCCACGAGCGCTGGATACTCGCTCCATTTCGATATAACTAACGGCTGGGCAAATCTCAGTCCTTATAAGGAAGCAGATGGGTTCGGTGTCCCGAAAGGTGTGCCACGTGGGTGCGAACTATCGCAAGTTCATATTTTACATAGACATGCCGAGCGGTATCCCGAATCTTCCTGGTTCGATGGAGAGGGGATGGAAACATTTAACAGGAAGCTGAAGAGCTATAGTAGCGAACACAATGTCTCTGTTGGTATAGGACCTTTGGCCTTTTTGAAGAATTGGAAGTACCTTCTTGGTCGTGATATTTTGCTTGCCACGGGTACTGCAACAGAGGCAGTCTCTGGGGCGGAGATATGGTCAAAGTATGGACGAATGGTGTATCGAGCGCCGCCTGGAATGGCAGTCTGGGATCCGGAGTTGAATGTGTATCCAAATGGAACTCGCAGAGCGACGCCAACTTTTAGATCGACGAATAAACAGAGAGTGTTGGAGAGTGCGAAGTGGTGGTTAAGTCAGTCTATCTTAGATTCACTCGTTGCATTGATCTGAGTTGCTAATCGAGTAGCTGGTTTTTTCGGGCCCGGCCATGGCAATACCTCTTACAATCTCGTGGTAATTCCCGAGGGCAACGGTTTGAACAATACACTCGCTGCCGAACATTCCTGCCCAGGTGACTTGAAAGAAGGGTATGCCGATGGTCCAAGGTCTTATACCGGAGATTTAACTTGAAGTTCTAATGGATTCCTAGAACACATGCTTCAGAGACATTCGTCCCCAGAATGGTTAAAGATCCTCTCGCTAGACTATCGAAGTATTTCCCAGACGACTTTGATTTGACAACTTCCGATGTGCTGGCAATGATGAACTTTTGCCCTTATGAATATGCAACGCTGGGTAGCTCATCATTCTGTGATCTCTTTAGCGAACAAGAATGGCTCGACTTTGCCTATAACCTCGATTTGCGTCTTTACGGCACCTCTGCGTTTGGCTCCCCTACGGGACGGGCCCAAGGTATCGGCTATCTCCTCGAGCTTTCCGCCAGGCTCGAGAGAAAATTAATAGATTCAAGCGATACCAGTATCAACACGACCTATGATAATCACTCCGCCACCTTTCCAGTACACCAACCCCTGTACATGGACATGACGCATGATAAAGTTATTATCGGTACCATTACTGCGCTGGGGCTCCAGTACTTCAATTATGGACCAAAGGGTATGCCTTCAAACGTATCCCACGCCGTCCCGCGGAAGTTTCAGTTAAACAAGGTGGCGCCTTTCGGAGCACGCCTAATCTCCGAAATCTGGACCTGTCCCGAAGAGGCGAGCATCGAGGTGTTAGATAAAACTCTTTATGCGAATCCAGATCTGTCCGATACCAAAAGCACGACTGACTTTATCCGGTTTGTGTTGAATGGTGCGCCACTCCCGATTTTTGACGTAGTCGGATGTCAGCATTCAAAGAATGGGTTTTGTAAGGTCACTCATTTTTTAGATGCTGTGCCTAAACTCAAAGAGCAAGCTATGTATCAACAGGCATGCTATGGTGACTTTAAGCCTGGTCATCAAGTTGGAGATGGGCGACCTGAATAGCAAGGATAAGGTGTGGCAGCTGTATCGCAATGCGGACGCTATCCGGTTGATCTTCTTCAATGCTTGACAAGTAACTTAAGAAAAGGCCAGGAAAAACAAAATAATCATAGTTAAAGTAGGATCAAGGATCTATTACACATAACTACTATCGCAGGGGTCACAGAACAATCAAGATAATCTCGTATCTCTCCTCATAACGGTCTGTTTCTGCCGTTCATCATCGAAAAACAACCACCCCGTGCGTTCAAACCCGTTGCTTTCATACAAGTGAAGCCCTGCATCCGTTGCTACCAAAGTAGCCGGAATATCCTCTTCCTCCGACCGGTCAATCCCCCATTGAAGTAATTTCTTTCCAACCCCTTGCCCCTGAGCCTTGGAGCTGACGGCCAAAATACTCAAGTACCACGACTCGGTCGGTTGACCAGCCTTAGCTAATTTTATCTCATGGAGAAAATGGGTCAACTTCGACCAGGATATGGATCTTCTTGGTGTGTCCAGACGAAACGTATAAGCGATCTTGAAATTGAGGCTGAATCGTTTTAGCCCTGGATTGGACATGTCCTCGTTAATTCAGGAACATACGCAGGGTTATATCAATAAACAGGATACAAGGGTGTTAGAGATCCAATAACATACTTTTGGAAAGGCTAATCCCTTGCCAGCTCCTGGCCGCATCGCAAACTCCATTCCGTTCCCATACCGCAAATCCTACTACCCTGCCCGGCTGTGTCTGATCGTCATCGGGATCCCGGATCGTGGCTGCAAGGATAAACTTCCCCTTGTCGAAGAATTCCATCTGGAGAATATTCTTCCATCCTATAGCAAAATCTTCAGGATGGTCGCGACCGCCAGGATAGAACCAGTTCATGCATGGATCATCTCGGAATGCGTCTGCTCCGATTTGATATAGCGGTTCCAATTGTTCGAGGGTGGTCACTCGATGCAACGTGAGCATGGATGCCATTGGGAGTGCTTTCAGAATTAATGTCGTAATTCAAGTATATTGTGTCTCCTTATGATTATTAGAATTGAACTAATTTCTCTATCCTCTCAGCAATAGAAGAACTGCGACGCGATGTATTTATTGCAATATAGGGCTGGAGCCAAGCTCCGACCACCGAGATCCGTTATAGTGGCGAAGCATGAAAGTCTTCCGAACCCCGAAGGCGACAGCAATCTACATCTCGACGAAACCTTTATTATGGGAATTTTTTCGGACTTGGCTCTTTCGACAGATAATAAAGTGGGGATAGTGCTTGCCACTTTGGAATTGACGTGGTTGCCTGTTTATTTCAGTGGTCGGGATGCCGTTCCTGTAGGTGGGAAGGAAGAACATCCGGAACAAGTTCACTTGAGGAGCCTGGATTTGACAACTAGCTGTGAACAGCCTAGGATGAGTACATGTTTTGCGGTATTACATGGTGTAAATTTGCACTGCAATGAACCAAGGGCTCACAAAAGGAGAGCGGCATTGGAGGAGATGTCAGAGTGAGCAATGCGTTAGACGTTCGGTGAAAGAATATAGCATGGAATAAGAAGCAGATGTGGTATAAACGAGTGTGTAAGTTCATATAAGGGAAAACCACCGGATCAGAGCTTTTACGGTACATAGGGAAATTTGGGTGATAGGATAGGCTGCTAGAACTGCACACGAAGTAAATAATTGTGGAGCAAAGTACCAAGACCCAATACCTACTGCGTGCATAACTATGAAAAAGCCGTAGCTCATTTAAACAGATTCATTCTAATAGAGCAAGTAGCACGTATAAGAACTAATAGTAGATGAACAGAATATGCACGGAGATTGGTATCGTTCTCCCACCAATTTCTTCTGCAATTTCTTCTGAAATTCAGAGCAAATAACGCAATTCCTCACCTCAGCTGGTGATACCTGCAGATGGCCATACTGAATATTATGCTGCAAGATTATCCCTCAAAAGATGGACTTTGGCGGTCATGTTATTGAGCACCCTCGGCTTCTCCATCATTACCCTAAAATTGAGTCGAAAATTCGGACCCAGCGCTATCTAAAAATTGAGGCAGCAACTTCAATCTTTCTCCTCTACATTGCAGAACGAAGATCCTTCCACTTCCATCGCTATCATACCGAGAATGATGCCATATATAAACTTCAGTCGCGGGATCAGATTCTAAGACATGTACGGCCCTGAATATTCATACCTGATCTCGGGTTTCCTCCTGATCTCGGGTTTCCTGCATATGGGCTAACTCATACAAGAGAAAAGGTATAAAAAGGCTCCAACATTCCTGTACAGACAATGCCTTCAGCTATCTGTCACTTATTCAATTATCCCACTGAACTTCTCACGCTCGTCTACGTCCGCTAACGCTTCAGTTCAAAAGGTGAGTTCGTCCTGAAATTATGTTGCTACAGTGATAGTATAAAAGACTTAAACATCATACATAGAGACACTTCCTATTTTACAAGATGCAATTCGTGCTTCTCTCCACTCTTGCCACTGCTTTACTCGCCGTTTTCGCGGTCGCTGAGCCCTTCGGAATCCACGTCGGTGCGAACGCTGATGCTGACGCCGAGGTGGCCGCCAATGTTGGTGTGGGCGCCGGTGCTGGCGTTCATTTTGGATAGTGCCCTATTGTGAGAGATTAGCAGTCTAGCATTTTTAATCACCTACTCTAATACTGACTATGAGTAGATCTTGGTGGAATGTGTCTAGTGCGCTGCATTTCTCATCAATAATATGGATATATATCGAGAATGACTTTTCATTTTTCAATTTATGTTTCAGTGTCTTCGATAGGGTGTGAATAGCATTTATGTAGTCATATGCTGCGTTGTGATGCAAAGATGGGGTTCCATACCCAACAACAATAGAAACGCTGGGTGTTTGCATGGGATATTATAGCTAGAATCTTTTCTTTAACCACATTACAAGCTGTACCCCACATTATTGGTCCTCACATTGACACCTGTAGATCCATGACTCAATGCTGGGCAAATAGAGTAGCACACATCCAACATAAAGATTGCCCCGCCCAATAATTGCATTTTCGTTATCGAATTTGCTGCACTTGCTGCCATTTACAGAGGTCTAGCATTGATGAGCCTTATGGGGCAATCCTCGCCAGCCGTAGAAATATTGACCCATACAATTACAGCACCTTTTGTGGCGACGAGGCTGGGAACTGTATGGAGTAATTTGATAGGGGATCCGGTGCGCTACATCTTACCCCATTTGTATGGCAATAAACTGGGCGAGGCGGACGGTGAATATGCTAGGTATCTGGTTTTATTGTCTAGTTTGAAGCAAATACTATCTATTCTGGCAATAGATCAATGATGAAGCCGTTCATGTATGGTTTGTGTTTAGACTTTCTATCGACGCGAACTCGGTGATTCTAATGGCGCATTCAGTGTATATTGTCACCTACGAAGGAATTGCTAGAAGTTGACTGACTGCCGGGTGGCGACACAGATATCACCACTCTTCGTTTTCAGTGCCTGGGAGTCATGAACACAAAAGGATACGGAGTAGGATACGTCTTGCCAGGCCCGGACGTGAGACCTGAAGAAGCAGTCAATGTCTTGACTCATTGAATTACAGTCACGCTCGTATAGATTGGTAGGAGATAGGACTGTCTTCGGGGTCTTCTCGGTCCCTTATGAAATGTCCGATGCTTCCTTGATTAGTATATGCATGATCTAACTGGTGACTGGTTTTATTCGCGCTTTGGAGTTGCATTGCCAAGGTGTCGGACACCAATCCCTTGAAGCTCAGGATCTCCGAGGTCGGCCACCTGCGCTAGAGGCCATAACCAAAGAGACTTGCCCAGGATTTCGGCGCTCCTCTACCCTTTAAGCCAAGTCCGGCATATCTTGAAGAAGCACATCGTACACAAGAATACCACCTATTGGCTTTGTCCCATGGAAATTCGACATACACCAAGACAAAGGTCCAAGCCTAGGTAACTAGGCATGTTCTCCAAACGCTATAATGCCGTTTGTCCGTTATCGGAGCCCAGTTTTATATCTCCTCAACATGGAACCTCGTGGAGTGCGGGGTCAAGAATATGATTAGGTTGGAGAAGATCGATATCTTTGAAATGATACGGCGTGGTTGACCACCTCCCCACATGCATCCGTTTCTAACCGCCGCTACGCTGCTTTCTGCGTCACGATATGGTTTTACTTCCACCCAAGGATATCAACATCGGCCAACCAGATGCTAGCTATATTAGATAACGCTGCCGACCGCCGTATGCTAGTCCTCGAATGGGGAGCTGAGAGAAGGATATTTGACTAGGAAGATCAATTGAAGGAAATCACAGGGTTCCTCCTGCCGTCGTCCTCGAAATGACTATCACACTCGTTGCAATCGCCACAGGCATTGTGGCATTTATCCTGTATTACATTTGCTGGTCTCTGTTCTCAAGCCCTCTGGCGCGAATCCCAGGGCCCAAGTCTTTTGCCTTAACCAAATGGAGACTTGCATACGAGGACTACAAGGGCACTCGCACTCGCAAGATACACGCGCTTCATGAGAGATATGGTCCAGTAGTACGCATCGGGCCAAATGAGGTGGCTTTCAACAGTCTGTCTGCGTTGCGCGCAATCTATGGCGCAGGGAGCGGTTTCGAAAGGACCAACTTCTATTCTATGTTTGCGATATACGGGCGGAAGAACATGTTCTCGTTCAATACGGTGAAGCAGCATGCCGAACGGAAGAAGCTCTTTGCGCACGCCTATGCCAAATCTGCAATGCTCAAAGGAATAAATGCGTCTATGATTGAAACGAAGGTCAGAAAGTATATGGAATTTCTGGAAAGAGAGGGTCGATCGCAGGACATTTTTACTACCTTGCATTACTTTTCCTTGGATAACATCACCGAATTTCTCTATGGTGATTTCGGCAAGACAGCATGTCTAGATGGTATTGAAGAAGACCGTGCTCTTCTCCATGATATTCTCGCCACCGGTAGTCGCACACTGTCATGGCTTACTGTCCATCATCCTAAGCTCACAGCGTGGCTATACTCGCGGACTGGGTTCCTGGGTTGCGTCGCTCGCCAGTTCTACCCAATGCAGAGGCCGACCCCATACACAAGCATAAAACTCCATGCAACCAAGGCATTCCAGGGGTTTGCTGATGCCTCAGTTGCTGAGAAGGCCAAGCAGTCGTCACTTATTTCCAAACTATGGAAACACCATCGCAGTATGAAAGATGGCGGATTGGACAATCTCGATATTGCGTCCGAATGTGCAGATCAGCTCGATGGCGGCATTGATACCACAAGCGATACTTTGATGTTCACAATCTGGTCCCTTTCTCGCCCTGAACACTGGGGATTCCAACAGAAACTCATCGACGAAGTTCGGAGTATATCGGAGCACGATCTAAATCCAGAAGGGATCCCCCGAGTAGAAGCAGCTGACAAACTGCCCTATGTCGAGGCAGTTATCAAAGAAACGCTCAGGCTCTTCGCACCTCTGCCAGCATCTGAACCAAGATCCTCGCCTGAAGCAACAACAATAGACGGTTATCTGATCCCCGCCCGTACCGTGGTTTCAATTTCACCATATACTTTGCACCGAAACGCAGAGGTGTTCAAGAACCCGCTGGAATTCAATCCGGACCGCTGGCTCGACCCCTCTCAGGACCTCACGGAAATGAACAGATTCTTTTGGGCCTTCTCCAGTGGAGGCAGGATGTGCATTGGGATGCAGTGAGAAACCCTTCCATGAGTGATACCATGGACGACTACTTACCTTCACAGTCTTGCCATGGCGGAAATGACCACATTTGTGGCCGCACTCTATCGCAAATATACAACTGAACCCAGAGGAGGCTTTGGCACGATCTCTCCTGGCATCACTAGCCGTTTTGAGGTCTTCTATGATGAGGGCTGCAGTGACATGCGAGTATGTTTCCCCTAAACATATGGTTAATTCTTGTGCTCATTATTCTCGCAGGAACACCAGTGCCAAATCGAATTTAAGCTTCAATGACAGCAGCACGAGTTAGAATTATGACACTCGAGAGCTTGGTTCTTTGTCGGCCAGACTAGGTACCGAACGTGTTCATAATGGAGCTACTGCAATTGAACTGGCCAGTACATCAGCATGTCCAAATTATTGTCGAAGACATTGTTGACACAGTGGGATAATTGAGCGAAAAGGAAAAGATGTAGTACAAAACTAAGCAAGTCGAATGAAAAATATAGGAAAGGCTGCAAGGCTAAGCAAAACAAAAGCATGAATCCGCCAGTAGCCCGGTAATCTATTCCCCACTGGCGATCAACGGGTGAAGAATACATGACGCAGGATCAAGAGATGGCAGAGATCATTTCAAACTGCTGTTCCACATTGGATAACATGGCCAGCGTTGCGCTCTGATTTGCTGCTGTAGCCCACATCTTACAGTAATTTAATAAGGACTTCAACTTCTTGGCGTACAATCCTATCAACGTATTCACCAAGGGTGCCCATTCTGAAGAACAAACCTCATAATCTCCGAGAAACAGACATCGCTCCGTGTTTGTGTTATTCGGAAAGTGACTGCTGGAAATGGACGCTGAGTCTTGGGATCTCACCAGGGACGAGGTTGGTTGATCGTGACAGGAGTTTGGATGATGGTATGAAAGAGTTCCGAATAGTCCATTTTCTTGGCATACCCTTATCAGGTCCTTAAATGCCATAACCAGTTTCTCAACTATCAAGCCGAGAAGCATCATCCTCTCAGTGGATAGTGGACAGCAGTTGCAAGCAATCATTGTGGTACACTTTTCCACTGCCTTTCGCTGAAATGACAACACTAACTCCACATACGATTGTTCCAGGGGTTCCAGTGTATGGTCCTTTAGCTCAAGCTTCCCGAGAATATACGTAAGCTCTTTCCAGCAGTGACAGGCATCCGCTGTATCCGGAATGTTCTGCATATACTTCCTGGCAGTAAGTGTAACTATTTGATCCCGTTCTGATGTGAATGATGAGCCACGCTGATTATGTTGAAATTTGCTGGGTAGATGGTGGTTGAGAATTGGGTTCCCGGTACTTGGGTTTTGAGGTACCTCAGTAGTTTGTTCGAGGTTTCTAGTAGCTGGGGACGGTTCAACACCATCTAACACGGTGTCATTCATATTCTTGGTCCTCGTGTCTTCTCATTGCATTAGAACTTAGCAAACACAATAAATATTGAATCACTTACTGGCAAAGTGATTATGGACTTGCAGATAATCACCGCTTGACATAAAGTCTAATTCAACACCATACAGCGCAGATGTTGAATATAGTGCAAGGCCTTGCGCATAGTTAGGTCCATGTATTGGGTTGGGCTGCTGAGGCTCTTCGTTTAAAGGTGGACATAAGCTACGGATCGTCTCCACACCATCTTTTTCAAGCAGCCAGCCCTGAGTTGCTGTCCCTGTGGGGTCTATAAATTGCGAGGAGAGCACTTGCTGATCTTCCGAATTGTTCACTTCGCTCATACTGGGGATCATATTTGGAACTGAGCCTGAATAAGACCAGTCCTCTAGAGGGTTCGAACATGTAGCTGCCTCGCGTGTCTCGATCAGTAAGACGTCTTCATGCAAAGTTGATGGTAACGAGACACGGGTTGACGGGTCAGCGGGGCCATGAGATGAGTCGGGTTTCGACAAAGACTGAGTAGAGGATACTTCGAGAGATCGATTTGCACTACTTGCTCTTTTCCTCGGTCGAGAGGCCTTTCTCTGACTACGTACCATGCGCCGGTGACGAGTGCATACAGTGCTTTGATCCTGGCAATTGCCGCATGGATTCTGTCGATCACATCTGACCTGATACCAATCAGCCAAAGGAGCAACAGTCCCCGGGACAGGTCATAAATATGTGATCCATACCTTCCGGGCATTACAGTTGTCACACTGCTCAATAACGTTAACAGGACTCAACATCACCTGGGGACCAAAAAAAACCTCGTACCACTCGATGCATCAGGGTTGGCCCCTTGTCAACTAATGATGCCTTCATACTAGCATAAAGTTTATATTAAGCGAAGTTCAAGAATAAGGATATGAAGCGCTCGATTATCCGATCGCACAGCTTCAATGTTTAATTCTACAGCAGGTCTTCAAAGGGTTTATCTACCTTTTCACATTGTCGGAGATATAAAATAAGGTAGCTTTACTAGCGCCATCTAGAACATAGTATGTCGATCTATTAGACTGCATGATAGCAATGATGGTGATAAGATATTAATAGCAAAATAGCCAACCCGTCGCCTGGAAGGGTTGGTCCGTACCCTTCGGTCCCTTTCTCCACAAGGAAACCCTAAGTTTCTGCGCCACGTTCCAGTGGCTATGCAGGCGATAACCAACTAAACCAAGGAAGCCCGAATTGAAATTCTATTTTTGATGTAGATGCAACGATGGAATTTTCATTCGATGTAGAATGCTATCTTTAACAATAGTAAGTTTTGTGGGTTCAGTCCGATGTACTATGGAATCAAGCTATGGAGAGATGTTTCATGATAAGACTTGGAACAAATTTACAAGATTTATATGCCAGAATATATTTTTTGTGACAGAAAGGCGGCCAGTACAGATTTACCAATGACCATAAGAAAACAACACTAATGTCAACAAAAACCTCACTTTGGCATTACCCATTATACGATCCTTATGTATACCATAAAGTAACTAAGTTAATTTAGAAGAGAAGACACCTTATACCTCAGTGCTGCGCAATGAGCACCGGGTAAAGTAAAAGAAACATTTAAATGATATGTAATGATCCAAGCAACAGACTGAAGCTATCACTGACAACGACTACCGCTCTTGTCGATACTGACTTCTAAAATCAGGACCTGTAAGGATAACTTTGCTTTACTATTGACGTAGTTACTCGACATTGGTTGCTTACGATATATTGGGTTATCGGCTTCATATCGGAGCACTTACATGGGCTACTAGGGCTGAACCATCTTTCTCTTCTAGTTGAAATCTCAAGATAATATCAGGTATGACTTTAAGCCGAGAAAGGCCGACCAGTGTATGAGACTAGCCGGTGGTCATGTCTTTGACTTAGGAACAGAATGAAATTATTTCAAATAATGAGAAAGATTATGTCAGTCACACTATAGATATAACGGTAGCAGTAGGTCATGGAACAAACGTTCTCTCGTTCACCTATTATATTAATCTTTAGTTATTTTGTAACCGTCCCACACGGTACTAAAGCCGTATGAAGCTCTCTCATGGAAGCATAATTCGTCAAGAGTAAGGCACATATGGACTGCAACCATGTCGGCCGTTTTTGCCTCTACATATTATGGCGAGTTTGCCCTTTCAAGCCTTTATGCCACTACAACGAACACAACTGTGAAAGCATTATGATAATAAAACAATCCATTAAAAGCCAAAGGTTGTGCCTTTAGAGAGACACAGTCTATGGAGATTGGAAGACGCGACATGTCTCTCTACTTTCTATGGACCATGAAAATCTCACGGGTATTCTACATCATCGATACATAATATTCGCGCACTATGAGGAATAGAAAACAGAAGTAGGGGTCATTTCCTAGCAGCACTGAGAGCTAGTTAGCGCGCTGGAATTAATCCGATGCTATACCAGCACGGCTGAGATACTACACAACAATAATAAAACCTATTATAAGCTCTACAAAGATCTAAGGGGTGGGCCTGGGGTTGACAATGTCTCACTTAAGTGCCCGTATGCATAACAATAGTCCTCTTAGTTTAAGCGCGTCTTTTTACGGGCTTGTGGCCCGGGCCTATGACTGACTATCCTGTGGTGCTGCCACGATGCTCAACGTTCATAGATAAAAATAGTCGGGGAAGATGGCTGTCGATCATTATTAACACTGAAAATCTTGGAAACGAAAGGATTTAATCCTGCATGGCTCGTACTCGATGAGTGGGTTTCCAACTTACTGAAACATGGCTATACCATGTTGGTATAATAGCTTCTAGACCGTAAGCTAGTAGACAAAAGCTTGGTTGATGGAGTGAAGTCCACGCCATGCTACTCGTTCCTTGATTGCTGGATACTGACACCCCGGCCTATCCTAATTAGATTGCGACTGCCACGATTCTAGAAAGCAATAAAATCGAATTCCACGTCCAATCATCATTCCTTGCTAATGTACTGGAACAAAGGCGTGCGTTAATCATTGTTGCCCTTCAGACGAGAAAAAGCTGGGTACCTCAACGACCCATGTTTTCCGTACTATTTTTTCATTATTGTGACAATAAAACAGTGATAAATGGAACCACAGTGACCCATAGTCCTACTAGAATCCGAACCTTATCTTACGAGTGCGATGATCTTGACCATATCCGTTCATCAGGACTTTCGAAGGATCTAACGCTAAGGCTAGTAATAAGACCAAAATACGTTCCGCTTAGTAACGTGTTCCGCTTAGTAAACTTGTATAGAGACAATTTATGCTTCAGTATCTATGAGAAGGATATAGTTCTGGCCAGGTGGATGAGTGGGGTAGTGAGACATGTAGTTGCGTGTACAATGTGGCATCTTTGTCTCACTCGGATGGACGTCGAGTATAAAAAGCCCATACGCCGGTGCAAGATGATAGTAGTTCAGTCGAGAAACTAGAGACGGTGGATTGATCCCAAATTCCTGATACTGATACTCAACTGAAATTCCATCACCATGATAACTTTTATATGGCTCTTCGTGATATCACTGGCTCTTCATGGAGTTATCACTTCAGCGCACTCTCATACCCTCACTAGTCGAACCTTGGGTCACTGCAATGCCAGCAGGAAAAGGGAAATGAGCCAGCATTTAGCCCGTGATCTAAAGGATTTGATCATGGGAGAGGCAAGCACGCGGCATTGACATTGATAGTAGGAGCCCCTGAACCGCAATATGCATATGAAAACTAACCTAGATTAGAACTTCTCGTCGCACCTCGAAGTTACTATGACTCGCTAGCCACAGACCACAATGTCACGTACACCGGATTCAACAAGGACACTAACGAGCAACTCTTGTTCTCGCGTTACGACGAGATTTGCGTCCTGGATAAGCAGGCTACTTACGGTCCTTACTGTTCGTATTATACTTACCGTGTATGTTAATGGACTTCATGACTAACCTTTGTCTCATAAAGACGTATCTGGTGAGCACATTCGGCAGAACATCTCCGAGATGCAGCTAGGAATTCCCCTATATTTGGAACTCCAGCTCGTCGATGTTAACACATGCCAGCCAGTTCAGAATGCTTTTGTCGACATCTGACACTGCAATAGTACCGGTATCTACTCAGGAATTGCCAGGGACCCAAAGCTAGATCTTCCCCCAAATGGAAACGCCGACGACAGAGACAACGTCAATACAACGTTCTTCCGGGGGATCCAAAAGACCGATGACTTTGGCGTCGCCAGATTTGAGACTAAATTCCCGGGTCATTACGCCCTCCGTGCAACCCATATTCATGTTATCGTTCACGAGAATCCACACGTGCTACCAAATGGTACCCTGGAGCTTGGAACTGGGAGTATCGCACATGTTGGCCAGGTGTTCTTTGGCCAAACTCTGATTGAACTCGCTGACACGTTCTATCCATATACGCAAAACACCAACGCCATTGTTTTGAATCAGGAAGATGGTATCTTTTACGATGAGGCATCTAGCATGGATCCGGTGGCCAACTACGTCCATGTGGGAGACTCCCTGGAGGATGGACTAGTGGCATGGATGGCATTCGGAATCAACACAACCAGCGACTATACAGATACTGTCCAAGAAGCCAGTTTCTACGGAGCTGAAGGTGGGGAGACCAACGAGAACTACAATATCACCAAGCTGGGACCACTAGAAACGGTTCCTAGCGGTGTCCCCACCCCGTCAGCTTTCACAACAACTATCGGTCTCTAGACAATTATACGCAAGGGCGCATACTTTACTATTGTACGGTCACCTATTACACTGGTCCTATTGCTACACTCATGTTAACCCCCCTAGAACCACCACTCTGCTCTCTTCTCTCTGTTATTCTTGTTCTTTTCATTCATCTTACCTCGGGCACTGTCAAAACTCGTGCTGCTACTTTCTAGAACTTGCTTTTGCCTGACCCTAGTCTGTCTTCTTGTTAAGTAATAAACATATTCTTGGACCCTCAACCTTTTCTTCGGAGGATAGATTTGTGTTGATATTGTAATTCAATTAAAATGGTTAAGCTACCGCATTTCCCAACCGTTTATCCTGCCCAGCATTGATGGCCGTGGTTGTACTCGTTGGGTGTCCAAACATATAGCTGAACTGCAGCTGGTGAATTCTTATTACATAGTTTGACATAACATCACTGAATGATGGGATAATGCTGTGTTATTTGATGGCTGCTTTTTGCATTTTGTTGCTCAGGATCTCACGTTTGCTTTTGGTTTAATACACGTTCGTCTCGATGAGAAGATGGCACTTCCTCGCGCGTTGAAACTCGACACTTTATTGAACACGATAATACTGCAATTACGGTACGACAATTAGAAAGCAATGGTGTAGGAGTTTAGAAGATGTGCAGAGGCTATATTCGCTCTGTGCTAAAGAGCAAAAAAGCAGGTATCATAATGCTGTACAATGTTCATAATAGGAAAGATCTTGGACCACTGCAGTCCTTCACCTTGTATCCGTAATATTCTCAGGGTTTTTTATTCAAGATGAGAACCCTCCTTGTTCATTTTGTCATGCTCTGAGCCTTTCTGAATACCCTTTCTAGGTAAGACCAGAGAATATATATCACAAATACCTCTCATGCATGCTCCTTTTGCTCGATATCCAGCTTCTTCTCAACACCCTCTACATCCAAATGAGATACATCCCCCTTCGGAAGATCCTTCGCCATAGATACAACATGCCACACGGACGGGGCATCACGAAACACCTGATTCAAGGACTCGAGATTGCGGCCCATCGTTTCAGGATAGAAGAAGTACACTGAGACGGGGATGCACGCCGAGATAGCCGCATACACGATATAATACTGATATCCGATGGTATCAAGCGCAACGGGGGTGATCATCACCACAATGAAATTCCATAGCCACTTGTTTGCTGTTGATATGGAAGCCATAGCGACCCGTAGTTGGATAGGGGCGACCTCTGTGCAATAGACGAAGTTTGCGCCCGAAAACCCAATTGGATAGAATAGGTTGAACAGCCAGATGAAAACCACGGAAAGGACCGACGCGGCTTTGTTGCTGGTGTCGAAGCTGGTTGTGATTGTTAATACAACCATGCAGAGGCACATTCCTGTGCCGCTGAACATAAAAACCTTCCGACGACCGAGCCGGTCGATTGCAAAAAAGGGGATGAAGTTGCAGAGACATTTCCAGGTTAATGCGCTTGCAGCTAGGATTCGAGACAGGTCACTCCCGAGTTTGAGGTTTTGTTCGAAGATTGTAGAGATGTAGGTTGAGATTAGATTGCCGCCACACATTTGCTGGAAGAATTGAATGACCATGCATAGAGTGAACCGGTAGAAGAGACGGTCTTCGTTTTTGCCGGAGAATACCTCGCGCAGCTTGAAACAACTGGATTGCTCCGTTAGTTCTAACGCGGCCTCGATACTTGCAATCTCTGCTTGGATGGTTTCATCTTCTACCGGGAGTCCTCTGTAGGCTGCTAAACTGCGGACAGCGTCGCCTGTGCGGCCCACTAGAACTAGCCACCGCGGGGACTCCGGGAGAAAGAACACAGATACGAGTATGATCAAAGGGAAGAGAAAGGAAAGAGCCAGGGGGACGCGGAACTGCGTTTGTCCAGTTGTCTTGCTGAGTCCGAAATCGATCCAGTTGCACAGAACAAAGCCCAGGACCATGCAGATACCATCAACAACCACATGCTGGCCACGGTTCTTCGCTGAGCTACATTCTGCCTGGAAGACTGGGACAGTGGCGCTAAGCTGTCCAACGCCAATGCCCAGTATAACCCGCCCCACGGTGAACTGGGCGGTGTTGTAGGCCGAGGTTTCTAACAGCTCGCCTATCACAACGATAGCAGCAGCGAGGAAAATAGTCTTGCGCCGACCAAGACGGTCTCCGAGATATGTACACGAGAGTGCTCCCAGGAGCGCCCCAAGTTGGAGAGAGGCGATGACTGCCCCTTTCCTTGTTGCGTTTCGTTCCTTGATGGCACCATGGGTGTTGATTGTGTCAATTTCAGGGAACGTGTGGACCCTGGAGGGATGTCAGCTTCTTATTCAGATGTGGATAGCGGACGTAACATCCATACCATGTTTGCAGGGTGGCGAGCGGCCCGACTCCCGCTTGATTATAACCGTAGGTGATGAATGCTGGTGCGACGATGAGAAGCACCTGTGCCAGACGCAACCCTTGCCCTTGAAACATTGTGTATTCTTATCTTGCAGTGCCCAGGCATTAGCGTGAGATAGAACATGTCCAAGATAGAGATTTATATCTTGGCCCCCGCATCTTCGCGAGAAAAAAATCAGGGGCAAGGAAATTAGTGTTAACTGGGGCCCCGTAGACGAAAGTCCGCGGGAGACAATCAGCCCTCCAGATCCCGCGGGCTCAACGCACCCGTCGGTAAATGAACTCAGCTAACACAACTCCCAGTGCCGAGGGCTTGCGGGCCAGTAGTGGCGAAGTGGCCAATTGGAAAGTCAAGAAGAAATAAATCAATACTGGCAATCTGTTAAGCGAACTCTCTGCCCACGTTTGCTCCTCGTGCTGATTGGCTTATTGAATGATTAGTTCGAGTAGCCCTAGGCTTTTGCTTGCAAGGTAAGAGAGGGATATCTTCCCCAGTCACCTGGGTAGGACTACCTTCCCCAGATTTCTAGGCAACTATGTGCCCACTTGACCGTGCAGACTTTGCACAGTTGCCTAGCCTCTGAAAGTCGTTCAAAGGACCAGATTAGCCAGTCAGTCAGAATTGCTGTCGGAAACTATACGATGCACTTTGCCGCGCGACTGGCTAAGGTGTGGTACTCATAAGAAGATCTCAGGTTAGGGTGGGTCATCGTAACCTGGCCATATTCTATCGAGGTGTTCTTCCTTAAGCTTTTGTCGAAGCCTCCTCGAAAGACAGTTCTTCTGTTCATTGCTTCGGACGCAGAGCATAACGCACGGAGACTCGTGGCTTCTGAATACCATGTCGGTATGTCCAATGACAAAGTTGGTAGTATGTCAGATGCCTGAAGACTGCTGACTGACTTCAATCAAGTTCGAAACGATCCATGAGACAAACCCCTCGAGTTAAAGTTTGATGGTGGTCTATACCTCGAAATCAACCAATTGAGCCATGTGTGACCGAGATACAGAGTATAAACATTGATCCAAACAACCCGGCTTACCTGACTATTACCTTCTGGCGCCAGATTCAGCATAGAACCACGTACGTGATATATCGCCCTGCCAGAGCGTGCAGATGTTCGTTCTTCTGGATGATGTTGTCCAAGCATGTTGCGGCCGTTATATATACGATAGACTATGTTAGGTCGATCCTTGCGATCTCGCACTGCGACTAATCTCATTTTCATAAATATAATACCCCATGATCTGTGGGGCAACACCATGAAATCAAACAAACAACAAGCATTGTGAATAAATATTTTCCTACCTCTGCCGCCTAGTTCCATCCCGCCTTCAATGTTCAGAATTCCAATGCCCTTGAAAAAAACACAAATGTAATGACGTTAGACGAATGTCGCTGCATTGCCGATCGAGGGATCCCTCATAGCACCGCGTGACAGTCATTTCTTCGCCATCAAATGCGCCATGGCGGCTTATAATTTGTACCTCCAACCACGCTCGTTGCCGGAATGCATCGTCCATCCCTCAGCCTCGTCCAACCTCTTATTGAGCCTTCTGCCTCTCCAATTTACAGCAAAAGCCGACAGCGCCACCAGTGCGCACCCCATGAGCACCAAGCCACCACCCATACGGTAAAATGGCTCTTGGCTGGTTGGATAAAAGTAGGGACTGAACCAGTGACTCGACTGGCTGATGCAATTGGCAATAGCAATGAGAGCAGCCTTTTTTGCTCTCGGTGAGGGTACCACGGTTGTTTCCCAAGACAGCTGTAGGTTGAGCCCACTGTAAGTACCGCAGATGAGTAGGATGATCCCGAAGTACCGCGCCCCGACATTCAGCGTGCTGATGAGAATACTGCACCCTGCGGCGGAGATAATTATGGGGATCACTATGTGCCACGTCGACTCTTGGAGTCTGCCACAGGACCAAGCTGCGGCGCAGGCGAAGACATAGGCAATGGCATATGGAGGTGCTTGGACAAGGTATGTGGTCATGGTGTCGAAGCCGAATGTTTTTATGATCTAACGTGACCGGTCAGACATAGGCTTCCAACTGACAATTGCATTTGACATGGAGATACTGTTAGGTAAGCGGGGAGCAGACTCACCGAGGGCAAAAAATCCTTGAAGCTCTGCGCAGTGACCAGTGCGAAGTGCATGAGGCAAAAGAACCAGGTAAAAGGATCCTTCACGGCATCCTTGAGCCCATCCCACGTCCCTCCTACGGTCTCATCCCGTCCACCATTAGACACAAGCACTCGGTATTGTGCCATCTGGCTCTCCTCTTCGGACAGGAAACGAGTGTTATGCGGCCAAGCCGGCAAGAAAATGAATGAAGCGACTGCAACAACAATAGATGCTATCCCCTCAATCAAGAAGAACCACTGCCATGCATGCAGGCCGCTAATGCCATCCATATTCTCGAGAACACCGGCAGCTAGGAATCCTGAAATAATGTTGGAAATAGTGTTGCCAGCATGCCAGATGGCCATGCGCATAGGAGACTCTTCTTTCGTGTACCATGAAGAAGTCACTATGCTGCTAGCGTTAGAACGTGTATGGTAGATAGAGGCTGCATTTGCTTACGTAGGGTGAGAGCAGGAAAAAAAGGTGCCTCGGCCAAGCCAATAAAGAAACGAACGACGCAGAAGCCCACACCGCTGTAGGACTGTTAGCTAGTTGCCGTGGCCCATAAGGAACTGTTGATGAAGACTCACTTCGTCATTGCAGGCATACAAATAGTCCCACAGCTCCACATGAACATTATCACCGGGAGGAACCAACGTGGATTCGATTTAGCCATGAGTAGGTTTCCTGGAAGCTGGCCGACGAGGTAGCCCACATAAAAGGTCGAGATGCCTGCATTCCACACGGTATCTGTCATATTCAAGTCGCTCTGTAACCCGGCCAGACGGGCATTAGAAACATTGATGCGGTCGAGATAACTAATAGAGGGTTAGTCCCTTAGTCTCTCTATATAATGGCAGCAGGGCTTACTTCATCAAGAACATGAGTGTGACGCAGGGCATCATGTGCCAGTCAATCTTTTTGAGGACACGCTTGTTGAGTGCTTCCATCTGCTCCGGGCTCAGATATCGCAAAAGCTCGAACCGCGCCTGAATTTCTTCTGACGGGATGTAGACGCCCTCGGGAGGCTGCTGCTTGTTGTACTCCGAGACATCCTCGATATGCTTCTCCATCGCCTTGATGTCTGTGGTGCAATTGGTTTGCTCTTCTGCCTCTGAACCTGGTGGTAACGGGGTCATGGTCGAGATGAAGTTGAGCTTGTATCCAGGTGATACTTGGACAGTAGAAAGATGCTCGAATAATTAAGTGTTTGTGAGTATTGAAGGCTACATTTATATATGTGTCGTTGTGATGGAATGTCTAGGCATGAAGTGACATTCTCAAATCTGGGGTTTGCGGGGCCCCGCACAGTTGCTGTTGTGGATCCCGCGGAAGAAAAAAGCAGACAAAGGTTGCTATCTAGACCAAGACACAATTCAAAGATCCTGCGTCCAGTGGCATACATCCAAGACTTTCAATGGCGAGTAGCCATGGCGCCCATCTTGGCAAACTCTGGGCAGTCACACTATACGAGTCGTAAGATCCGCGGACGGTAGATGGACTGAGATGGGCACTCTTGATGGTGTAACATGCTTCAATTGCCAATTACATGCAGTATAAACAAACTTAAAATTATGCATAGGATCATTCATTCGTCCTGCGTTTCCGTGAGCCCATTAGAAGTGCGGCAACATTCTCATAGACTGTAAACACTATCCCACCGCTGAGAATCAGCCTCCCTAGTCGCATGGAGCTTCCACGCCAGAAGGCCCGCACACCACCATCTTTCAGCACATCGCGCAGGGCTTCCATAGTCGATGCGCCCTTAGCCCCTTGGGCACGTGTCTTGATGGTGTCAAAGGGCTGGGTCATGTATACTGTAATGACACCGGCCGTGGCTCCCATTCCAAATGTCAGCGCTGGGTTCTTTGTGTCCTTGATGCTGGTTCGCGACGATACAATCTCCTTTATGACGTTGTATGAGCCCATACGTACAGCAGACGTGGCCGACTGCTTCATTGTAGTGGAGAGTAAGCCGCGATAGACCTCACTAATGCCAGACTCGGCCACGATAGTGCGGAGGGCGTGGAACCCGCCCCTATAACGACGTGTGGTTGATGAGCGTGCGTCGTCGATGCTGTGTTTGCACAGGCAATATATCAGTATATGAGTAACAATGACGAAAAACAGACTTACAGAGCAGTTTTGATCCGTTCTGTGGGAGTTACTGCGACCACACTCTCCACCGTTCCCGCGACCATACCAGCCAGAATGCCTCTTGCTGGGGACAGCGTTCCGTCCGTATCCGCCAAAAGGTTTTTAATAGTGTCAAAAGACAAGAAACGCACACCGGCCTTGAAGGCAGTCCCAAGAATCAGGGTCGAGCAACCGGTGTAAATGGCTCGAACACCATCATGGCGTGCTGTCTCCAATATCACTGCCAAAGGATGCCTGGACGCCTGAGTAAGAATAGTACCGCTAGCAGCCTTTTGGCTTAGTTGGACTCGTGTTTTAGCGAACTCAAAGGGGTACTGTGACACGGGTTGAAGGTTAACAGGACGAGTGAGACGACGGGAGAGAGGATAGAACAGACAGTAACGGTTGCTTCCACTGCACCTGCTACGGCGCCAGCAGCTAGCGAGATACCTGGGGAAACGGCATTCTTCTTGGCTATTTGCGGTTGTGTCTTTGGTGTAGACGCCGTAGAGCGCAGCTCCGCCACAGGATTGGTCGCCATGGAGAATATTGGTTAATTTGAAAAAGGATGACCGACGAATTTACAAGCTCTAGAAATAGAGTACAGTAGTGGCAGCTCCCAAGGAGCACCAAAGATCCTTAATTGAAGGTTCGGCATTTGGAGTGTACGACATGGAAAGTGTTCCCGCGGGATCTCATCCTTCCAGAGTATATTTAGATGAGCCGGTGCTCCCCACCCACGTGATTAGACAGTCTCGGCGGAGATAAGATAAACACCGCGGACGGAATCTCGGAGTTTTTCTACCCTGCATTTGCATCCACTCTGACAGCCATGGAATCTGTCCACGGCAACAAATCCGTTTCCGCGTCAGAGACGTCATTTCGTCCCCGACGGCGACGTGCCCTCGAGGCCTGCTCATTTTGCCGCAGAAGAAAGGTGCGAGGCTGCTAGAGACCCCGATTCTGCAGCAGCCGTATCCCCGCTGACAGCAGCCGAGGTTATAACAGATCAAATGCAACAATGAAAGGCCTGTCTGCATCAACTGCAAGACGTATGCACAGGACTGTATCTATGAGCCAATTGGTGGTAGAGGACGGGAGACTGGCGGTGGCCACCATGATCGATCCAGGCACCGCAGATCTATACAGAGGGGCGCCCTGAATGTTGACAAAGACGAAGACTCTCAATCAAGTCTGTTGCCGCAAAACGACGGTAGGATCGATCACCTGCCAGAGGTGGACGAAGTAACCACATCTAGCAACCGTTCCAACGGCGACACGGAACGAAGGGGCGCGCCTGGATGCTCTGAAGCTAGAGTGGCTCACATTTTGGTTTCAGCTAACGGCGAGTCGAGCTATCATGGGCGGACGAGTGCTTTATTTGAAGATCATGCCCAAGATCGATCAATCGGGGCGGATCAACGCCCTGGCATGCCGGATGACTGGGTAGAGCGGGGCCTTGTCGCTGAAGCAGCAAAACAACGTAGGTGATCCTCGTGCATGTCCATTATCATTCCACCACTTGGCTGTATTACTTGTACATTCTATTTTCATGTCCCTTTCATGTCCGTTATACCTGGAGTTTGGGGCTAACAAACGAGGAAACAGGTCAGATGGAACAGCTTAACTTCCGCCAGGGTAAACTTGACTTTGATGGTGTTGATCCAGACCTGGGGATGCATCTCCTGTCGCTGCACTGGAATCGCCAACATCATTCATTTCTAATAACCTACCGACCGGCTTTCATGCGGGATATGGCTTGCAATGGTCCTTACTTTTCCAAGCTACTTCTCAATGCTATTTATTTTGGAGCGGCCAAATTCAGTCCTAGGTTGGAGGTTCGCAAGGACCCCAACGACGTCCGTACAGCTGGCTGGAGATATCGCGAGCGAGTCCGCGAACTCCTGGGTGGTGCACTAGACCGTAGTGATATCACAACAATCCAGGCACTACTTGTAATGACGAACTCACTCTTTGCTCTCGGGGATGAAAGGAGCGCTGCATGGCTGTACTCGGGTCTGGCGTTCCGCATGTTGATTGACCTGGGGATGCATGTCGACTTAACGAGTACGCGCCGATTCTCGGATGAGGATTTAGAAATCCGAAGACGTGTCTTTTGGGGTGCATTTGGTGAGTATCTTCCGCATCCCAATGGTGAATTTAAGTATAACAAGTGGCTGACCGAAAATAACAAAAATTGTAGTTGTGGACAAAATCCAGAGTCTGTATCAAGGGCGCCCCGTTAGCCTGAAAGAGACAGATGCCCTGGTCCCGATTAAATTTCTAGACACCTACGAGGAGCTAGAGCACTGGCAGCCGTTTGCCTACTCAACCTCAGCGCCTGATTACCCGGGAATGCCCGCCTACAGCATATCTACGTTCACGTGTCTGTGCAAGCTCTCACTCACTATGAGCGACATCCTCAGCTGTATATACACTGAGCGCAGTTCTAATCAAAGCCCCGCTGAGCTAGCAAGTATGCTAGACGAATTGCAACTCAGATTGGACCAGTGGCAGGCAGGTTTGCCAGAACATCTGCGGTTCGATCCAGGGAAGGCTCACAGCGTAGCGTTCCCACCGCCTCATGTGTCAAGCCTTCAGTAAGTCTGCCGAGCGTCCTAGAGTCTCACTGAGCCGAACTGACTTTTGATAGCGCTATGCATAATTCACTTGTCATTTTGCTCCACCGTCCTTTTGTAGCAGACGGCCATCTGTACAGTACATCTCCGTCGATATCTGTGGATTCGTTTAAGAAGTGCGCCTCAGCGGCATCAAACATCAGTAATCTTCTGCGTGCTTATCACCGCGCATTCTCTATCAGACGAGCACCCTACCTCATATCATACGCAACATATGTCGCTGCCACAGTTCTGACCCGAATCGCGGCTAGACGCAAGAATGACTCGACAGCACATGCCAACCTAGCGACCTGCCTCGCCGTGTTCAAGGAGAATCAAGAGACAAATTCTGCAGTGAAAAAGGCCGCTAATATTGTACAAGGCCTGATGAAAAAGCTGGGAGTTATCATCGACAATGTCTCAATTGATGCTTTAGAAATAGACCCACCGATCAGATGCTCTGAACGGAACCCACAACACAGTCATAGTGCTATCGAGGGCGATGCCAGCGTCCAAGCGAACGCCAGTAATCAATCCCAGAATAGTTTGGGTATCGGGAGTGTGACGGGACTTTCAAACACCAAAGCTCTCTCCCAGCCGATAAGCTCTCCTGGATCGGACTGGGTAGATATAGATGGAATTATTCAGAGCTTTCTGCAGGAGAATAGCAGCCGCGGAGCAAGACTAGTAGAGTACGAGACCAACGGAACCCCTACTCAGCTACCCAGAGCGCCGTGGGTGCCACTCCATCAAGGAGATCTTCCCCCGACAATGATGATGGACAATGCTCGCACTGTCGGGAATCAGGCTTCTCTCCGTCCAGATATCGATGTCCCGAATGGTGCGCATCGATCGGAGACAGCTGGCGGGACGTATCCGTGGCAACATGGCTGGATAACGACAAACTGCGAGCCTGCATCCTTAGAGGATCCACTTTTTGGGTTGAATGGTTCGTCGATAGATAGCTTCCCTTTTGCAGATTGGTGAGTACGGGCTTGTGCTGTCCCGTGGAAGAATCGGTATGATGTGCTTGCTGTACTTCGGGATAAAGGCAAATCCGGTTGAGCCGCTTCCTCCCGCGGGAACATCGATCCCGTTGATGTGGAGCCCTCACAGAGGCGTGAACCGCCCGTCTCCTCATTTCGAATAGTCTTTCACAATCTTGTGGGAAAATTCCTTTCAACTCGAATTATACTATGACCATAGGTCGGGATGGCACTGCAATTGAAAATGGCACCATATATAGTCCCATTATACGACACGGCTATGACCCGATGGCCAAGTGAGTGCCGCAAGTTATTAGGAAGTCACGCCGGTCCCAAGCCCAAAAATACGCCTGGAAGCTCTCAGCTCATATTTTAACCGTGCTAGCTTCAAAGAGTGCTAGGACACCTATAGCTATCCACCCTAATCTTTTCGTTATGGCTACTGAATTAGTCACCGAGACGCGGCGACTTAGGCGCCACGCTCTGCCATGTGTTCTCATGCGCGCGGGGACTTCTAAAGGAATCTTCCTGCACCAAAAGGATCTTCCGACGAAAGAGGCCGATTGGGCCCCTCACCTGATCTCTGCTCTCGGGTCTCAAGGGAATGACCCTCGACAGATTGACGGTGTTGGCGGAGGGACATCAACGACATCCAAAGTTGCCGTCGTTCGGCGCTCGCAAAGACCGGATGCCGATGTCGATTGGACCTTTGTCCAAGTCGCTGTCGGAAAAGAGTCAGTAGACTTTACTGGCACTTGTGGCAACATGACTGCGGGTGTGGCACCGTTTGCTATCCAGGAAGGTCTTGTGAAGCCTCGGCGAGACCAAACAAAGGTATGTTTTGTCTTTTATGCAGGGTCTTAGACAGGGGAGAGTAAAACAGTTCAGGTAACTTACCATTGATAGATGGATGTCAGAATTTACAACACAAATACAGATCGAATAGTCATTGAAACCGTCGCACTGGATGACTCGGGAGACTATGAGGAGGATGGCAACTTTATCATCTCTGGTGTCAAATCACCTGGGAGCGAAGTTAAGTGCAGATTTGTCAAACCCATGGGCAGTATGACTGGGAAGCTCTTCCCTTCCGACAACCAGCAACAACAGACACTCCACGTGCAGCCTGGGTCGCTGATGCCAAACCTGGAGCCTTTTGACGTTCGTGTAACACTTATCGACTCGGCGAACCCTTTTGTCCTCATCGATACGACATCCATATCAACAACCCTCCTTGGCACCAATCCGTCCGACTCTGATCGAAATGATCTTGTAGAGACCATCCGTCGCGCTGGTGCAGTGGCGATGGGACTAGCAACAGACGTGGAAGCCGCCAGTAGGACCCGCGGTACGCCCAAAGTTGCACTCATGTATCCCCCGACCTTTACACAAGCCAACGGCAGCAAGAAGAGTAGGCCCGATATTCGTGTACAGGCGTACTCTATGGGATTACCGCATCCGAGCCTACAGCTCACCGGGGCTGTGACAATAGCCGTTGCACTAAGCTACCCTGGCACAATCGCGGCGGGTCTCTCCGCCATGGGTGCTATCATGCATGGCGCGTTACCGCCGACTCCCGAACAGTCGCCGCCGCCTGACGACAGGGAAAAGGAGAATATTGGATGGGAGCGAGATGTACTGATTGAACATAGCCAAGGGACAATCAAGGTGGGTGTGGTAATGGACGATGTTGGAGAAGTGGCTAGTTGCGCAGTGTCACGTACCGCCAGGCGACTGTTTGAGGGCAAGGTCAGGTACTATATACAGGAGGATGCGATGTAGCTTAATTATATCATTTCTTAGCGTTATGCAAACCTCTCAAATAAAGGTCGTCTAGCATTTCGGATTAGCTTCCTCTTCCTCAGTCATGTCCGTTTCTAAATTGCTGGGATGTAATGGAACACTAGCTAAAGTCAGGTCCCACTGTGTATAAATCCATTAGTGATGCGCGTTGCTGGAGAGCCTTATGGATGAACTCCAAGCCTGATCGTTGATTGTAATCCGTCACCCTGTCGGAAAATCGAAATAGGCGTATTAAGTTGTCAATAATATTAGTACTATATTGACGTCGTTTCGACAGCATGTCGTTATATATATACTGCCTATATATTCGATGAATTCCTTTTTATACGATTGATTATGAGCATTTGACTGATAAAGGATAAATACAAGATTAATAATCTAGAACCGATAATAAAAGGAACTTGTAATCCTATTGTTTCTTGAGTCTTTACTCCATATATGAGTCTCGTTGCATTGTATTGAAGAACTGAGTTATGTTGAGCTACCTAAGACTAGCCTATCAAACGCCTAAACCTAGTGTGGGACTTTAGGTCCGCTTACCGGCCGGTCCAATCAGGGAAATTCTTAGAAAACATTATCTATTTATATGAAAATAGAAGTATATGTAAAGCCAGTCACAATAGACCTTGGTATATTTTTCCGACCTACTCCGTACAACGGCCTGACGCCCTAAGGGTCAAGTTGAAAACCAGGACTTCCCAAAAAGCGCGTTTGCCCGACATTCCACTAAACTGAATAGGGCTGGCGCAGCTACTAGTCCTATTCAGGAAGGCGGCGTGGAAGCCGCCTTGCTTTATTGAGAAAATTGCGCTAATCCTGATTGATTTACGGAGTACTTTTGCTGAACGGATATACCCTCATGTCCAAATACAACATTTAGCGGAGGGACTAAACTATACGCCGGGGTTATTTGCAATACAGCCAAATGCAGATGAGGCGCGCCGCGTAGGGGATGAGACATGATAAAATGATCTAGAAACTCAATTCGATACCGGATAGTTGATTTCTTCTTTCAGTATTGGAGTTACTCTGCTATCCCCTAACAGCGCGTTGCTGTCGATGACATTTTCTTCTAACGACAAGAAACATACATGGTCAACGAACCAATCATGATTCACCCAATGTCTCCACAAGATGCAATTTTAGAGAGATATGAGATAATGGCGTGTAGGCTGTGGCTCACCACTGGCGCTTGGCAGGGATTCGTGCATCATTCAAAACTGAGGGGTAAACCGTGAGCTTGGCGCGACTTCGTGGGAAGCCCGAATAGATCATATAATGCTTACTTACATTGGCTGATTTCTAGCAAGGTTATACTTGGTTGCTGTGGTTCTCCCAGTCTAATTGACTTATCCTTACTGCGCTCAAGCAGTATACATGAGCCTTGGTTGACAATGAATGTGATGAAGTCCCTAAGTCTTCCAGATAGCCAATGCCCTATTCAAACCGTCAAATACACACATATGGGATGCCAACCCGCCTTATGATTTCGGGCTATTCAGAACTGTCCGGGACATTTCTCGAACAAAAGGCAGAGGCTGAAAAGTCCCATGATCATATCTGTAGAATGGTTCTACTTGAACCTAGAGGCCATGCAGATATGTTTGGGGCCATCCTCCGGTCAAAGACAGAGTTAACCAAGACTGGGGAAGCCCATATGGGTATCCCGTACATACATGGCCATGGATACAGCTATATGTGTGGCCATGCAACAATTGCTCTCTGCCGATTCCTCATTGACAAGGATGCCCCTGACGTATTTCCGAGAAGAACTCTAGGCGATGATCATATCTCTAGGTCCCCAGGAATAACTACCCTAATTCAAACTGAGAAACAAGGTAACTGTTTACAAACGAGCCCCGGTCACTTTGTGATGCACTAACCGCTTCCCAATATCTCGCAGAATATGCTTCTAGTATTTATTACTCCCGTAGCAGAAAGAAGCAAGAAACCTTATTACGAGTCCGAAGCAGTGGAATAGTGGCGGTGGACAACACATAATGTCGCCTGGTGTTAGTTTCAGTGCGTCGCCGACGAAACGGGCGTTGTTGATCAGGTTCCTGTCAGCTTCGAGCTGGTAACGCTACAATGATTCTATGGGCCGTAAAGAAAATAGTTACTTGTCATTGCAATATATACAAGAAATCAACCTGCAGATATGTGCCTTGTGAGTTTGCAATATGTCTAGCACGATACAACCTTCCGCGAAGTCAGCCTGGCTTGTCTTTGCTGGTGCACTGCTCCGTTGGCCACTGTTTAAAAAGCTGTACTCGCTTTCTCTGCTTCTTCTTTGATCAGAAATTCATGCTTGGCACTACGAACAGTCACCCTAACAGGAAATGGTTCGTTATGGATGTGAAAATGGTTAAGCTTCCGTGTATCGATTGGACCATCCTATGTTGATTTAGCCACACAGACCATGTGAAAGGAGAAGGAAAACACTTACCGCGCATAAATCAAAACAGAAAATAATTCGTGCTATAGCCACATATAGTGCCTGCTGGGCAACTCGGTAACCGACACAGATACGTCTTCCGCCACCAAACGCCCAGAGATTATGTACGATATTGCCCTCGTTCCCGTCCAGCCAACGCGATGGATCGAATTGATCTGGGTTGTCGCATACCTGACCAAGTGCAATCCCGTTGACTACAAAGCATGTTCCTTTCGGGAAACGGTACCCTTCATACTCCAGATCCTCTGTCAGCTGATGCTGCGGCGTGACGGGTGTTGTAGGTCGCCAGCGCAGGACCTCTTTAACCATAGCAGCCAGGTAGGGTAGACGGTCGAAGTCCGCCATGCCGGGGAGCCGTAGTGTACCATCTTCGTTGATGCAGACAGCATCTAACTGCTGGCGAGCGCGAGCCATCGTTTCCGGATGGCTGATCATTGCCATGATGAATGTGTTGAGCGCCATGCGGGTATTGTCGCTGCCGGCTGCAATGACCGACGTGGCGAGATACATGGCTTCTTCCTCAGTGCCCTTGTAGCGCATGTCTGGATGGAGCAGTGTGTCTCGCACGAAGCCAGGATTGGCTGTCCCTTGGCGGACAGCATCACGGATGGGATCCCACCACGATTTGAACACCGAATGATGGAAGTCACCCATCTTTGCCCAGTACGGTCGCCACCACTGTAGATAGATAGGAATCCAGCGATCCAGCCGCGGAAAGAAATCAACCATGCTGTTGAGTGAGCTCAACGTGATCTCCATCGTTACTTTCTGATAGTCGTTTAACTCATCCTGCGTCTTGGAGAGATTCTCCCCCATGACAAGACGGTATAGCACAGCAATGGAGTAGCGATAGTGGTGCGCGTACCAGTGCTTGGGCTCCCGCAGATAGGCAGAGAGCATCTGGAGCGACTCAATCTCTTGCCAGTTGCCGTATATACGCAGAACGGATCCGCTGAGCAGATGGTGCATCACGCGTCTCCCCTCAGTCCATGCAGCAGTGGGACGAATGACAGTGCGTAAACCGTGACTGACGAGATCACCAGCAATGGGCATGTCTGGTCGTTCGCTGGTGATCTTACCATGTTTGTTAATGATATCCGTAGCTACCTACGGGCCATTCAGCACCACCCAGGTCTGGAAGCCCATGTGCAGTGTGGTCATTGGACCGTATTGGCGTAGTGAGGCTAGCTGCAGATCCGATGGTCAGTTTGTCATACCGGCGGAGGGCAAGAAGCCTGGACTTACGAACGGGCCCCATAACCCTGCATCTCGGGCTCTCGTAAATTGGAACATGTTTCCGAAGATCGGGAGCCCTGGGGGACCGGGAGGTAGCTTGCTTCGCATGCTCGCAAACCGGCTTAGTATACTCCCGGGTCGAAAATATTCATACGAGAGCCAGAGTAGCCCGAAGGCTGTGAAGACCACGAATGTCTCTATGCTAAGCTGGGTCATGGTAATGTATGAGACCACTTGGACATGTCATTCTAGCGGGAGATGGCGAGCTGTATGCTTCTTGTACTATTCTCTAGGGGAGATCAGGACATGATGTTGTACACTGGGTGGGGGGCCAACCGCAAGCCGTCAGCCCTAACGCAGACTAATCGCAAGGCTGGCATTTTAGCGCTGAGACCAACAATGGAATTACCATAAGACGAGGCAAAATAAATAACAGAAATCTACCCCTCATTTCAGCCGCGTCTCCAACGCTTATAAAAGCCCTGACGAGCTTGGCCTTTTCATAATTTCTCCGACCGTCTTGTATTTGCTTCTTGTGTTGCTTTAATCATCCTCTCGCGCCTCAACCCTTGGCAACATGGCGGACTTTGAAACTCTCGCCCTCACCACCAAGCCCTCAGCGCAGCTGAGCTACAACTACCAACCTGCCCAGGGCATATCTAAGCCCGTTCTGGTTGTGTTCCTGAATGGCCTCGGTCTGCCACAGGCCTTCTGGCAACCTGTCATTGCCCAATTGAAAGCCCTCCGCCAGGACAGCCCTATCCCTGCGTTCCTTACGTATGACCGCTATGGCCAAGGCCAGACAACCGATCGCGATCCCTCAGATGCCGGCGCAGAGGACCCGACGCACGGTCATGACTGTCTGACCGCCGTCCGCGACCTGCGCCAGCTCATCACCCAGATTAGCGCCGACAAACTCGGCGCTACAGATGTGGACTCTGTCGCTCTGGTGCTGGTGGGCAACTCCATCGGATGCGCTCTCGCACGTATCTACGCCCAAGAATACCCCGGCACTGTTGCTGGCTTACTGCTACTAGACAGCATCCTCGCCAACTCAGACTTCGTATCGGTCTTCCCCGACCCAGATGCCCCCGATTTCGATCCCGCTAGTCTGGGGCCTCTTCCGGTGGAGGCTATCTGCGCCGTGCGCGAGGGTGCGCGTCGCATTTTCCACCCCGATGTTGGCAACAAAGAAGGTCTGAGCCGACGCAACCTTCGGGAGTTACTGCCCGCCAGTGACGGTCCCCTTCTGAAGGGCCCTGATGGCCATGGGCCGTACGTCACGGTGGTGGGACACGACTTTGACACCTTTGCGGAAGAATCTACTAAGATGGGTCCGCCAAAGCCCGTCACAAACCGCTTTGTCAACCCATACTGGCACAAGTATAATGAGGGTCTGGCCAAGATCACCGAGGCTGAGTATAGTAAGGGGCCGTTGCAGGCGCCCAATGCGGGTCACTTTATCCAGAAGGATAACCCGGAGTTTGTAGTGCAAGAGCTGAATGAGCTTTTGGGGAAGATTCTGTAATAATCTTACTACTTTATTTGGGATGAATACGAGCCATGGCAATTCTTCACGTTACGTCACTTTGTCTGAGTCCTGTCTATAAATTGAACAAATTGAACTATTTAGATAATGTCCTATATATCTCGCTGGAGAATAACCGCGCAGATCCCGTAGATAGATGCGTTTCAACCAATCCAGTGTGGGATGATCTCTCACTCCGTTTGCCAAGCGCCGAGGAAATATTATCCGGTACGAGATATGATTCTTGGCCTCTTCTTGGCCAACGATCCCCAGTCTTACGTGAGCTGCTAAGCTAGTGGGGTAATGCTTAGCTTGAGGTCTCGACTCAGCCTAGTCCTCTACTATATTATACTTTCTTCATCATGTAACTGTCATTGTATTCCCCGCTGACCATGCTTCCATCAGGGTCTGACTGGCCCTCCACAGACTAGCAGTTGAGCCCACTTCTATTTTTGCCCCAATTCTGTCCCGCTAATGCGAGTCGGAATAAGCGAGATATAAAGTCACTAGGGGAGTGGTGATGTAACCCATCATCTGTCAGCATATCACCGGGGACAGAAGGTTCGTGCCACGGATCGACACCTAGTTTTCTGTTCCTGTCCTTGGGCAGTCGGAGACATATTCTGTGTCCAGAGTAGCGTGCAGACCGTCAACCTTGCACTTGCAACGTATGACACTCGTTCGTATTCCTGCACGGCCATCCAGTCCTGCGTCATTTTCTCGACATATCGGAGATGCCGCGTGCACATTCCTGCAATGGGGCCAGCGGCGAGGCTCTCAGTCGTGCAATATCCCCGCTGTGCGCTGGCTTTAGCCCACCTGATGTTTTCTTCTTCAATGCGCGAATACCCACCCTTTCGGAGCCGACTTGACCTCTCATCCTAAGTCCCTCTCCTGCTGTGGTTTCCAAATTTTTCGACTCGTTAGCTCCTTCAAGTATGGAGCAAATGGCAGGCCCCCGGCCGCCTGATGTGAGCATCGGCTACCGACTCTTGGTTGGCACGACTGTCACCTTCGTGTGTGCATTCATTGTGGTGTCTTTGCGGGGTGTGGCTCGCAGTTTGTATGCCCGCATGAGCTGGGATGACTATCTTACGATATTTGCCCTGGTATCTCATTCACTGCACTATCCAGTAGTGAGGGGCGACATCTAATCCCTTCTATCCACAGGTTCAAGCCCTAATAGCGACTATCTTTGATTGCATCGCCGTCGACAAAGGCCTAGGATGCCACCTAATCTACATCCCCAAAAATGACGCCGTCACCGCCATGTACTATGATCTGCTTTCCCAGGTCTTTTGCATCAATGCCCTGAGCTTTGCTAAAATATCCATATGTCTATCCTACCTGCGTATCCTAAAGGGGTCGCGCCATACCGTGCTGCGAGTAATATGCTACCTGACTGCATTTCTGGTGTTCGTGGTCAATACTGTGGTGACCATCTCGTTGTACGCACAATGCGATCCATCACGGAAATCCTGGAATCCGTTCATACCTGGAAAGTGCTGGCCTGATGGGCCTCGGTGTCATGTAAGTCACCCTTCTCCTTCTCAACTCTACACCAGACCTCAATTAACGATAACCCAGAACGGGCGTCTTCGCTACAATTCGCACCATTGAATCCGGTCTGGGTCTCAAAAACGGCATCAGCGATGCTTCCTACACAACCGTTATGGGTCTCATGTGGGCGGGTATGGAGCGTAACATCGCCATGATGATCGGCAGCGTGCCCGCTCTACGACCACTAACGACGCCATTCATGAAGCTGACCTCGGAAACGATGTCATACTTGGGAATTCGGTCTTCGTCTAAGACCCAATCGAGTTCTGGGGTAAATGGGTCTGGCTCGTTTCCGAATAGGTCGGGTAATAAGTCGACTAAGCATTTGCCTACGACGAGCATGGTTATGGTAGCCATGAGTGAAAAACAGACACGATGGTATAGATTATGGATAATGATGTGCTAGGGGGAGGCGATGGCGAGCGAACAAGTGCTAGGATATGGTTATTCTTGTGTTTATATAGAACTGGTGTGTAGTTGAGTTTATAGTGTCAATCTGTTAGGGCTTATGATGATAATACATGGCTTCGGCGAGACATGGTATTGAGTTGGTATGGTACAGTCCTGACACGTACGAGACAAGTCTACCTGAGGCGAGGTGGGATTGCGGGCTAATAATTAATCTAGTTTATACGAGTTGGGGCGGAGTAGGGCACGGGCGTCCAAGGATTATCGTCAGCATGTTAGCGGATATAACTGGCGCCTGCCATGGTGCTGAGCAGTGTCTGCTTGGCCAACCGTCGAGCATCTCAATTTGCCAGCATGACGAACGTTGACGGTTTATTATCCACTCGCGGTGGCCTGAATGTCACTCAGGTGCTTGGCAGGATTCCGTCCCATGTGCTGAACCCAGCCTTGCATCGCGATGAGATTGATTTGTCCATGGCGGAGAACCAGGTTATCCGTCATGAAATCATTTAGTTGGCAAAAGTGGCCATCGAGACAATTCTGTATTACGAGGTAGCTAATCACCCAGCCGCACATCCCAGGGGACGGCTAGACGCCTGCTGACTGTCTTCAGCATCTGGATTGGCTTAAGGGTTTCTTCGGTGATGCAACGTTGCTCGACCTCCTGGCGAGTACTGTCAATACTCACTTTCGCTCCCATTCCCAGGTAGCAGCAGATAATATCGCTGTGACAGCTGGGGCAGCCGCGGGTCTAGATGCTATTCTGTACAACATTTGTAACCCGGGTGACGGTGTACTTGTCCCATGTCCTTACTGGAGTGAGTGAACCAAGTTCTCACAGTGGCTTTTCACGGTTACTGAGTGTTTGCAGATGGATATGATGCACTTTTCGCCTTGCACTCGGGGGTCCGCCCCGTCGGTGTTGTCGTACCTTCCCTCGAGGACTCTTTCGGACCGGCTCTCCTCTCAGCGCTTGAAGAGTCGTACGAGAAAGCATCTTGTCCGATCAGGGCGCTCGTACTCGCTAATCCACACAACCCCCTTGGTCGACCCTACTCCCGATTAATTCTAGAACAGTGCATGGCGTTCTGTCAGCGACGGAACATCCATCTTGTTTCAGATGAGGCATTTGCCTTCAGCAGCTTCACTAGCCCGGACTTTACGAATCCGGAACCCTTCATCTCCTGTCTAAGCATTGACCCATCTCGTGTCGGATGTGATCCGCAACGCATCCATGTCGTCTGGAGCATGAGCAAAGATCTCTCCGCGAGCGGCGTTCGACTGGTACGTTCACAGTTACCCCTATTTCTACTTCCTTGGATCAATAGTCGAGTCCTGACCAAGGTTTAGGGCTGCGTCATCACCCGCAATAGGCCCCTCAGGGACGTCGTAGGACTTGTGGCGTCCGTACATGTATCGGTGCTGTCGACCGTTTTTGCCAAAGAAGTGCTCGCCTCACCACAGCTGCCAAAGCTATTGACACTCAGTGCTACCAGATTGGCAAAGGCATACTCAACTCTGACAACCGCATTCAAAGCCACTGGTATTGAGTACTTCCCGAGCTATGCAACAGTCTTCGTACTCGCTCGGTTGGCCCCTAACGCAACAGCTTGGGACGAAGAGATGCTCGCCTTACGCGCGTACATGCAGGCAGGCGTAGCAGTGGCGCCAGGGAGAGCATATCACATGGCCGAGAGGCAGAAAGGGTGGATGCGAGTCACGTTTGCAGTTTCCAATGAGGATTTGTCGGAGGGGATTCGAAGAACTAAAACAGTTTATGTGAGTTTGTTAGCAGGAGGTGTTATACTATGATGGTCTTGCGAGGTTTTGTTAGAGGAATTTCATACGTATCTTGAATCGGAAACAGTCCATCAAGGAAATAGTCTGCTTCCCTCCTGAGCCTAATAACCTTTCCGCGCGTCTCGAATTCTGTTCAGCCTTACTAATCCAACCAGGCAACAAGAGGCAGCAATGAGGTCCTCCCTGATATATATATTCTATCCCCTTTAGACACTACATATATGATAACATCTGCCCAAGCAACAAGAAAACCACAAAATGACCACCAATATAACCAAATCCGCATGGAAAGTGATCCCCATGTTTCAATCTACTTCAATTTCTCGCACCGTCCAATTCTATACTGAAACTCTCGGCTTCGAACTTGGCAGCGTCAAACCTGAAAATGGCACGTCCGAATTAACCTTTTGTTCAATTTTCATGGGTAAAAAAGCCGACGCCAATTTCTACTTTTCCCTGGCCTCCGTTGAAGAGTTCAAAGCGTCAGAAGCCATGATCGCACTTGGGACTCAGGAATTAGACGAATACTACCGATACTTGAATGGTCGTGACGAAGTGACAATTACGGAGGACATTGAAGATACGCCATGGGGCTTTCGGCAGTTCACCATCGAGGATCATGATGGAAATAAGTTGACATTCTTTAAATTCTTGGAAGGGGGAAATCCGGGTGAAGAATGAGAGGTCTCAATATGTCACTACTTTTTTAGGTCTGAAGTGACCGGTTGGACAATGCTCTATACAGATCTATAGTTCTTTTGGTTTCACGCAGTCAAATTCATGATAACTCCGATGTTAGCCAACTTCTTCTGGTCCCTGTGCTGTCTCGAATGCAAGGACTACTCAGCCTGTTTTGGACCTTTGTTTATTTATCAGAATTTAAACGGTATAGCCCAAAGCATATTCAGGACAAGGTAGATCTAGCCTGCTTCCATACGAGTTGACCGGCTACAATGACCTTCCCCCAACAGCTCACAAAGCCCTTAAGATATTGACGAAGAAGAACTCCAGAGAACACACATAATTCCCGAGAGGCTTGACCAAGTGGGTAGTACTCCATAATGCCAAGAGTAAGTTTGCAAATGTAGACTATAGGAGTGATATCCTGTCAAATACTTCCTCGTTAGTGTCTATGAAGGCTAATATATTGGCATTCGGCTTGTAAATTTCCTGTCTTGTGCATGTTTTAGCGTCGACACTCGAGTGCGCCTAGGAAATATCTTGATTTCTTTGGATAATAAGCCTATGCCTTGGATCAGATTGTCATGTTCCTTATCTTCCATACTTACTATCCAATGAAGTTGATTTAATCAAGCTTTTAGGATATAACAAGCTAATTTGATCGTCCAACTTAAAATGTGGATATATGTGTTAGTTATATTTTGAAGGGAGGAGGTGAACCGGGTGACTATCGCTATTGGCCGCGCAAGTGGAGATTAGAGCGCATTACCTGGATCGCTATGCCTTACTTTTGATGTCCGAGACCAAAGATAAGACCTTGTCTCTTCTTCGCCATCTTGTTTATCCGTGGTTATGTTTAGGGCTGGGTTAATGATGACCTATTCAACTCACTGAACCCAGAGAAAGCAATCCTTGGCCACAAAGCCATGAATTTGAGGCAAACAAGTCACTCCATCTAGATTAACATCATCATGGTGCCTGTACCGTCTATTATGTCACATTCTATAAATTTGGTAGAATCGTGGCAACCCCACTTACCGCGAACGATGAGTAGCGGGGATAAACGGGCAGCTCGTCGTTCAGACTGTTGGCCGGCTAAGCTCTTATTAGACTATTTTTTCATGTATAATGGTGCATGATCAGTGTCTGGTGTGAATTTTAAACTTATTAACACGCGGTCAAGCATCCAAAGTACTAGACATGCGGCACACTTTATCGGTGTAGAAAGTTTCTCCAACTACTCGGGTTTAGTAGGCTTGGCGTAAGCAGCTTGCATTGCAGCGGACCATGGGACGGTGTGGAATGGCCCACTCTACAGAATACTTATCTACCTCCTTCTATCGCCTTCGTATACCGTAGATAGATTGGTATTCAACAAACAAGGAACTTCCACTATAGGATATCTCAAAGTCTAGTTGATGTAAGGGGCTTATGCCTCTCTAGCCGTTGCTGTCCGTTTCAAATGCCGGAAATCGAGTCATATGGTCCTGCAGGCTTTTGTTTACGAAGTAGCAGCCTGCATTAGTTCGCTGTTCAACCCCAAGATTGCATCATGTTTTGTACTAGTATGCCGCACGGGGAAGTTGATTTATAAGGTGTTCTTTGTAAGCACTTTACATTAGCACCAAAGGATATCATACGTTCCACCATGTACTATCGCAGTGTGATATACAAAGTCCAGGCTCTAAGGCCTCCTAGAACCAGCATTGCAAGGTATTCACGGGTCATGCTATGTCTTATCAATATCATCATCCGTAGCAGTGGCAAAACGCCCAGGAAAAGATATCCGCTGCAGTTCTCCACTTTACCCGGAATTACCAACATTGTAAAGCCGATGGTTGTCATCAGAATATCCGTTTCTCTAATCTCCGGCTCTTCGATTACTGCATGTAGAGCGGTGTAAGTCCGCGCATGTAGCTTTAGTTTAAATACTGGGTAAGGATTCGGCGTCTCCTTCGTGCCTTTCACTATTCCTTACTACTCCTTGTTATCTCTCCATAGACTACAGCTGTACTTCCAATCATGACCTCCGACAGCAATTCTGATTACGTCTTCCAGGGATGGATGGGCCTTGACAAGGACTCCGTTGGGAACATGAAATGGCAGACCTACGAACCGAAGCCGTGGGAAGAAACTGACGTTGATATTAAAATCACACACTCGGGTATTTGTGGCTCTGATATACACACGCTTCGTAGTGGATGGGTTCGTTACCTCCTCTCTCCTTGGCAATATAGTGATTCTTCCTGTGGTATATAATCTACTAACATACTGTTGCCAGGGCCCAACCATGTACCCCTGCGTGGTCGGCCACGAGATCGTCGGCATCGCCGTCCGGGTAGGATCCGAGGTCAAACATATCAAAGTCGGCGACCGTGTTGGAGTCGGCGCCCAGTCCGACTCCTGTCGCAACCGAAGGGGTAAATGCAGCGACTGCTCCGCCGGACGAGAGAACATGTGCTGGAAAGAAGGCCGCGCCGATACATACAACGGCGTCTACCTGAACGGCGGCAAGTCCTACGGTGGGCACGCCGACTACAACCGTGCTCCGGGCCACTTCGTAATCAAGATCCCGGACCAGATGAACCCTACCCACGCTGCTCCGATGCTCTGCGGTGGCATCACAACATATTCGCCATTGAAGGCCAACGGGTGTGGACCGGGAAAGCGCGTGGGGGTAATCGGCGTCGGTGGATTGGGCCACTTTGCCATTTTGTGGGCGAAGGCTCTTGGCGCCGATCGAGTGGTGGGGGTTTCGCGCAGGGAGTCCAAACGTGCCGATGTGTTGAAGCTGGGTGCTGATGACTATATCGCTACCGAGGATGAGAAGGATTGGGCTCAGACTCATGCTGCCAGTCTGGATCTTATTATCTGTACCGTTTCGTCGCCGGACATGCCGTTACGGGATTATATGGGTTTGCTAGATTCCTATGGTCGGTTGGTTCAGGTGGGCGCACCTGAGGATAAGCTGCCTGTTCTTTATGCCTTCGACTTTATTCCGAAAGGGAAGTCGCTCTCGGGGAGTGTTATCGGGTCCCCGAAGGAGATCGAGGAGATGCTGCAGCTGGCTGTTGAGAAGAATGTTCAGCCGTGGGTGGTGGAACGGCCGCTAAGTGACGCGAACCAGGCCTTTATCGATATGGAGAACGGTCTGGCCAGATATCGGTATACGCTTGTAAATGAGAAGCATATTTAAACATGATGCAATGTTAGGGTTAGTGGCAGGTTGAATTTATCCTGGTCGATATGTAGAGAAATAAGTATCCCGCAAGATGCACGTGAGCTGCTAGGCTGAATACGAATAAGCAGATTTAGGGCCAGGCTGTCCAGTGATCTTCTCAGTTCTGATCAACGACCAAGGACCCAGTACACTAATCATGCAGGGGATGGATCAAAAATAAACAAAAACAAAAGGGTACAAATACCTACCAACGTTTAGGTTCATATACCCCTCATCCTTCTAAAATTATATAATTGGACAATTGACGAATCGAAAAGTCTAATAAAATGCACAATGTCGTCGCGAATACCGCGCGTCCATCACTGGACGAGTTGCGCATGACAGAGATCCTGCAAGCCATTGAACGAGGTCACGTCGACACAGCACAATCTCTCCTGGATGGCGTGTCCCCTGACATTCAGGACCGCACGGGCCGAACCCTCTTTTCCCGAGCGGTTTCACTCAATTCAAAGGAAGAACTCCAAAGCCGCCTCAAGGCAGAAATCATGTTCGACCTCCTGATTGCCAGAGGTGCCGATCCCGATCTCGGAGATCATACGGGAGAAACACCCGTGCATTGGGCGGCAAAAGCAGGAGACCATGAGATGGTATGCCTGCTTTTGCAGAAGGGCACGCTGTCGGACCTCCCAGACAAGTGGGGCCGCACACCGTTATCTCGAGCTGCTGAGAGGGGGCATAATTTGGCGGTTGAGCGACTTTTGGTTGACGGTCGTGCGGATTCAAATAGTCGAGATAACCGCGGTCGAACCCCATTATCTTGGGCTGCTGAGAGCTCGCACTTACAGATAGTAGAGACATTGGTTAACCACGGTGCCGATGTTGAGATCCGTGACAATGAGGGCCAGATACCCTTATGGTGGTTCTTAAATAATACAGACCGAAGCAATCCGACAGACCGAGGAACTACCAAAGAACCGGTGGACTTCCAGCGATGGTGTTCGATCCTGGGCCCTAAATCAAGCATAGAGCCTGTTACCAAGAAGCGACGAACATTCCTGGCTTGGGCTTGTGAGCGAGGCGACCGGCAGCTGGTCCAAGAATTGCTCCGAACGACATGGACAGATCCGAACTCGATTGATCGCCATAGGAAAACGCCGCTCATCTATGCTTTGGAATGGAAACACTACGAAATTGCCGACATGCTTATGTCTGGCGTAGAGCCGGAGAGAGCGAAAAAGGACTGCGTGTCACTACATCTTCTTATACGGGAAGGTCGATCCCGTCTATTGAAAATGTTCCTAGAGCGATACAAGTCCAATCTCAAGGAGGAAGATAAGTACAGTGCAATCCCTCTCATGAGGATGGCCCTTCAGCAAAGTGACCGGCCGACCGTGAGGCTACTCTTAGACTACAAGGCAAGTACGCAGGGGCTCAAAAGCAGCGATTGGTTTGGACCCTGTAGCACATTGAGAGCAGCGGAACCTCTAGTGGGTCTAAATAAAGCGAACTGGGATGGTTATTCCTCCATACCAGTAATGGAAATGACAATCCAGGAGCGTGATCGCATTGCGGTAGCCACTTTACTCGGCAAACGTGCTCAAATCCTGGAGATTGAGGACGATGATGACGACTTCGCGCAGTACTCTAGCAACATCCAGCAGAGCATCGCCGTGGATATAATGACCCGTAAAGACGGGCGACAGGCTGTAGAGTGGATCTCAGAAGATACATTCGACCAGAAAATGAGAGAACTGACAAAGAGCCCAGACGAGAGTCATCTGATGTGAGTTGCCTTGCCCCTGCGTATATCGTCCTAGCTGATCACCTTCCATATGCCATCAGACTCTTTCGAGAGAACCAGGCATGGAAGACGTATTGTCAGATGGACAATATCCCCAACGAATTAAAATTCTCGCTAGGCAACAGAAGTCCGTGCAGGACTTTTAGTCTGTCGATAGTCACGCGTTTCCGAAACATGAAAGATCCGCAGGACTCTCGTGAAGACAGCAGTGGCGAGCACTATCGCATCCGAACGATTGAATGGTCAGTACTTGAAGCGCCTCCTAAAACAATTCACTACTTCAGCAATCTGCCGTTTGGATGGACCCCGCAAAGCGACTTGGAGCTTATTGAGCTTTTCATGCAAACCTGGAAGGACGACTGGATGTGCTTCTGTCGGGATGAAAGGAGGAATCTTGGGCACTTGGTAAGTGAGCACGGGAGCAAATGCTGTCCGGACATAAATATTGACTTGCTGAGCTGGTAGCGATCATATCAGCTGACCGCTGCTGGAAAAGACGACTTTCTAATCGACGCTATAGCGGGGAATATGCAAAAGTGGACCCAAATGCAATGGATGCTAGAAGACCAACTCAATCAGGCAAGAGAATTTGTCGCACAGTACCAAACGTTCACCGAAAGCCGACAGCTTAGCGAGTACATGGGTAAGATTATCACTGCTTTTGAGCATGACGTTTCGAGCCAGATCGATAAGATGGAACAGGGGATTCGTGATTTGCTCCAAGTGGTGAGTAGTTACTATCTTCGCTTAGCGGCGGGTCTTGTGGTCTACTTATAACTCGATATTGCTCAGGAATTTGCATGGGTGTCAATCAATGAAGCTCATAGGTCAACTAGTCTAGCCGCGAGTATGAAGCGGCTGAGCTGGATCACGGTAAGTTAATGAGCTCCATCGCACTTGGACGTTGACTGACAAGCCTAGTTCATATTCCTCCCTCTCATGTTTGCCTCGGTGGGTACCATCAGCCATGACGTTACAGCAATTCCTGACCTGTCTAGAGTCTTCTCGGAATGAACGTGGACGTCCTTCAAGACAACCCGAGCTGGTATTAGTTTCTCTTGATTGGAGGGTCCCTGACATTGATCACGGTATTTACTTGGATCGGTGCCAGATTTACACGAGTTAGTTACCCTTTAGAATGCTGAAGCTGGAAAAATGCTAACTATCACCAGCTTGAAACATGGCTAGAACACATGGTATGGACACAACCAAAACGAAAGCCACACTCCTTTGACCAAAATATGCGACCTTTAAGCAGGTCTTTGCAGCCATAGTGGATTAACTCACAGCGAAGTGAACTAAAGTACTCATGGGATATATTCGATGGCCAAAGTACTATCTACATTTTGCATACGTCTCTAACTGAGCTCCAGTTCCTAGCCGGAGGAAGTGATATGTGACATTTCTTGTTGCCATCATGGGTCCCTTTCATTTCTACTTTTTATAGAATTTCAAGTAGACTCTTTATACCCCTGCCCTGCTCTTTTATGATGGGCTGCTTCTACTTTCAATAGAGAGGATTATATGGAACATAATTAATTATAGATAACAGAGGCAATTGTTTTGTACAAATATGATATTACAGCTACAATGACCACAATGTCAGTACTAGTATTATAAACCACTTTCGAGATTGACTGCTTGGTTCTAAACAGTAAAGCTTGTGTGGAAATCTGTTATCAGAACGGGATCCGATATCACTGCTTGCTCTTCAATTCTCCAAACGCTGTAAGGAACTCTGTCCATGACAGTGAGTACAGGCAAGCAAGCTCTAATACCGGTGGAGATTCTAGAGGTAACATACCGCTAAATGAGACTTTGCCATCGTGATTCCCATCCAGTTCTTCAATCCATTCCTTGGCTTCATCGTCGCTCATCTCAAAACCCTGTTCTTTCGCAGCTGCAATGAGCTCATAGGGTTCGATATAACCTAGTAAATATAATACATGAGCCTTTAGAGACGGTAGCTCTATAGACAAGACACATACGGTCACCGTTGGTGTTCTTCCAGAATTTATGGAATTAGCAGCAGTCACACAGCTTTGTCACCAGCATGCACTCACAATCTCCCTGAATTTTTCCCTCCAAAAGTCAATCTCTTCACGTGTGTAGCGGCCCTGTCATATAGGTAATGTTAAACCACATACAGAACTTTCACTGTAACGAATCTCACCATTTTCCTTGTATGTGTTATGTTCTTGACGAGTCTTTGAGATTGCACGAGGACTTTGTTTGGACTCTATGCAACAACCCACTTTATATATTCTACCTAGGATCGTTGCGATGAGTCATGCTACCTGGTTTTCCTCCAATAAATAAAGCCTCTAGGTCCTAGAACTATTCTGAGTCCATCTGTCTTGAGGCATTTTTGGACCAATTACGTGTACGTGTGCTGCTGGATGAGCGCGGTATGCGAAGTCCAAAGGTACATCATCGTACATGACCACAAGTGGAGACGATTACCCCTCCACCAGAAACTTTACTATAGGTCTAGCCAGAGAGATGCTAACAATCATGAAACCATAGCCACTGAATTAGTGTGGCTCGGGCGCAAACCTTTGCCGATGAAGTAGGGCATTTTGATTATTGGAACGATCTTCACTGCTAGTCTTCGGGTTGATAGGACAGCTGTCCCAAGCGGCAGAAGCAAGGGAATGGATCACTAGTTATCGTGAAGTAGTTGGCCGCCAAATAGTCAATGAATAACGAGTCATTTATAGTCACTTACCTTTCAACAAATCAACGGTTAATGTCATCTTAGATATCTAAATAACATCTCTAAAAAAACCAAACCTCCAAGTTTAGAGGACTGCCAAGAGCTACATCCTTGTAAAAGTCAGGGAGTTTGATCAAGGAGTCCACAAAGCCTTCCCCAACCGACCTTGGCTGGACAAAAACCTGCGGTAGTTTTCAGGTTGGAAGGTTTTATTTCTGCTGTTGGTTAGGCCGATGGTTAAGAACTTCATCATGGTACTAAATCTATCAAATTGTGAGTCTTAATTTTTCTTGCTTTGCTTATAAGATCGATAGATTATACTAAGGCTTATTAGGATTTACACGAGAAACTACGCTTTATACAACCTGGCCAGTATATAGCTATGACTTATAATATCTGGTTTCTTCCGATAAATAGACTTTCTAAAACTACACTGGGTCCATCTATCTTGAGGCATTATTGAACCAATTATATTTAGATGAAGCGCCTCATACACAATCGTACATAGCCACAAGCGGAGACCATTATTCCGTATTCTAGGGGATCGTCGATTGAGAGATTCTCTGCTGGTCTCCTGATATAGTAGAGAAATCCGCCAAATGGTCGATATGTTCTAGTCCTCCAGTTCAGCTGTGCCCAGCTGAAGTGAGGGGTACATGCATACTCTTACAACTATGCAGCGTTAGTGTGAAATGAGAGTTGCGATGATCATCCGGCCGATTGATGGCGAAGATTTGGAGCCACGCTCTTGCTCCACTCGGTGAGTGGGGAGCAACTACGGTTGTGGTTCAGAAGCGAAGCGAGTGTACACCGACAACGGCAGATATGAGTTGTGATACCGAAGTGCTGCTGACGGTATGTGCCACTTTAGGTAGTGGGTCGTCGAAACAGCTAATCTAGCTGAATCCTATGCCATTATTGTTCGCCATTTCTGCGAGAATGATACTCGGCAACTAGAGCGTTCAATCCGCAAGCAGCATTGTCCTTATGAGACTTCCATTGGCCCATATCATGTAGAGGTGGGTACCTTAATATCTAGCATTGAAGCCTCGTGGAAATGATGTCTGAAAATGGCGCAGTGGAACACTGGTTAAGCCGGCTAAATGCCACAGATCCTATTACGCTACGTAGATATTGAGCGGCCTTTTATACGTTTGGCCTGGTAGACTGAAATCACATTGACTTGGACAGAAATAATACACGGATAGTTATGCTTACCAGGGCAGGATGAGAACTTGATTAATTTTCAAACGAGGTGGGGAAGCCGGGTGTGGCTGGCTGAGTTGGTGAACTTACTTAGTCCACCGCAGTGGATACCTTTCTCCGCAGCCGAAGACTGCAAGATAGTGGCGCAGCTGAACAGTTAACCTGATCGGGGAACTGAGATTCGTACCATTTCTGTAGCCAATTTTGGGCAGTTTAGCTTCCTTTGAGCAATTATGTCTTTTCTTTAGGGGTAGTGATGCTCTTAAACCCCCCAACTTTGGCATCTACATCACATATATAATCCCCCCTTTATTCTTATTCCGTGGTCCTCCCAGAAGGATCTATCGGGTCTACTTTTGTTCCAGAATCGGTTGTTTCCAGACAGCAGACCTGGCCTACTACAGTGTAGGGCATAGTGTCGGAAATATGTACTCCACGATTCTTTTAGCTCAACACATAGCTCGCTTCACGTATACTACGTCATGACTTGTGCATATAAGCGTGGAGTTCGGGAGACACATGGTACAGAGCCGGCAATACTGCCTTGAACGCCATACATGGTTCATCAGTGCCGTAGGGGCCGTATTGGACTTACATACAAGAGAGACTTGTTCTGGTGCGAATGTAAAGACGAGTCTTTGGGTCAATCTATGCACTTCTTTTCGCTGCCACTGGTGCTGTTCTGTGGGTGCGAGTCGAGACCATGGTTGGGCCTAACGGGGGTGTGAGTTGGAAATGGCTACAATGATCTACCACTCCTCGATGTTCTACTTATCTGTCGAGGAGCTCTTTGTTTGAGTAATAGAAGTTGGTGGAATATGGTTGATCTGCACAGTGTTCAATACACCTTCTAGTGCAATGGTCTGATATATTAGTGACCATGCTTGGGAAGAAGCAACTCCCGGTGAAGCCGATGATAACGTTACCCCGAGAGATTCACTCCTAGGCGGATTTCTAATGATTGATAATCGAGTGTTCCTTATACTAGTGTACGGACCGGCTAGTCAATGCTCCCTCTACTTTATTGAAATAAGCTTATATTAATGTAAGGGATATATCTAGCTTTAAGGGAAGAGGTATATTTAGCCAAAATTCATACCCATTCCAGATCTTGCTATTGAGATAGATATCTGCTCATGGGGTTTGCACACGTAGTAAAAGCCACTAGCTCGTCGAATATACTTAAACATACTTCCAAGTCACTCCATGCTCCGTAGTGCAGAACTATTCCTACTTACACGATTTCATAGCCAATTCTCACGAGGTCCATGTAACATCTTCCCCAAAATCCAAGTCATGTATGTTCTTCATCCTGTTCTGTGCCTCTGGCTGGAACATCCAACTCGTTTTGGACGCCATACAACCGCCCAAACAGCTCTGCCTCCATTCGTTCAGCCGGCGCAGGACCTTCCCTAATCTCCGCCATCATATCTATCCCCGGCGGAAAGTCGAATTCGAATGACGGAACCCCCATCTCCACGCATATTGCACAGCACAGCCTGCTCATAATGCCACTGTAACAAGCCATCAACAACACTCAATCGATCGCCTGGCTGTCGACACACGGAATCAAGAGTTTTCCCATGATACTCACACGCCCCCGGCGTGAAGCTTTGGATCCTGTACCCATCGTTCGAGTTCACGGCTATCGAGTAATCGTCCCATCGTGCATGAATGTCTTTACGAAGTAGAATCCCATTCTGAGGTGAGGTTATCCCCGGCGGAGTATTGTATGTGACAAGTTTTGAGTACCCTTGGCTCTGAAAGATACTGTCCAGAGCTAGTGGGAAAATGTGGTCTGTGTCCCACTGAATCCATCTGTCCACTCATGCTTCAAGATTTATCTGACCAGTTATAACGCACCGGCCGTCTCGTCTACGGATCTGGTCCTGGAACGCTTTATCTCGAGTTCTTGGTGACACTGAAAGTGTACGGCAACCACGCAGCTACTTAGACCTCTTGTGTGGAGTAGTCCGCCGACTCTCTCTGACCTCCACTTCCTCATCCTCCTCCATGCGATCAAACTGGGAACGCAGGAGGGACGAGCGACGAGTCGGGGTGATAGAGGGTAGTAGCGTTTTGTACTGGTGCACATATCTGCTCCTGGGCTGTAAGGCGTGAGAATATAATGATCTTGTTGTATCTTTCTTTTGGTAGGATCAAAGGTGTGTTTGAGCCGTATAGACGGGTCTCGAACCCGCCGGTTGCGGAGAAGAGGATGTGCAACATGTCTAGGAACTACCTTCTCGTGGGATTGTCTGCTGCGGTAATGCCTCCTTGGATTTTCACGGGTAGTGTAGGTGGAGGGCTTAAAGAGAGAGAAGTTTGAAGAGTTGATAAGGTTATTAGCAGAAACCCTCCGCCTTTCTATTCCTACTCAGGTCATTATTGTTACTAGACCACTGCCCTAACCATGGAATTACGATTTTAATACCTTACAGTGACTATCTACCGATCACACTTTATTCAATGTAAAAAATGCATTCATTATCAATGGGTATATCTAACGAATATAATAACTCCGTGAATGAGAATATGGGAATTTTCCGAGGAAATTCCGATTTAGCACGCAAAAGGGCTTCACCCCCTTCCTGCTGAACTCAGGGGCTGAGGATAGAGCACAGGTGAATTGGCTATAAGCTGAACATGACGATCAACGGGCAGTTGCATAGTTAGGTGGCCGTAGATATGTATCGTCGTATCTCGGAAGAGTATCGTCCACATAGAATTCGCTCAGCGAAATGCTATCCCCACTGACAAAATTCTTAATAGGAAAAGGGAAAACGGCATTGAAGGACTTCATCCGGGGTCTGCGATCTACAAGCCTTCCGGTTGCCTCGTCAAAGGTATCCTGGCCCGTAATAACTTCCAGTATCAGATTGTGCTCGACTATGACACCGGTTGTTTCACTGGGACTGCAATCGCAGGCCTTTTCCTGGTGATGACATAGGTATGAAGACAAATCTATTCCATCTGATGCCTTCACTTTTGCTGGAATGTTGATGTCAAATGGGATCTCAATCGTATGGTCACCTCCTTGTAGTCCTCCATTTGCTATCCAATGGCCTTTCTGCTTTCCTTCACATAATTGCCGTACACGTTGCTCTTTGCAGGTTGTTGTTACTGCCTCTCTTTGCGGGTTACCACCCCTCGAGATGGAGAGGTACTTGACGGTCTCTTCTACCCTCCACTTCAACTCTTTGCCCACCACGTACTTCACTTCCATGTCTCGCGCTCCCTTTGCAATGGTTGAATGGGCCACCCATTCTAGTGAGTACGCTACCTTCATCTCCTCGGGGGTGTCTGTGTATAACTGACTCGGTACCATGGATAATTCCGTCAGCACCCTTTCGCCGGGATACTGTCGGATATGCCGGATCGGTTCAGAGACTACACGGCGTGACATCTTTATTTGCTGCGTGTCCTTCAATATCCTTGTGCTGGATATCGTTGAGGGCGCTACCGTGGCAGTGATCGCATAGGACACACTCCCTAGAACCGTCTCTGTCGTTGGCGGGATGTTGCTCGGTATAGGGAGGTAGAAACTAAATTTCAGCCATGTTTCATCCTCGCCCTCTTTCGGATCTATCTCATCGGGTGCATGGCAGAGGTCATATTGTACCAGTGTCTCAACGTTGGGCTCCGGTTGTGTGGTCGCGTGGGGAGAGTTCTGATTTCTGGATGATTTGTGCTTCGAGTTGCGTTTGAAGAAAAAACTATAGCTCTTATTGTTGCTAGGAACGACGACATCACAGGGCTTGGGTGTCACTGATCGCGTGAAACTAATTTCAAACTTGGGGAAATTCTCCGTGGAGGATCTCAAGCCTGAAGAGGGAACTGCGATGGCAATGGAGCCAGTAATTGGGGGAGCATGGCTCTCACCACCTGACTCCAGCAGAGTATGGGTGCTTGGCACAGTCAATTGTAAGCCCCAGGCTTCCATAGCATCTCATCGAGGTGGTGGAATACTTTTCGAGCAGGATTGGAAGATCGGGAAGAGAAACTCGGGGAGGAGCTTACACTATGTACTAATACTAATTAACAGCGAACCTCTGCTTATGAAGGTCTGTGCACATCAAGCAGAAAGAGCTTCTATTGGTATATCCCATTTCCTGCCCTAACTGCACTGGTGTTAATGGTTAATCTCCCACTCCACGCGTACGTCTCCGGAGTCGGTGGAGACACGCCAAGTGTCCAAACAGGAAGCCAAGCAGGAAATTTTACCTTTTGCGTGATGGTCGGATCCACAAGCCGTCAAGCCTTCCGGCGGGCTTCTCATCGGCAAAACTGCTCCTCTTTGGAAGAGCTATGCAGATTTTGTAAGACTCCGAGCTTAATAGGTCTGGGACTATCAAATCTGTCCCAAGGACGTCAGTGACGCACTGGAAAGCCGTGTCCAATCCTGCTATATCCATGCCAAAATTGCTTGGCCTCACCGGAAATTAGATAAGCAGGGTTTGTAAGCGTGTATTGGACTCAGAAGCGCATCTTTTGCCCCTCGGACCTCCTCGACGATCAGTTCTGACTACCATCGTCTCGTTGTCGAGCGTGATATCAGTTGCCGGTTATGGCCACCAAGGCCCCATCGACGAACGTTGCGTCTAAAGGTAAAACGATGAACCCCATGGAAAAGTATTCCCCAGCACGTCTCACCAACCAATTGTGGCAAGGTAGATTGTCCGAAATGTAAATCACGCCGAATTCAATGTGATAGGACCTTACCCAGTTGCCGAAAGTGCTTGCGGCGAAATTATGAATGTCCCGGCTATGGGTTAATTCTTCGATGGAAGAAAGGTGTCACCAGTGGAGGAAGTCACTCAAGAAGAGATGTACCTATTGACGGCGACTCCAGAGACCCAGTCCATGGGTATCCCCTTGCGCGACCAAACGAGGTTATGCCTCTGATATCAGTAGACCGTGGACCAAGTCCTCCACTTGATAGTTTTTCATGTCAATTGCTGCATCACTTCGACCAAAACATTGCAACGAAGCTCGCATGGGTAGACGGTCCAGAAAACCCATGGCGACAAATTATACTCCCCCTCTCCCATGCGTCGCCGATCGTTCGCTACTCCTTGCTGGCCATGTCGTCGGAAGACCTCACACATAAATATACAGTCGACCGGCCTTACTTTCATCACCTAAAAGCTCAGTCGCTCTATTACCGGGACAGAGTCTTGTCCCACTTACCACAACATCTAGAACGTCTCTTAAAGGCCCCCATTTCCTTAGATTGTGCGAATGAGGCCCGGTTCGTTCTGGCAACGGTTCTCCTTCTCTACAATCTAGAACTGCTCTCGGCAAAGACGACACAATGGCGACTACATATCCAAGGTGCTCGAGCGATCATACAATGGAAGCTTCAGGCTATTGGGCTCCACCGACCTCCCGACGTTGCTGATAACTTTCTCCGTTACGAATACTACTTCACCGCCGTCTTCAACGGCTTAACCACGTTCGATGCCACCTACGATGTTATTGACGATATCCCAATCAACGACAAGATTGCCGTCTTTGGTGACTTTGTCCGGATCATGCACTGTGTCACCCGCGCCGAGCGAATCAACTTCAGCGGCAGTCCAAATACCGAAACGACGCGGGTGGAAGATGTCGTGGGCGAAATTGAAACGGCGAGAGACCGAGCGCTCCAGCTGAATCACATCATCCGGTTCCAATATCCCGACGCGCGGCATGACTTCGAACACCTGACTCACATGTATTATCATGCGAGTTTGATCTACAGTCACCGCGTGCTCTCCGATCCCGCTCCGTCCCAGGAGCTCATTCAGGCTTCTCGAGATGCTATTCTCGATCATCTATCGCATCTCATCGACCTGGCATATTTCGCCCACGACCTGGTTTGGCCATTATTTGTGTGTGGGACGGAGTGCCGGGGTTCCCCGGATAAGCAGGATACCATCGAACGGGCACTTTTAGGGGTAATTCGTCTCAGCGGTAGTCTGGATCGGCGACGATTCTTGTCATTTCTGAGGATGTTTTGGCAGCTGGACTGCGGAGATCGGGAGGTAAGTTGGATTGAAGTGGCCAGGAGTCGACCGGCAGACTGTAGTTTTATGATTATATGAACCGAACTTTGACTAAAAGAATACTACCAACCCCTCATTTCACCAATCTTTCTGCCTGGGGAATTCACCCCAGAGTCACCGGGTCTTCCCCCTATTCCCAAATAGGTGAACCGGGTGGCACAAACAGACTTTAGGCTAACGCTGAGTGGCGACTCAACACTGCCACCACTCCACCGATAGGGACACCGCCTACTGGAAGGGGAAGGTTTGTGGATTGCATAGAGTTAGGCGCCAATCTTATCTCGGAAGCGGCCGACCACGTTGGGAGATTTTAATTTCACGGAGGAGTGGAACTTGGCCGTTGGAGCCTTCGATTCGTATTCCCTCGTCTTAACTTCCCAGAACAGCCACTCAGCGTCTCCCTTCAGATCATCTTCTTTGTTAGTAATAAATCACTCCTATTAATTTCCCTCTTTTTGACCCTTTTTTCTTTTTCTTTTTTTTTTTTTTTTTTTTTTTTTCTAAAACATTTTCCGACATTCCTCCTGCACGTGCTCTTTTTTCTTTCCGTTTTCTCTTTTTTCTTCTTTTCCCATCATCCCTAGAAGAAGAAGGGAAAAAATCCACGGCCCTTATGCGATTGATCCATAGCACCTCATTACGCCCAGCGCACCTAAATTGTTTATAGACTTCTAATCGACATCCACATTAAGAAGTCCCCGTACTAGCCAGCCATCATGGACCCGCCCAGGCTAGACAAGATTACGGCTGATTCCAACCTCGAAGCTCTTGGATATACGCCAGAGCTGTCTCGCAATCGATCAACATGGCAGGTCGTCTTCATGGTCTTCATCCTGGCGTCGGTGCCCTACGGTCTATCGACGACGATGTTATACTCGATTGCGGGTGGTGGCTCGGCCAATATGATCTGGGGTTGGATCGTGGTATCCCTGATCATGTTGTGTGTCGCCGCATCGCTCGCTGAGGTTACATCCGTCTATCCCACCGCCGGTGGTGTCTATTACCAAACCTTTGCCCTGTCCCCCGTTAAGTATCGCCGGGTTGCAGCCTGGATCTGTGGCTGGTCATTCATTGCCGGCAACATCACCATCACCTTGGCCGTGAACTTCGCTACAGCCCTGTTTCTGATCGAGAGTCTCAATGTGTTTACCGACGCTACTGGAGTGGGTATCACAGAAGACTTCCAGGCCTATCAGACCTACTTGATCTTTCTAGGCATCACACTCATCTGCCATGTCATTCCTGCCTTTGGGAATAAGTGGTTAACACACCTGGAGGTATATAAAGCTATCATCACAGCGCAAACCTGACCTTGTTTAGCCCCCCGTGCCTATGTCACTAATCTCACTTGTATATTCGACCTTTAGACTTTTGCCATCTTCTGGACCCTGGTAGGCGTTACTGCCATTATCATCACCATTCTGGTCGTCGCCAGTAACGGCAGACACACTGCAAAATATGTCTTCACCGATTTCTCTCCTCAATCCGGCTGGCCCGATGGCTGGTCCTTCTGTATCGGTTTACTCCAAGCTGCCTACGCGCTCTCGGCAACCGGCATGATCACCTCGTAGGCCATTACCATCATTTTATGCCCGTCGCGAAAAGCCCCAAGAAGCCCAAACTAACGTTTATGTCCCGAAAATCAGCATGTGTGAAGAAGTCCGCGCGCCAGCCATTCAAGTTCCCAAAGCAATCGTCGGAGGCCTCATCCTGAACGCCCTGGCCGGTCTTGCCTTTTTGATCCCCATCGCGTTTGTGCTCCCCGATATCTCCTACCTGGCGAATCTCGCATCCGGTCAACCCGTTCCGCCCATTTTCAAAGCCGCCACCGGCAACTCCGCCGGAGCCTTCTGCCTGCTCATCCCGTTGTTGATTCTCGGTATCATCTGTGGTGTAGGTTGTGTAACTGCGGCATCCCGAAGCGTCTGGGCCTTCGCCCGTGATGGAGCCATCCCCGGCTCCAAGTGGTTTAAGAAGGTCGAACCCCGTCTCGACAACATCCCCCTGAACGCGATGCTCCTCGGCATGATAATCGAACTCCTGCTCGGTCTTATCTACTTCGGCTCCACTGCCGCGTATAACGCCTTCTCCGGTGTCGGTGTCATGTTCTTAACCCTTAGTTACGCTTGCCCAGTTGCGGTCTCCCTTATTCTCCGAAAGCGACGGGATATCAAGAACTGCAGCTTCAACCTTGGACCACTCGGTCTGTTCTGTAACATCGTCTGTCTCGGTAAGTGGGCTCGACTTTTCCCTACCACGCACTGGTCTCTACATCCCCAGCTGCCTTCTAACATCTCCGATGTCCAATCTAGCATGGACCTGCCTCGCCATCCCTCTCTTCTCCATGCCCACCTTCATGGCCGTTACGCAGGAAACCATGAACTACGCCTCGGTCGTCTTCGTTGGTTTCTTCATCATCTCTGCCGTGTGGTACTGGGTATGGGGTTATCAGAACTACGCCGGTCCCCCGACCGAAGAGGGTATGGAGGGTGCCCATACTGACTAGTCGACGGTCGTCTTGTTATTGCAAATTTTGCCCTGGCTGAGACGGACGGTGGAGTGCTTGGAATGACGTCTCCATCCGGGTATGTATAGTCAATTTAAATGTATATCAATATAAACAGCCAGATAAGCATTATTTTCTGCGTATCGTTTCTGCTACCTTACCTAGTAGCTATCTGATTCAAGAAATAATGTCCTACAATCGTGTGTAACCCATGGGCTATGGTCTAGTACGATCACAACTCCAACATCTAAGCTCAATGGTGGCGAGATGTCTCGGCATGATCCGGTGGAGAAGGTTTGAGCTTGAACGCCTGAAGCCGACATAGCTGGCAATCCACTGTGAGCTTACCAGCATGAGGCGGAGTCTCATTGGGAGGCTGTCCTCGACTCTACCGAAACAAATAGTTTATTACATGTTTGTCCCCATACTTCCGTAACAGAAAGATTGTGGGCAAGCAGTGATAATGTGTGGAACTCATAACTAGGACTATAGCGGCGTCCTATGACCTCCACACTCCTCCCTACAGATGCCTACCCATTCCTTTACAATTACATATCATCCCCTAAACATCACCACCATGACTTCGTGGCCCTCTCGTCTACTCATCAACTTCCGAGGAGCTTTTAATTCTTTCTTAGTACAATCTATCTTACTGCACAGTCTATGCTTCTGTGGCCAGTTTTGAGTCTTCCATCTGCAACCATACATGAGGCCAAGGTCTATATCAAACCAAAAGCCGCATCTGTGCCCAGCGTTTGCCCTTTCTCGCAGTCTTCTACTAATTCGCCTTCCATCTTCCATGGACGTAGCACTCACCGATTACTTTATAGCATTTCGGGCTCCTTGTGGGCTGTCTAAGCACAACAGGTACACCACACTCATATAAGATGTAAATACATTCCCTCCGGGTAGTAGCTTCGGGTCACAAACCGAATAAGTCATTATCAGTCCACAGCCAAAGCTAGACTCTCCTTCAGAGCCTACTTCCTCGCTGTTTGTTTCCTGCCGAACAATGCCGCTCACATCTTGAATGTCTTCCGTGTGGCCCATAACCCAGTAACTCGCTCTTCCCGTTTGGCCAGAGGGGCCATGAGGGCTACCACGGCGTGGAGTCCATCGGAGCCCTAAAATATCTCCAATTCAATGTGACGTTTCACACTCTGTAAGGTATCCACGGAGTATATCCGACTGTCCATGCAAAGGCTGGTCGATGTTGAAACCCCCGTTATGAAAAGTATCAGCAATCTCCAAACACCGCAACCATGCTCTTTGATACTATGTAGGAGGAATCTGCCCCTCAATATCTCTATCTGCTATCAATGTACGCCAGATATGATCTGGCCCTTCTTCGGGGTTTTCATCAACACCTACCCTGCCAGTAATATCCAACAGTGAGTTTCGTGAGATGAGCACCGTCGCATTCATTAACGATACCGCCTCAACTTGGGCTAATTTAAAGCCTTTGATAAACAGTGTGGAGTATACCTGTTGAACGACTTTTAAGTCAGACGCATCGGCTTCCGTCTTACGCTTCTTTCGAGATGGAGTGGTCTGTCTCGTTGAAATATCTGTGAAATTTATACCCCTAGAAACCTTATACCGCGGAGAACCAACAGGGCCCACGAGGCCTTCTCCATTCCTACCGGTCATTGTAGACTCTGGTTACTCCGAATGACTGGACCTTGCCAAGTGGTTAAACTCCCTACCTCCAACTCTTGAATAATCTTCTAATCTTTCCTTGATATGCACCCAGAATAGAAGCTCCATCGATAGAACAGCCTTTTACCACAGTAAACCGATACCTCTTTGGCAAGCGAGGTCCCTTGAACAGCCTAACACCAAGAAAACCAGCCACTCTCATAAGCTCAGCGAGTGTACACCAGTTTCTGCATGATTCCTATCAATTACCGCTCTTTCTACAAATTCAAAGTCTATTATTCTCAGAATAAACCTCATTGCACGATGACTTTTTTTATCGCTAGCTTCCGCTACCCAGACGCAAACATAGTCTGCCATACAATACACCTCCGGCATTTGAAATATAGTGCACGTTCCAAACCCTATCCACAGACCCTGCAAGATTTAATATTTGTGTCATCTGTGCCACGTACTAGACACGATAAGACCACAGGACTGGACACACTGGACCTACATCAGCCTGCTGACCAGCCCCTAGGTTAAGCCGGGGATAACCCTAACTCCGAGCTGTATCTTCTACTACCTTGACATTCCCGACATGAAGACGGATTCATCTTCCGGTCTTGAGTAGAATACGATCTTGTGATATCAAGGGAATGTGTCATCGTTACCTATGAGATTAACTAGAATTCGCGGTGTTACTGAGTGCCGAGAATTAGTGACGCCAGAGTTATCACTTGTTATCTATCCGTATACGGGGCTGTAGGTTCAAAGTGATACTATCAGACTAGTGTCCCCATGGATCGATGCTGGACTGCTGATCGAACTATAATCGAGATCATCGGATGTTAGTGGGTAGGTATCTATGCTTAGCCTCGTTCAGTGAAACGCTATTGTTCGTTACTAGTATATCTGGAATATACGTAGTGGGCCCTTGATGAATAGATTGGTACTTGAGAAAAGAGACGAGAGGATATATCCACTAGAATAAAATATACTTTTAAAAGCAATCAAAGTATGGGGTTTAGAGTTTAATTACCGGATATATTGTCCTAGGTGTATTACCAGATTTACATGGTCGGATGTGGATTCTTACAGGGGGTGTGAATCATGTGCAACGATGCATTGTTTCATGGTTCGGGATATTACTATCATGGTGGTGATGAATCTGGGTTGGAGATGGAGCAGGCCTTTCGGTGTATTATCCCCCGAGATGGATCTCGGGGTGGTTTGACCCGAGGATGTTGACCCCGCGGCGTGGGAATGAATTATGGAGACCACATTCTTTAGCTTCGGTTCATGCACTACCGACAAAGCGGTATGTATTCTTTTTACAGTTTTGTTCTGGAAAGTTTCATGGTCTCTATATTTTATTCTATGTTATTGGTTTCTTTTTCACTGGTCAAGAGCTAATTACGGTTCAAGAAAGTCTTGTAGGTAGTCACAATTTCATCGTGAATTCATATCCTATGTTTACATGAAATGACAAAGATCAAAGGCATCGCCAAAATGGAACTTGTAAGAATATTTCATTATTTCATAACTTTCATTTAAGCAAAGAGAGCGTCGCCCAGGCGGTAGTGCACAGTCTTGACCTGGGTGTAGTTCTCAAGGGCGTAGGAGCCCAGTTCACGGCCAAGACCCGACTCCTTGAAGCCACCGAAGGGAGCCTGGTAGTTGATCATGTTGTAGCAGTTGATCCAGACGGTTCCAGCCCGGAGAGAGTTGGAGACGCGGATGGCAGTGTTAACGTTCTTGGTGTGGACGGCGGCGGCAAGACCGTACGAGGAGCTGTTACCAATCTTGATGGCCTCCTCCTCATCCTTGAACTTCTGGATGGTGACGACGGGGCCGAAGATCTCCTCCTTGGCGATCTTCATGTCGCTGTGGACATCGGTGAAGACGGTAGGCTGGATGAAGTAACCCTCGGTTCCGTGACGCTCACCACCGGTGGCAACGGTAGCACCCTCCTGCTTACCGTGGTTGATGTACTCCATGATGCGGTCAAACTGCAGCTGCGAGACCTGAGGGCCCTGGAAGGTGTCGGCAGTGAAGGGGTTGCCGAGCTTGTTGGCAGCGGCGCGCTCCTTGAAGCGGGCAACGAACTTGTCGTGGATGCCCTCCTGGACCAGGATACGGGAACCGGCGCAGCAGCACTGGCCGTGGTTGAAGAAGATACCGAAGTTGGACCAAGAGATAGCGTTATCGATGTCGGCGTCGTCGAAGACAATGTTAGGGGACTTGCCACCCAGCTCCAGAGTGACCTTCTTCAGGTTGCTCTTGGCGGCGGCCTGGAGAATCATACGACCAACCAGGGTCGAACCGGTGAAGGCAATCTTGTCGATATCCATGTGGCTAGAGATAGCAGCACCGGCGACACGGCCGAAGCCAGAGAGGATGTTAACCACACCAGCGGGGAAGCCAGCTTCCTTGATGAGCTTGGCGGCATAGAGACCAGACAGGGGGGTCTGCTCAGCAGTCTTGAGGACAACGACGTTACCGGCAGCGATGGCAGGTCCAATCTTCCAGGACCACATCAGAAGAGGGAAGTTCCAGGGGATGATCTGACCACAGACACCAATGGGCTCGTGGCGGGTGTAGGTAAGAGACTCAGGGTTGGTGTCAATGGTCTGGCCGTGAATCTTATCGGCCCAGCCACCGTAGTAGCGAAGGCAGCCGGCGGCGGCGGCAACATCGCCCTTAGCCATGGTGAAGGCCTTGCCGTTGTCAAGGGCTTCAATAGCAGCCAGGATGTCGCTATCACGCTCGAAGAGGTCGGCCAGCTTGACGAGGAGGCGGCCACGTTCGGAGGGAGTGACCTTGCTCCACTCACCCTCGAAGGCGGCGCGTGCTGCCTTGACGGCATCTTCGACATCATTCTCGTCCGCCTCCTGGACGGCTACAATCGGCTTCTCGTTGGTGGGGTTGATGGTCTCAAAAGTGCGGCCACTCTTAGCCTTGACGAACTCATTGTTGATGAACCTAAATGGTAACCATATGTCAGCAAGGAGTCTCCGACGCCCATAGCAAGGATAGCTGGATAACATACAGGCCCAAGGGCTGCTCGTATTTGGCCGAGGGGGTCTCGATGGTGGTGAAAAGGTCAGCCATGGTGAGAGAGGATACAAAATAAACGAGAAATGGGGTATCACTAGGAAGGAGAGGGGTGTTGGTATGTGTTAAGGAGAGGGGAGATGAGGAGGAGAAGCAACGGTGCCAGGCAAAGGAGGGGAAATCCCAAGGTATTAATACCTTTCAATTGCAGGGCGAATCGACGGGACCGAATAGGTAAGGAGGGGAAAGGTGGGCAAGGAAAAAAGAAAAAAAAAAAAACAAAAAGGAAATACAAATACAAAAAAGAAAAAAGGATTACCCAAAATAAAATCAAGGAGGGGGAATACGAATCAAATTGACTGGAGAAGCTCAGTGATAACTGACACCGAAGAGGAGGGGAGAAGAGTTGATTACTTCCCAAGTTAGCATGGCCCGTATTTTTACCGGTCAGGTTCAGTAATCCGACTGCCATCCGGGGTCATGATTGGCTGAGGTGCCAGGGCCCGAGGCAGTATTGAAGACCGGGAATCCACTATTACCCCACCGTAGCTGTCTTTCCAGACGATCGTGCGGGGTTCCTCAGGCCAGTCAGCGCTTATCCCCGGCCTCTCTGATCCACTCTCGGTCTCTGGAAATTTGGCACCCTATCCGTTTTGATACAACGTCCCTCTCAGCCATGGATTCCCACCAGCTCTGACGCACCAGTACTTCCGCTCTCCGTTTCCGGATCATCTGCCTCTCCGAGAAATTGCATCATCTCTTTTTTTTTTCCTTTTCTTTTTCTTTTTCTGGTTCCCCCGGTTCACCATGGGCGGTTCATGAAACTCTACTCCAAGATCCACGTGGGGTTATGTATGGTGTTTAAACAAGTTTTTAAGCATTCCAGTACTCATGGTTGCGGAGGAGTTAAGGTGGGCATGTACGTATTGTACATACGAATCAAATAGATACAGGGGAAAGCTGCCCCGCTATATCAGCAGCAGCCCAGTACACCCGCCTGCGAATCTTCAAATACCCCAACATGGCAAAGAGATAGCGCAAATTATGCAGACGCCTGGAGTAGATAGTCGCTAATCACTATGTCTATTGAACTATTCTCCTCATCCGTTTCCTACTGGCGATTAGCTCTAGTCTTGGTATCCAACAAGCGTCTCCAGAAGAAGTCTCACTAATCACGACAAATCAATGGGGCGAAAGTCTTACTGAATGAGGTAAAGATTGGTCCAGACCCGGGGCTATTGGAGACCTTTGCTTGCATCTGGTAGGTCGAAGGAGGAACTAGCATTCCTGCACCTAACAAGGTAGTCCGGGAGATAGTCTGTAGCCTGTACTCAGTACCTTGGTGGTAATGAATGATCTTGTAATAGTCCAGTTGCATAATCGTAACTTAGCTGAACACCAATTGGCGGCGTCTGTCATGAGACATAGTGTTTGACTGGAAGAGTGCCAAGTCCCCTCCGTCTCCACTGGACCGGCTGAACTTCCTTCCTGCCGGCGACTTTTGGACTTTAGCTCTGGAATTCCTTAACGGAAGCATCCCAATGAAACACTTCCGGTCACATGCCCCCTGTCCAATCAACGACCTCGATCATTGCATATGTACCTGTATTAAGGTACCAGTAAGTATACTAGCACTAGTAAGTAGTATAGCAGTGCTGTTATGCGGATGGCCACGTGACCGGTCCAGGAGATAAGAGACGATCACTCCGGGGTGAAATCTATCGCAAACTCCTGGCTGCGACGGCGATGACTGATTGACGTTCACCCAATCAGGTGACCCCGGAGATGCAATCGGGCCGCATCGGAACTATAGTATGCCATTTAAGGGCATGGCTTGCGAGGCTTGCGAGGAAGTCCGAAGGAGGGGTCTGGAACAGCAGAAACAATAGGTAACATGATGCAGCGCTAAGCTTCAAACCATAAGAGGACCAGGGTTCACCCGGTATGCAAATAATCCCCCTAAACAAGCTCCCGTACCTTGAATGCCACCCAGCCATAAACCATCGTCCTCAACAGGTCACGGGTCGCGATAAGTGCATATCGGTAGGGATCTGCATCTTTGCATCTTCATCAAGCGCGTTCACGTCTCAGATCGGACCACCGGGGCTCAGCTCATCCTGCCTCAAAGGATTCTAATCCCCCGCGATCCGATCCTTCCGCCGTACTCTCGGGTTACCGGAGACTATCACGGTATTCGACTCGTACCCAAGGGGGACGGGATTTGAATTCTCACATCATCGCGCATAGGAGGCGCTGTCGGAATGTAACACGAGGAGGGGCTTGACAGTATTTGTTAATGCTGGTAGTTGGGAAGTTTTTTTCCCCTTTGGCCGACATGCCCATGGACAGCAGAGCTTATCCCCGCATCCGACGTCAGCCCCATACTCCTCCTGGTGATCCTCCACAAACCTGTAAAGCTTAAAGAATAGACCATCTGCGTTAACGGAACCATAGACTTTTGACGCAATTTAAACAAGGTATATTCTGGAAGACTTCGAGTCAGTTTCGTCGAGTACCCAACTATCTGTGGTCGGGATTCGACAGATGATACCGTGTAGTGAACCCAGGTTTTATAAATGTCGCAACCCGTTCATCCGATGCTGTGATGACTTCCGCGATCGGCCTGTTGGACGAGATGAAGTGTTGGGTTGACTCCATTAGCTGTGACACGTTCCAATTTTCTTCCTGAGGTAGCATTTATCCGCCCCTTCCTCTCTCGGCTGTCAGTGCTCCCTGAAGCTATCGAAAATGATATGTTTGAGTATATGCTTATATATAGGTATGTATCAAAAGTTCGAGGGCAAAAATAAGTCAATAGTACAATTCATGTACAATTCTATGCTGTGATCGCCTGCGATGAAGCTGGGTACTGACGAGACGCTCCCACTTTTACTGGCCCGAGGATAACGAACCCTCTACGGCCAATAAAGGCCGTATCTACTCAATTACCTACGGACAACCTTAGTAGATGCCAAGCGACATTCAGTGTTGGCTCGAGAGTTGACAAAGTCAGGGTTTGATAAAGTCACTTCAAAGCCGCTGAAAAGGATAAGTTCAACCGCCTCAACACCGAGCATGAAACTAGAGACTTTTCAGCACGACATCTCTTCTTGCAATGTTAGATATTCAACTTACCTGTGGTCCTGGTTACCAACCCCGTACTTCCATGATCCAAACCGGCCTTGAGACAGAATGTTCTTCTCTTGCAGGTATATCAAGATATTGGTCATTGCGCCGTAACGCTCCAGACTGGGAGTGGGATATCCGTGGTCAAAGCGACATACATACGTGCTGACGACCTCGTCATCGGGCTTCAACAAGTCGGTGTTGATAAGGCCCTGGACGCTGTCAGCCAAGAGCGTATTGTGGTTAACGGTTTTGTAGGAGGATTCGGAGACCTCGAGCATGATGCTCGTACCAGTCAGTTGACTTGGGCAAAGCTTCGTTGAGTCAGTCGTCGGAGTACTTGTAGTGAGAGAAGATAACATGCCCGCCTACATCAAATAACTGCACCCATAGTGAGCATTATACTTAAATAAGGTACGGATGATAACTCACAAATCCCTCCAGGGTGGCATCGGTGGACGCAAGACCACCAAGTGTTTCAATGGAGTCAACGATTAACCACGATGCGTTGTTCTGTATTGATATCCATTAGTGACTGGCTATTATACCTTGTATGCTGTCTTTTCCCCTTCACGGTCGCTATAATGGAGCATACCAATTGCTGAAGGCGTTTTGCGGCCCCCAAGCCTGTAGGTCCGGCACCGATAACCAGAACATCCACTTCACTAACAGCTGTGTCAACTTATCTCAATGAGGTAGTGATGTCTGGCCCGCATACATTTGGTTTCCGGTTATGGTCATCTGAATAAGTAAAATATCTGAATAAGTAAAATGTGAAATGAGCACTGACGGGATAAAATGGATGATACAGTCCATTTGAGCTCAGCAAACCGAGTAGGTGAGAGGTATCAGTCGGATCGTGTTTAAGTTAATCTCGGTCGGCCCAAGATACTGGAGTCCTGCTATAATATTGATTGCACATCATGATGAACTAAGCAGACCTGAATTCGAAAGTCATATCCCTTGCGACCAAAACAGAAGAAAAGAAAAGGATTTATAGAGAGGAGAGAGAGATAATCGCAAGAAAACTCCCATCGAGACAATAGCGTCAATCGTGTACATATAATCTCCATCCCTACAATTGACACATTGTCATAACAATCTATCTATATATATCCAGCCCATTGCAGGATCGCCATACCCACAAACAAAAGCAAGATTGAAGTCTTCGTCATCTCCAACTCATCTCGATGACGGTTCATCCAACCGGCCAACTGTGCCCGCCATACACTCTTGTGGTTATCTCTCAATGCGGAATGAAGACCCGGAAGCCCATCTAGACTACTAGAGTTGCACTCTTGCTGATACGCGCGCATCTGACCCGCACTCACCTTTTTACCGGCCCAATAGCCCATAGTCTCGCGGTCTTTGAGATATGGTTTCACTTCGTCGGTCTCAGGGTCATGAGTCAAAGCTAGCTGTGGCACCCCGTACCCACACGAGGTTTGGACCTGCAAGCTATCAGTATACAGGATATGAAATATGCGACAATTAATGCAGAAGCAAGGGAGAGCTATAACTGAAAAATAACGAACCTTAAAAACATCCATACGGATAATGGCACGAGCGCCTGTGACATTTTTGCCTCCCATGCGCTCCAAGTATTGAGGAAACTCGGGCTCGTTCCATTCAATAACGGAGCCGGTGCAGAAAAGTCGCAGAATGCGCGGTGTCTTGTCAAAAGAGCAGAACATCACAGTAATACGACCATTTTCTCGTATATGGCTAATCGTCTCGTTGCCAGAACCCGTCGCATCCACGTAAGCTGCTTCATTAGGGCCCAAAATTGCGAAAGAAGCGTCTGGGAGGCCTTTCGGGGACAGGTTCACGTGGCGACCACGCAGAGGCGCCGAAGCCACGAAGAAGACGCTCTGGCGTAAAGCCCAGTCGCGAATATCATCTGAGATGGATTCATAGTATTGGACCATTGCTAGTGAATCAGAAGGGAAATTAGTGGCGATGTCGGTGAGAGATGACAAGGTTGCCGAAGTTAACCCTCTCCATGCCGCCAAATATATGTGACTCAGTGGGTTCGGAGTCCATGTCTAACTCCGATCGCTCGTCTCCGAGCGGTATGCTGACTTTCTACATGTAAGCATCATGGCGCGATACGGATATGATCCCTGTATATTATGATAAATGGATCGAACATGAAGCGATGAATGAAATTTCCCAGTTATCAACTTGAACACTCCTACTAATACATAGCATGTTCTGAGGGCTTCCTGCCCCCGTGACCCACCCCGAATCTAATGTGTTATCCACATGTGATATCATGAACTAACCACAACAAGCAAGAGCTGAACAACTCTGCATAACTTATGCCTCTCAATGCCCCGGTAAAGCTTCGATTCAGATACATCAATTGAGCTGTTCTCCGCTTATTGTAGCCTGCATCATTCCGCTACCCTTTATTGAACAGAACAATACATCGGTCCAGTGAACCCCGCATCTCCGAACCGACAACCGAAAGACCTCCTCGGCCATTGCATAGTTTGGTTGATCGACAACTAGATTCACTAGTGGGAAGATGGACCACTTGGTGACCTTAAAGCATTCAAGTACCCATCAATTACTTTTGGCTGGGAAATTTCTTCACGACTTGTTCACGTAGTAGATAGATACATCCTTCACAAACATCATGACTTCTCGTCCAGTTCGCATTGCAGGTCGGTTACAATAACTAGAATCATCCCTTTCTAATAAGAGACGACATTGACTGAGCCACCTACAGGTGCTTCCGGCTCTGCGTCCGACCGTCGACATGCAATCACCGAGTTCGCTCGTAACTACCCTCAAGACCCCGTCGACGTCATCATCGCCGACTTCATGAGCGAGGCCAACATGGTCACGGGGGCAGCACGACGGATAGATCAAGATAAAGCCCAGGGGGGAGCTGGTAATAGCATGTCGGCGATGCCGGCGAGCGCACCGGGGTATGAGCCTGCATTTCTTTTAGCTCTGGAGCCGGCCCTGGAGGATTTGGCCAAGCATGGTATCAAAGTGGCGGTCAACGCGGGAAATGCAGATACGGAAGGGCTTTATAAAGTGGTAACACAAATGGTCAAGGCCAAGGGCTTAAATCTTAAGGTACGTCCGTTATTAGAGTACTCTGCACATTGCATGTATTGATATACTCCAGGTGGCTTGGGTCTCCGGCGACGAGGTACTTCCAACAGTGAAAACAGCTTTATCTACGGGTAAATCAACATTCAAAAACGTCTATACAGGCGAGACTCTTTCCGACTGGAATTTCGAGCCAATTTATGCCCAGTGTTACCTAGGAGGCCTGGGGATTGCCGCAGCCTTGTCTCAAGGGGCTGATATTGTTCTGTGCGGACGAGTGTCAGATGCATCCCCTGTTATTGGAGCTGCGTACTGGTATCATGGGTGGAACCGCAGTGATCTCGATCAGTTGGCCAATGCATTCGTTGCTGGACATCTCATAGAATGTAGCAACTATGTATGTGGAGGCAATTTCACGGGTTTCAAGACGCTGGAGAAAGTCGGCAGTAATGGCTGGCGTAATATCGGTTATCCCATTGCAGAAATTTCAGCGGATGGAAAGGTGGTTATCACAATGCAATCGTCTGCTCCCGGCGGCGCTGTTACCGTCGACACCTGTTCCTCCCAACTTCTATACGAAATCCAGGGCCCTTGGTACTACAACTCCGATGTTACCGCTGTGCTAACGGACATCCACTTCGAACAAGTCGGTAGCAACCGCGTGGCCCTGCACGGCGTCCGGTCTGCACCACCTCCACCAACGACCAAGGTCGGCATCACAGCCCGTGGCGGTTTTCAAGCAGAGGCTTCATGGTTTCTGGTGGGACTAGATATTGAGGCGAAGGCACGAATGCTGGAGGAGCAGATTCGCCACCTACTCGCACCATATTCATCCAACTACACAGCTCTCGAGTTCACCACACTGGGTTCAGCGCCAGATGACCCTCGAGACCAAAATAGCGCCACCGTCACCTTTCGAATTGTTGCCCAAGCTCGTAACGCAGAAGATCTAGCCCCAAATAACTTTCTCCGCCATATCTTCGACAATATCATGCAAGGCTATCCCGGCGCAACTTTCCACCTCGACGCACGACAGGGCTTCCCAAAGCCCATATATGAGTATTATGTTAGTCTTCTACCCCAAGCAGATGTGAAGCATCGTGTCCATCTCCCATGGAAGAATCAAGTGCTGGACATCCCTCCACCGCCCACGACTCAAGAGTTCCCGCCTCGTCAACCCTCACAGGCGATTACGGAGCCCCCTGCCAACCGCGACCTAGATTTCGGGCCAACAACCCGAGGCCCCCTAGGATGGATTGTCCATGCCCGATCGGGCGACAAGGGACCCGATGCGAACTGCGGATTCTGGGTTCGCCATAGCGATGAATACCTTTGGTTACGTTCGCTGCTCTCCATTCCAAAGGCGCAGGAGCTTCTAGGAGAGGAATACCGGTCCAACCCCAAGCTACAGATCGAGCGATTCGAGCTTCCAAACCTCCGTGGTGTACACTTCTTGTTCCGAAACCTCCTCGACCGGGGCGTTGGCGCGACAACTACAGTCGACTTTCTGGGGAAGAATGTCGCCGAGTATCTGCGGGCAAAATGGGTGGATCTGCCTGTCAAGTTCTTGAACCGTGGCAAACTGTAGTTGTCCGTCACTATCTGTAGAGTAGCTTTCTTGGTCTCTAAAGCTAGGTATATTGAAACACAGGCGTCCATCTTGCGGATAATTAGGGAAGACGCTTTTCTTGGCATTGATTGAAATTATCCCATATTGTACATACAACGCCATGAATGCAAATGTCATAAATTGCCGAAAATGCCCACGAATGAAAGACATGTATTCTCCTCCTTCTAGCCTGCTGGCGAGGGAGTCTACCTCCTTCTGGAGGCTGGCGCAGACTCGAAGGCATCGCTGTCATCATCAATTTCCTCGCTCAGCACACTCGTAGCTCGAGTCTTCCGACCCAGCCTCGTCGACCTCGAAGTGGTCTGGCTCCCGCGAGCACTAATCTGGGAACCGGTAAAATCCAACGTCATCTGGGTTTGTTTGCCTCGTGTCGTTGCAGACCTACGCGTAGCGGTTCCTCCTATAGTATTCGACGATGGCGCCGGGGATGGCGCGGTCCGTCCACGACGCTGGGTGCTGGCCGTCGAGGGCGCTGCTTTGCGGCTTCGGGTCGATGGTTGCTTAACAAATAGAGATTGAGAATCATCGTCCTCATCAACATCAGAGAGCGCTTGAGCTGCGGGAGGGGCTTCATCTTCGTCGTCATCGTCCAGCATGATGACATCATCTTCCTCATCTTCATCGTCCGATATGGCTTTTTTCCGTCCTCTAGTCGTTTTAGCGGGCGCCGTTTTTTTGGGTGCCGTTGATGTGGTCTTCGCGGTGGCGGCTGCTTTGCGAGTAGTTGTAGTAGCGACTGCTCTTCCTCCACGACCTCGGCCCCGACCACGAGTAGACGTTGCTTTCGTAGTGGCAGGTCCTGTGCCATCCTCTGCAGCATCTTCTTCATTGGGATCACCCTCGTTATCTGAATGTATCAGCGCTCCGGGTTGGTCTTCCCAGACGCCGTCGAATTCACTGTCCCAGCCATCTGGTTTAGGCTTGAATCGCTTCTTCCCTCGTGACCTCTTCTTGATGCCTCGAGAGAACATGTCTTCCATCTGATCTCGATACTTATTCATGGCCTGTTGCAGCGAGCTCTGCGCCTCTTCCTCGTCGTCCATGACATCATTGTCACGATCAAGGGCCATAAGGTGTTTAATTTGACTTTCTAAAGATTCATTCACGAACATCTCCATGGCGTGCTTGTCGTCTTTGTCGATGAATTGGGCCACAGCGTCCCCGAATGAATTCTGTGGAAGAATGCTCAACGATTGGGCGGAGAGGAATTCGCGCACCAATTGTTCAACCTTCACCGTGTCCAGCGTCGAGAGTTGGGAGACTGCGGTTGCATCGACGTCATCATCTTTCTTGCGGTTTGCTGCGTTCTTTTTCTTCCGGTAGAATTGTACAACATCGTTCACATTTGCGACCTTGCCTACGAAACGATTGGAAAACCGCTGAGGATTCTCGCAATCATAGCTACCTCCCTCTGGTGTGGAGATCTCCACACGCAGTCTCACTAGTGGCAAGGGCACCTCTAACTCCTCTTCTTCTTCCACATCTTCCTGCATTGCCAGCCATTCAGCCTTCGCTTGTTCTATGAGCTCCTCAACGATCGTCATTAGAAAACGGGTGACTTCAGTGCGGTTGTTTTCTTTCCGAGCCAACTTCTGAGCCCCCTTCTCTTCTGAGAGGACAATTTCTTTCATGACAAAGGGTCGCACGGTCTTCAGTGGGATAGGCTCGCATTTGAAATCGCGCCCGGTGATACTGACGATAGACACTTGTTTTGTTACTGCCTCTCCGGGAACGAGTGATGTCGCCACAGAAGACCCCGGTTGCATGACGTGAAATTTGGTTTCAGGATTCAATTTAGGATTGATCAAGCACTCGTGTTCGTGGCCCCAGATTACGAGATCAAGAAACTCCGGGAGAAAGTTTTCAGGGAGGTATCCAGTCTCTGTATAAGCGTGGTGATTCTGGTGGACACATATCAAGTTGAACCAGTCCTCTTTCTGAACCGAAGGCTGGTAGAACTTGACCTTTCCGTCGCGGAATGTACGGAATAATCGTTCATCTCGGACGTTACTCATACCGTACAATGCTAATTTGGTCCGGCCCTTCTGAAGTAGGACCGGTTTCACCTGAATGTTATCGGACTCAGGCGTCCGTCCATAATAGTTGAGTAGTCCGGAAACCTGGAGTATGTCCAACGCCGCCAAATGGCCCTCTCCGGAGGGATCATCATGGTTGCCATGGATAGAGAAGATAGGAATAGCCACATTGATGTCAAGATCTTCGTAATTCACATGGTTGAACGCCCCTTGGAAGTTTTCGCTGGCGTCACTGAGCAATTCCAGCTCACAGGGCTTATCGCCCAGACAGTTCATCCTGATCGAGCGCATTACTTGGTACATTGATTTTCGAGAAGGCTTGTTCTCGTGAAAGAGATCGCCTGCGAGGAGCACCATGTCGACATCACGCTCTCGGGCTAGGCACATCACCTCATGGAAACTCTTCCAACTGTCATCACCCCGGATGGGGTCTCGTTCGTTGTACCCGACATGGTTGTCGGTTGCAACGAGAATGCGGATTGTTTCCGCGTCTGATCTTGTTACTTAGTTTGTCCGAGCAATATAAAATAAAATCGTCTACTTACCACCAAGATCGGGCATTATCAAAGGTCACTTCGATCCGCATGAGGTGAAATGGTCGAGGAAGGTGGGTATTGTGATGCGGACGGGCCACTATTAAATGGCGATTCCGTCAGGCTGTACTCAATGGGCGGGTGTTGCCTGGAAAAACAAGCCGCTGGATAGGTCCAATAACAGGAGATTATCCACGGTGTTTGTGCAGGGTGTGATGCATGCTTAATTAATCCACAGTAGATCTGGTCGAAATTACCAGCAAATTGAAGATATTTGGGTAATATTACTAACAATTGATATGCAATTCCGATTTGCCTCCGCGGCGCGTCTTCACGTGAGAGGGACGCGAAAAGGCCGTGACGAATCAGAGGGTTCGCCCGTGACACATTCCCCCTCCGAAATCCGAACGTCGATTCTCATTCAGTCCCTCTTTTTATTACCTTTACGACTACTTTTTAATCTCCCCTTCCATCATATCTCTCTTTCCCCGCTTTCCGACTGTATAGATTTCTTTCCCTTATCGTTCGCATTCTCGACCGCATAGAGCGTCCTTCTCGCGCCATCATCTCTTCTCCTCCTTCGTCCTGATATTGCCCGACTGACCCAGAATCTGGCCTGGTTCAGTCGCCTCCGTTGATCCCGTTAACCCCGCGAGACCTTTTTATGCAATCCGAGCCTGCTGCAGTTTCTGAGCGCACTTCTCCTACAGATTCGCCCCCCAGAGAGTCTTTCCGCAATACCCAGCATGGACATGTTCTCGATGGCGACTATCAAGTCTCTGGTCCTTCCCATGAGGCCAGAGACTTCGAAGGCGTCTCTGACTCACTTCGCCTGTCGCCCTTGAACCAGGCGAAGACTGACGATCCAGTCCCCGCATCACCGGTTCTCGACCGTGTTAGTCAGTACGAGAATGCGATGGCGCAGTCGCCTTACAGACAAACAGATCTAAGCTTCAGAGTAACTCCCTCGTCTACTCAGTCGCATCTGTCGCTGGACGCATTTCCAAATGGTATGTCGCCGTTGGTAACCTTTCTCGTCAATCACCCGTCTAACACTATGGACTGGCAGAGGTTTTAACGCACATCCTCTCGCACCTGCCACCGCCGGCACTGTCATCTATGGCATTGGTGTCGCGCCGGTTTCACACCCTCGTCACAACTCCCCATGCCTGGAGAATAGCATTTTCGCGCTACTTTCCTGGACCTTATGTCGCAGAAAATGGCACTAGCCTATCTGAGACTAACGCACCCGAGAGGGTCACCTCAGATAAGCGCTTCTTTTCCCGCCTCACCGCGTTGGCGTCATGGAGGTCTGAGTATATTCTACGGACCCGCTTGCTGAGGTCACTTGCCCGAGGCAAGCCGGCGCAGTTCGACCCTGCCAAAAAGAGTGGCACAGTTCGTTCTGTAAATATGCGCAATGGCAGCGCAGTTGTCACGTACACTTCCCAGCTCTTGTACCCTGTCAGTCATCTCGCGGCATCTTTCGGGACCGAGGTGACCAAGAAGCAGCCTCTTTTCATCCATGGGGCATCAGAGCAAGGCATCGCATCTGCCAGCGATCCTTCCTCGGTCAAGGTTGGAACTTGGGGTTTGTCTGACCATCAGCTGTTTCGCCATTTCGCGGATCTATTCCCTGGTGAAGCGGAATATGGTCTTGGCTCTGGAAACATGGTCGGCCTACCGAATCGCATGGACGTTAGCCAGCCTTACGGAATGATCTACGGCGAGGGATGCCCTCAAGGACGCCCCTATTTTATCTCAACCATGGAGCAACGCGGGCGATTCTTGGGTCTCACTGAGTCCACCTCACAGCCACAGTTGGGCATTCCTACTCTCAATCTGATCACGAATGCGGTCACCGCTGTATGGATCGCCAAATCCTCCAATGTACTGAAAATGACTGGGGGATTGGTCGCAATGATGTCCGGTACCTCCTCCGGAGTCCTTACGGCCTACGCAATCGGGCCTCATCCCACGTATGAACAGCGATTCGAAAGAGGCCAGGTGACTGCCAGATGGGTTCTCTGTCCGGGAGTTCCCATCATTGCGATTGCGGTCGACAACGATTATTCTACCAAGCGTCACGCCCGTCGACGCATCTGGGCAACCGTTCTTAATGCCTTGGGTGAAGTTTTCTACCTTTCAGACATGCCGCGCCAGCCTGAACCTCCGTCGGCTAAGATGAGCCCTGAACAGGTTGATACTCTGGCGTGGAAGACCGGCAGGAGTGTCCGTTGGGAGCTTTTGGAATTGAGTCGCCGCACCGCTAGGCCCGACCCCTACAGTCGGGAACCGGTTGACGGCAGCTACAGCCCGAGGTCGTCGTCAGATTCGATGAAGCTTGATGAGAATCAGCTTATTGCTGAGACCAAGGAGATTGAGCAGTTCATGTCATTTAAACCGAAACACTTCCGGAAGGTTTGTGAGGGCTGGGACATGAGACGCGAAATGCAAGTCGACTTCGCTGGCGACGATAGCCACGGAGCCGGTGAGTCCGTTATCGTCATTGCTCGTGGTGTAGGCGAAGATGAGAAGGCCTCGATTCGCAGATACACTAGAAAATTGACGAAGGTCGAAATGCCATCGTCGCATTTCGGGACGTATCAAGTTGGCGAAAGTATGGCTTCCTCTCTATTCGGTGGGCCTGTGGAATTTCCGTCTCTATCTTCAGCCGTCAATACACCAAGCGTGCCACCTTCGCGAGCCTCCAGTCGTATGGGTGAAACAGTTTGCTCCGCCGCAAATACGGAATGGCGTATCTCAGATTTTGTCTTCGGCGATCACAAGTCGATTGAAATCACAACAAGCGCATTGGACGTCTCGACATATGCTGTACTGACTCCTGACGAGGATCCTCTCCTCGGAATGTCCGGAAGCTCGACACTTTCCTCCGGTCTGTCGTCTCCAATGCCGCACATGAAGCAGCCCTCGGCAAATTCAGAAATTCCCGGCCAACGTGGGCGCTACATGGCTGTTGGGACTGCTACCGGAGGGGTCTTTGTCTGGGATATGCGCGCTCCCACGGCGAAGAACTCGGAGATTATCAACTCCGTCAATCCGATCCGCATCATCCAAACTGACTCTCCTCAAGTGTCCTGTGTCGCTCTTACGTCACTGTACGTCGTGCACGGCGGCAATGACGGGCTTGTACAAGCTTGGGATCCTCTTGCATCATCTACTCGACCTGTCCGAACCATCAATTCGCGCTTTTCTTCCCGTGCACGTCGTCGACTAGTGCAGGCGGAGGCTTCCATCCAGGGAGTTGGGAACAATTTTTATGCCAGTGGGGCCATATGCCTAGACCCCGATCCTACGGTCTTAAGGGGAATGGTTGCCCTAGGGTCCCACTTGCGCTACTGGTCCTACAGCTCCGGCGCTGCTGATCAGTATAAGACGAGCAAGCGTCGGTTCCGCCGCGGCCGTCGGGGCAGCAATTCTACCCCCGAGGGTCAACGATTCAACAGCAGCGGTCGAGGAGCTCTCCAAGACTTCATCGAGGATGAACAGGCGGAGATGAAACGACAAGAAAAAGCCGATCGCAAGGAAAAGGCGCACCTCAGCAACCGATTCGGTATCGATCTGCTGGGGCCCGATGTGGACGAAGAGCAGCTTCTCGCTTACGCCCAACTCCTGAGTGAGGAGGCCTTCGCTAGTGAAGCGCAGAAACGGGGCGATATCGTGCCCAGCTCCATGGCTAGCTCCACCTCTAGTGACACTATCGGGCGGAACGATAGCTCAGTCGCCGCGGACGAATTTTCATCCTCTTCGTCTCCATACGAGCAGCCTGTTGACGACGAATTTGCTCCTGACATCGCCGAAGCGATTCGCTTGAGTCTTCTTGACGAGGGGCCTGGGTCGTTTGAGCAGTACCCTGACATTCCCATCAAGTACGCCAAGGGATCTCAATCGAGCTCTCACAGCTTCTCACCGGCAGAAGTCGTCGCTGGGAGCAGTCGCCAGCAAGAGATGGATGACCTGGAGCTTGCCATCCAACTCAGTCTTGCCGATAGCCAGCCGCAGGAGCAACCAGACGAGTTCCCATCGCTTCCGTGGGGCGAATCTGACAAGGGGAAGGGGAAGGGTCGAGCTTTGTAATTGGTTACATTGTACATTTGCTTTCGGTTTAGTCATTGTATCTATTTATTTTCGACCATGCTATCATACTTTTAATATGCAGTTCGAGATTTATGTATAGAATGTGGGACCTGTGAAAGCAATTCGGAGATTAGCTACTTCTAAGGCCATTGCAACTATGGAGTATAAGCAAATCTATTTAATCCTATCCTTTAACACTACAGCTGAGAACTCCTTAAGATGAATCCATACTTTCATCAATATAACCATCTACAACCCACCCCTCCAATCCCTGACAATCCCATCAACAACCCCCACCATCTCCCCAACATTCGTCAAAAAAACACTATGACAAGCCTCAAACCCCAAAACCCTAACCTCAACTCCCTCCCCTTTAACCCCCTCAAGCATCAGATCCTGAAACCCCTTCGGCACAGCATAATCCCTCTCCGTCCGAACATAAGTAACAGGACACCGTCGCCACACATTCCCACCCGTCTTCTCCCTAAGCACCCTCACCGGAAACCTCACCAAACGCTCCACACACCTCTCTACCGTCCCCTCGTCCAGACCCCCATAAAACCACAACCCGGGATCCCGGGGCATTGTCAACCCATCTTCATCATCGTCCATGTACTGGGCCCAGAGATCCTCGTTGACGCCGGCTTTATCCATGATGGTTTGGATTGAGGATCCGGGTGGCAGGATGTAGGCGCTGAGGTAGAGGAGGTGGAATATTCCTCCTTTTTGGTTTCGTTTCTCTTCGGGGTTGGAAGTGGGAATAGAAGTTGGGGGCTCGGAGGTGGAAGTGACGGGGTATATGTAGTCTTGGGCTGCGTCGGTGCCGACGCAGCCGCCGTAGGAGTGCATGACCAGGAGGATTTGTTTCCCGGCTGTGGTGAGGGAGTGCAGGGTTTGGCGGATTAGGGAGACGTCGTCGGTGAAGGTTGCTGTTGGGGGGGACTTGCCGGTGCAGGTGGGTAGGTGTGGACAGTGGACTTCGAAGCCTGCGTTTTTCAGGGCTGTGGTGTAGGGTTCGTAGTGGGTGGGTGTGTGCCAGGCACCGTGGATGAGGAGGATTGTTGGGTTTTGGGACATTTTCGGTTTGTTTGAGGTTTTGTTTAGGATATTTTGCTTAGTTGGAGATATATTGTTTGCGGTATGGGTGGATGTCTATGTGGTAGGTATGGATATATATACTTCGGATGTGCAGGTTATGTTGCCCTAGATCACTCATAGTTATGATATTAGTGCTGACGGTCCAAAATTATAGTAGTAGATTGGCTTTCATCTGTGGGGCAAATAACACTCTGTATGTGGTCGGTTCGTGTAAGTTGAATTAGTGGGATCATCAAGTTCCCTTCTTATGAGCATTCAATTAAACTTATAAAGAAACCATTCTACCGATGAGAAGCGAAAAGACTCCATTCTAAATAACATCTCCAGTGGGTCAATTGTCCCAGCTTCCCAGAACTGGTATCATAAACTTGCTGACCGTCCCAGAATCATCGCGATCACGAAAAGCAATACATGAGGTTAATTCAACGCACGCAGTGTGAAATATAACACAACGAAGTCAATTAATTACAGCACGGAGGCCGCGGCCACAACGGCACCGACCACCAGACCCATGAAGGAAGCGGTCATCTTGCCGGCTGCGTTGTCCTTGGTGTTGTCGGAGTCACTGCTGGAGCCGGAGCTGGAGCTTCCGGAGGTGCTGTTGCCGGGGGTGTTGGACTCACCGCTGGAAAGGGCCTTCAGCTGGACGCCGGTGACCTCCTTACCAGTGTGGTCGTAGATCTTCTGAGGGATAGCGGTCGTCGAGACATCGACCAGCTTACCGGTGTTGGCCTTGGACAGACCATTGTCGATCATGTCCTGGACCTTGGAGGGACGGGAGGGCAGGTCGAACTTGCTCAGGAAGGTACCGTTCTTGATCAGGTCAGAGCTGCACTTAGGGGCCGTAAAGGAAGTCTGGGTCGAGTTGGAGGCCTGGATGCGGTCCATGTCGAGCTTGGCGTACTGCTTCTGCAGGTTGTCATAGTCGACGAGCAAAGTGGCGGTGTCGCTGTCGTTGATCTTGACGAGACCGTAGTTGTTGGCCTCCTGGGTGTATTCGTAGACCAGACCACCGGAGAAGGCCTGGGTCATCTCCTCGCCGTAGATGGCCTGCACCTCGGTGAAGACACGAGGCGTGACTTCGTTGCAGCCGTACTCCGAGAAGAAGACGGGGATGGAGGCGTTCTTGAAGTCCTCGGTCAGGATGTCGTAACCGGCCTTCTTGTAGGACGAGTCACCACACCACGAGTAGGAGTTGAGACCGAAGAAGTCGGACTGGGAGCTTGGCTCATCCGAGTCCTCGCACATGAAGTAGTTCACAGTATCCATCAACCAGGGACGGATGTCAGCGGCGGAGTAACCAACAGGGATGGAGCGGTCGACGTTCTTCTTGATGTAGTCCTTCATGTCACGCTGGACGGCACGGATGTAAGCAGCAACCTCCTTGACACTCTGCTCGTTGATCACCTCGTTACCGGCGAAGAAACCGAGGGTGTTCGGGTAGTTCTTGAAGGCCTCGATAACACCGAAGACCTGTTCGTAGTAGACGGCGTTGTAGCTGCTCTTGGGAGCGGTACGGTCAATGTAGCTGCCGTACAGAGGGGAATTGACATCCAGGATCATGTAGATGCCGGCAGCGTTGAAAATGGAAGCACAGTCGTCATGGTTAAGGCTGGGCGACAAGTTGTAGACACGGATGGTGTTCACACCCAAGCGCTGCATGAGAGCGGCATCACGCAAGCATGCGTCCTTGTCGCTAAGAGGGTCCTTGTCCTTCGTGAAGCCGGAAGAACCGCCGGGTTGGTAACTGTAGATAAGACATGATGATCAACACCACCGCTTTCCCCACGAGGTAACGCGATCGAATATCATTGATATGAAGGCGATCATATAGCGTGAACAGATATAAGAACAGGACAGAAACGTACTCGACACCCAGGATCTGGAAACGATCACCGGTCTTGCTGTTGACAAAGTCCTTGCCCTTCACTTCGATGGTGGTGACGGCATTTGCAGTGGTCGCAAGAGCGCAAAGCGCAGCGAAAAGACGAGTGTACATCTATAGATTCGGCAGTTAGTCAGCTAACATTCCTTTTCGGGTAATCTGTGGATCTATATCGACGTGGATATCAAATTTTGGCATGGGAAGGAAGAGGACCGACCGAAGGCATTTTCTATATCTCTCTCGCTGGAAAAAACTAGTACAAAGAATCAAAGGATCGGACGGAGATGCTTCCACAGGAAGTTCCAAAGCAGAGGGTATGTATGACAAGTGAACGAATGACGAGCGCAAAGGCGCACAACGATGAGACAAACCCCGAGAGGGAAGTAGCGAGTGTGGGCAGAACAAAAACAGGACCGCAACGATGAATGAGTGGAAGGAGGGAGAGAGAGAGAGAAAGAGAGACCCGGCACAAGGCTTTTTGAATGAAAGAAAGGACGGAGTAAGAGCGAACCCTTGGCCCCCCTCCGAACCAACTGATGCCCAGCAATTTAGTTTCATTAAAGGGTATACTCCAGCACTATGAGACTCCACTCCCGGCTAGTACTTCACTAGAACCAATCCCCTTTACCGACAAGACCCTTGGCGCTGAGGGTCTTCAAAGGTTGAAACTGGGCGGTTTTAATTTGGTTTTTCATTAGTTCATTCCAACGGAGGCAATATCGGTAGATAGCTTAGGTGAGACGGTTTCAGGCCATTACTTATCATAATAGCTTTGGATATGGACCATGGATAGCTTTGCAGATCGCCAAATCAGGAATAAATCATTTTTTGCATCTCAATCCACGTTGAATTGCTCACTGTTGATACACTACTGCCTCTCTAGAATACAGTCCCAAATGTGTTACCCGTCAGGAGAAGCACTTGGGGGAGAAGGAATAATTGGCGCCTGTAACCCAAGAATTGTCCATGTCCCAAGAAACCCCCAAGACTGGTGAAATAGGGGGTGAATAACCGAATGAGAAAAATGAGAAACAAAAAGTCATGGCGCCGAGAAATACCAAGAGAGTCCGCCACGCCGGCGGCCAAGACATGGGCAATGATGCAAATATACAGGGAACAAGGGAAAAGGTAACAAATAATAAGCGGAGAGGGTGAGAGTGCGACATCGCAAATCGAAAAAAAACGTCGAAAAGCATCGACCCTCTCAGAGATCGATCGGTCTTTTCGAATCAAATAGGGCCGCAAAAGCAAGAGAAAAAGGGTCCGGACCACGGCCCAGCGTGACCCGACGACCTGAGAAAGCCAGATCACAGGCCAAGCAAAGTTCTTATTTTATACGGAAGGGGGTTGGATGATTGACAATGCCGAGGGCGCGAGTCCGGATCCAATGGAATGCGTCACGTCTGTTCTTTTACTCGACACCATGGCTTGATTCAGCACTGCCACCTTCGCCAGTGAATGTGCCCAGCTTCAAAGCCGCGTCCATGGCGACCATCTCAGCCAGAATTTCCAAGACTTCCTTAGGGACAGTCTTGTCATATATCGAGATCAGATCCTTAGGTTGAGGGTAAACCTTAAGGGCCTTGTAGAAGCACAGGGCAGCTTCAACCTTGTCTGAGCCTAGGTTTGTATGTGAATCGCCGCTACTTTCAAGTGGAATTTCTTCTATTATTTTTTTGGGGGGTGGATAGCGTCACCGCAGCAGAAACATACCTTCAGCGCAGAGAGATTCTCCCCGGGCAACTTGGCCCATGAAGTAGGCCTCCTTCTCTTCAAGATCGGTCGGGAAACCCTCATCCTGAGCCTGCTGGACAGACTTCTTGATGGATTCCCGTTCCTGGGCTCCTTGAGCCTCGGCTTCCTCCTTCACAGCTCTCGCCAGACGACGGTTGTTTCTCTTCAAGGATTTGCGGAACTCGGGGTCGGTCTGTCTCTTGTGGTCAAAGTAAATGGCATAAGCTGTATCCCGAGGAAGAAAAGATTGATTAGTTTGGTTTTCGCGACTGGTTAAGATTGATGTTGTGTTCTTACCCAACAGGCCGGTAAGGACCGTGCCAGCCGAAGCAGCGACCAAAGTTGACGTCCTCATGGTGTCACGGGAGATAGTATGTAATTATTTATTAAAGAAGGATAAAAGAAAGCACAGAGGTAGAATAAGTCCAGTGCCTCAGGCGAGTCCGACCGAACCGGGGAAAGGGATGTTTATTTGGTCTATGGGGACGAGACTGGGGAAGTGACGCTTTTCTCATGTTCTGACAATTTTGAAGGCGGAGGATCATTGTTCTTCCGCCTCGGGGTTTCTGTCCCGCTCGGGGGGGGGAATTCAAGCAAGCTCCGTCGTCATTCCTCTTCCTCATGAATCTGAAGCGTTCCCTCCTGGCTTCGTGATCCAGACAAGATGGAAAGCCGCGGATTGACCCTCCGCAGCAAGTCCCGCCGTGCCCGGCCCCAGATCAGTGCGCCAAAACCGATATCCGGGCCTCTCCCTCCTGGTAGTAAGGCCGTCGACCCGAGAACCGCTACGTCAAGTTCCACTTCACGCGAACGTGCTCCTCAAAAAGATGCGACCTCCGATTTGGTGAAGAGGAGATATTCCACCCGGTTTAATCAAGCTCCCGATCTTGACTCCGCAAATGCGCCCCCGGTGCCCGGGGTGCCTAAAGTTCCGACTCAGTATACGGCGCTAAGTCCCCCTCAGTCGACCAGCAGACGGCCCTCGACAGAGGCCTCAGGGCCACCACAAGTGGATCTCAATGCTTTGCGGGACCCTAGTCTACCGGTAGATAGATGTAAGTTTCACAGTCATGAATCCTCCGTAGACATAGGTATAGTCTTGCTAACCTGGTGTGTACTATCAGATGTCGCCAACCTCCTTGCCAATGCAACCGAGGAAGAGATCGAAGAGTACCAGAGAAGCTTGAAAAAAGTCAAGAATAGGACATCCACCGACCTCCAGCAGAATGTCTATCAGAATCGCACGCAATTCATCAAGATCAGTAAAGAAGCGGAGAAACTCAAGGGAGAGATGCGCACTCTCCGCACTCTCATGGCAGAGCTCACAACAGCTTTGGGACAAACAGCGACCGTTGGCAACACTCAAAACCCCATGTCCCCGACGTTAGACGAGCGCATAACCAAGCGAAACAATCGCAGTTCCGTTGCCAATCTGGAGAGCATGTGGAACGTTCAGCTGCAAACACTATGGAAGACTGTCGAAGGTTCGCAGAAGTTCCTACCGGTGGTGCCAGGTCGGCACATCGTGTTGGAGACGGGAAACTGGGTCGAGCTGGACTCTGCGACTTGGAAGCCTCGGCGGCCGGTTCACATCGTGCTTCTCAACGACCACCTGCTTGTGGCGGCTAAAAAGCGAAAGCGTGTTGATCAGAGCAACCCTAATCACCAGGGCCCAGTGCCTACCAAGCTCGTGGCGGAGGAGTGCTGGCCCCTGGAAGATGTCGACATGATTGACCTCGGTGCCAATCTTGGCCCGGGGGTTTCCCGTGAAGAAGCCGAAGACCGGGGTATCATGAACGCCGTGAGTGTCCGCGTGGGCTCCAAACCCTTCACCTATCGCCACGATAAGCGAAACGGCTCCGCCAAGATCGACCTTCTTGCGACATTCCGGAAAACCGTGGAAGACCTTCGCCGGACGCTGCGCTCCGAAACGGAGACCGCAGGCAAGAGCGAGTCATTCGGGTATCTGGGAGTAAGACAGTCATCATACTCCATGGTAAAACCCGATTTCAGCGCATTGGAAACCCAACGCGAAACACCCGAAGTTCGCATTGACGTAGACGGAAAGCAACAAAACCTACGATGGGTCGAGGGCCAGATAGACGAACTAGACATTGATATCGCGCTCCAGCGCTTCGAAGAAGCCGTCTCAAACATTGAGCGGCTGCGGAAACTCGCCAAAGGACTCAAAGGCAACTCGGTCGCGCAGGACGTGATCAATTCTAAAGTGGACGAGCGAGCCGCCAAATTGGCAGGGGTTCTGTCGCGATCCTTAGTCGACACGCCCTCATTTTTAAACGCCACCAAGACCAAGGTCTCCTGGCTGACCCGCTTGGGTTTCGAAAATCAAGCCCGGGAGACCTATTTGAAATGCCGATCCGATGTGATCACTAAACGAATCAGGCAAGTTCCATCCCCTTACAACAAACGGGCCAAAGCACAGTAAATAATAACCCAAAACAGAGCCTGCGTCTTCGAAGGCGACCTCCCTCTATACATCTTCCAAATATCCTACGTCTACTTCACCCTCATCAAAAACACTGTCAGCATCTACCAACAATGTTTCCCAGCGATCATGACCAGCGCCTGCATCAAATGGTCCAAACACCACCTAGACGGATTCAATGCCCTCCTCACACGCCAGCTAAGCAGCGTCCAGCGCGGCACGACTGTCTGGCAGAAGTGCATCGACATCGTGCACGAACATGCTAACCTACTCACGGAAGTCGGGATTGACTTCACTGACCTCGTAGCCAAGGGACTGGAACTGAACGAGGGAGAGAAAGTGGAAAAGCCGAAGATGACTCGCTCGGAGACGCTGATCTCGGGATTGGCGGATGCGGCGAAGGCTTAATTGCTGCTGCTTGCTTGGGATGCCTGCATGTATGATGATAATAGTGGCTTGTTTGAACTATATATCCTTCTTGTTCTTAGATAGTTTTTGTTCTGAGTGAGCGTCGTTGATCGAATGCTACTGTTGTTGGATATAATTTGGTCCAAGGCTAGAGTAATCGCCAAATCTGTGTTCGTGGGTGAGACGGATAAGCTTTTATCTTACACAACACTATATATATACACTTCTAGGGTACACAGCCAAACACATCACTTCTAATAGTGATTAGTCTAAACTCTACCCAACAGAATACCACTCGTAAACCTTTTCATCCTGATTTACGCTCTCCTCATCTTCACCCAACCGCTTCCCACGCTTCGACCGCATGGCCCCGCGGGCCTTAAACTCAGAAGGCGGCAACCACGCATGCTCCCAAGTACTCGGCTCATTCAACGTCTTCTTATACTTCACTTGCCCGAAGCGGAAATCCAGCGGCTCAGAACCCTCCACGCTCTCCGAGGGCAAACGCATGTAGTAGCGCACGCTGTCGGGGATTTCCTCCCTGTTGTGGCTGATCATGATGAGGGCCTGGTTGTCGGACAGACCGAGGTGGCGAACGTTCGACTCATCAGTGTTGTAGCCGCGCAGCCAGTCCTCTTTGAGGCGGCTGCCGGAGCGGCGGGTGGCCGAGGAAGCGCGATTGCGGGAGTATTCGCCAGCTTCGAGGAAGTGGATGCATTTGTCGCGCATAGAGGCGGGCATGCCGGAGAAGGCTTCGTCGAGGATGACGATGTCCGGTTTGTGGACGAGCGCGCGGATGAAGAGGACGACGCGTTGTTGGGCGGTGTTGAGTTGGCCGAAGAGGGTGGAGTCCGCGTATTCAACGTCGAACTCGATTGGAGAGAATATGGGGCTGGCGCCTCGGACGAAGGCGATCCTGGGGAAATGTTCTCTGTTTTCAACCGACACTCTTGGGGGTTCCTCCTTGGTGGTGACGGCGGCGTCGGGGTCGAGCTCGGCCTTGAAGTAGCGGAGGGCAGCGCTCACGTCGAGGTCACGGTCGTGGTCCAGGGTGGGTTTCGAGAGGAAAGTTTCTGCGTAAGCTGATTCCACGGCCTGGCGGATAGTGAGTTGTCGCGGGAAGAATGCGTGGATTTCTGGTGAGGAGTGGCCGAGGCGGGATTGGAGTTCGAAGATGGAGATGCCCGGTTGCCCTGGCTCGGGCAGGCGGGAACGGCCGAAGAGCTTGATGGGCAAGGCGTATGCTTGGGGGTGGTCTGAGGTGATCAGGGAGAGAAGGGTCGTCTTCCCGGATCCATTGGCTCCCAGGATCGCCCACCGCTGTCCACGACGGACGGTCCAGTGGAGGCCGTCCTTTTCCTCCCCGTTGACTCTTTGTGTCCATCCGCCCAGGACAACCTTCTCGCCATATTGCACGCGGACTCCCTCCATTTCGATGACTGGCTCGCCTCCCTTGACGGCAGGCAGGGCTAATCCACTGGTCCTGGTTGACAGTAACTGAAGGTCCCAGAGCAGCTGACGGTCCAGATGACCAGCTTCCATGGCGCTCTTTGCCTCACGGAAAATCGCTTTCTCCTCTTCGGTGTGAGATGCAACCTCTCGGCCGCGGTTGACGACTCGTTTCCAAACATTGAACACCGTGTTCGCTTCGGCCCGCTGACCTTGGAATAATATTCGATTGTTATTTCCTAGGACCACCAGATGCGTGATCCAGTCAGGGATAGTATCCTGCGGTCGTAAGGCGAGGATTAATCTGGGGTCCGATTTATCTGCTAGGCGCTGGAGAAGGCCAGAGATGCTTCTTGTGGTAGCGGGGTCAAGGCCCACTAGAAGTTGTTAGCAATATAATCGTATCCTGGCCTGAGAGAGTGAGAGTTACTCACTGAAAGGATCATCTAGCAGCAGCAGTTCCGGCTTGCTGAGTAGTGCCTTTGCGATCCGCGTACGTCTTGTCTGACCATTGCTTAGGTTTGCGACGGGCATGTCCAGGAGCTCTCCCAGTCGCAGGTCGGTGATGACCTGGTTGAGCAGCTTTTCATCTCGTAACTTTCCGCCTTCCTCTCCTTCTAGAGGGTTCAAGGAAGTTTGGCCCTTAAGGTACTGAAGCACCGACCAGTCTGTCTCTTCCCGAAGACTCTCATAGCGAGCACTCAAATAGGCCCCGCGGGTACCACCAATCGCTCCCGACCCTTCGCCACTAAACCCGATATATTGTACAGCGTTTCCAACGAACCGTAGCCGAGGGTCCTTCTTCGCAATCTCGTCTGTGAGGAGGTAGGGGTAGGAGCGAGCCGTCGGCGGGAGACAGACATACTGGCCGCGGAGAATCTCGAGCAGTTGTGTTCTCCCCGAACTACCGATCACGGCCCAGTGTTGCAGCGATTGATCTCCATTGTTTTCGGCTGATGTTGCCTGATCGGCGGGTAGAACGAAATTGAAGTTGGCAAAGAGAGGCGGGTTCTGGTTGTTGGTGGCATCGTCTGGACTAGGATAGTTCTGATAGAAGGTTCCGTCTTGGATGCGAATCAGTGGCGGTGTCAATGACGACACTGCGCGAGTTGTGCGCAGCAGACTCGTAGGTCGCCAGAGCAACCTCGTCCGCAATGCAGGTCCTCGTAGCATCATGATTTCCGCCTGGTGTCTTCTTCCATCCAGACCGATTGGCGATTATTTGAATTTCCAATGCTGCCCCAGCATTCGCGGAGTTTGTCTTCAACTCCGAGGATCACGTGCCTTGCATAGTAGTTTGCCAATGACGCAATGCACTTGAGATAACCTTTTAAGATCAAAAAGTAAGCAAAGCATTATTTCTCTCGGAAGGTCGCATATGTTAAACTCTATACCTCGTAATAGATATCTGGATATAGGCAGTGCTGTCCGGAGTAGTCACTCGACTCCGATTGGAGTATACTTACCTTTGACCAGATCTTCGGCCGTGATTGCCGTATTAGGAAGTGAAATTGGATGTCGATCTATAGCTGTACATACGAGTATATGAAGTGTTCTGTATCAATCTTTTCGCAGTTCGAATAATTAAACCCTTCAGTTCTAGCGCGACGAAGAGTAGTAGTTATTTAAAGTATCTGTATACCACTAACCACTCCGCCATTCTTGGATCAGACCTCAGACACTTTACCATGTTCCCGCGATATATATACATTATAGTGTTCCGGCCCGAAACGCCACGGGCCATGGCAGTACTAGATGGGGTGCAAATATCTAAAATGGCAGGCCCAAATATTAACCCAGAAACCCTTCCCTGAGAACTTCCCCTGGGTTGACTTGAATATATTAGCCATGGGTGTGAATTTTCGCATAGAGTGACAGAGAGGCAGTATACTTACTGGCGTTTGTTTACCCGGAATTTAACCAAACATCTCGCAACCCGTTTCAAGATCCGATATTCCCCACTGCGGACATGCCGAAATCCATTCTCGGCTGTTGATCTCTTTATTTCCGAAGCTCTTCAAGTTGTAACACTACAAGGCACATTTTTCAGTAGTATTGACGTGAATTACTGTGGACTTGGTTGCACAGTCAACAATAGCAATGTTGGGACAGGGATGTAATACCCCGACTAAGCATAGACTGATCATAGAAAGTCACGCGCATTAAGATAACCATCTAAGTACAAATATCTGACCACAATCAACATGATAGTAGATTTACTGCTACGGCCAACATTGTATCGGAAAGTATTATTTCCATCACAGGCATGCTCAGGCTTCCAGTGCCCTCATCCTTCTCCTTCACAATACTCGACAAGGAGTCCGATTCATCCAACGGCAGCAGATACAAACAGTGAGTCTCCCCTCTCATAGTGACCAAGTCCATATAGCATGTGCGCTGACACTAGATAGATTTCAATATTGACTCACATTCTTATACAAATGGTCGATGGCTGCGTCATGACAAGTTACAGCGCGAGTCGCGCTACATCAAAATTTGACTTCGATGCCCTCTGCCGACGGGTCCTGGAGCTAACTCCCGAAGCCGACGTTATCACTGCCTGTCAGAAGATCGAAGGCGGTTTCAATAGGGTCTTCATCTTCCACTTGAACAATGCCAAGCGCATCGTGGCGAGACTCCCATTTACCTTGGCTGGTCCGGCGAGACTCACAACGGCCTCGGAGGTAGCCACTGTCAAGTACTGTGAGTGAGACGGGATAAGCTGACCCAATGCTATGGCTCACTGGTTAATCATCCATCTTAGTGCAAACAAAAACTAGGGTTCCTATCCCTGCGATCGTAGACTGGAGTGATAATGCCACAGATGACTGTAATCTAGTCGGTAGCGAGTACATTATCATGGAGCATGCCGACGGTGTCCAGTTGCACCAGAAATGGCAGAGTCTGGCTGGTGATCAGAAGATCCGATGCATTCAAGGTATCTACGAGAGCCTAAAAGAGATGGTTGATCTAGAGTTTCCATCTTTCGGAAGCCTGTACTACGCAAATGGTCCGCCAGATCCTGACAATAGGCGACCTTTAGACAGAAACTTCTGCATCGGGCCCCATTGCGGACCTCGGTATTGGGATTGTAACGTTGGAGAACAGAGATACTATGATATTGTGAGACCGAATCATGGGCCTTGTATGCTGCTTGAAAAACTTGTGATCATTCGACCCAGTCGCTTACGACAAACAGGGTCTATTATTGTCGAATTCTCTGAGGGCCTTATCGATGCCGGTCTGTCAAGGTTATCTCCCACTGACCCTGACGCTGGAAGCAGACCTTCATACCATGGGGCAATCCAAGCACATAAGAATCTCCTTGGACACGCTCGGAAAGTACTAAAGCAGATGTCAGCAGATCCTCGTATCCAGGGCGCTGTCACACCCTTGCTATTTCATCCAGATCTACATAAAAGAAACATATTCGTTTCAGAAGATGACCCTTCCATTGTCTCAGGCATCATCGACTGGCAAGCAGCCAGTATCGAGCCACCATGGTGGTATGCAGATGAGGTGCCTGATTTTGCTATGCTTACTGAACCTGGATCAAATCTATGCCTGCAAGCGTTTGAGGCATGCACTCAGTTTCTGACACCCAGGTTAGCTGGTTCAAGACTGATGAACGACAATCTCTTCCGGCCGTTTCGCTATAGCGACAGGACATGGAAGGATGGCGCAGTAGCACTACGAGACGATCTGGTTGCGACAGCTCAAGATTGGGAAGAGCTGGGATTCGCAGGGCAATGTGCGTACCCCTTACCGACACCTAAGAAATTGGCTAGGCATAAGAAAGAATTCAAGCTTTTTGTGGCGGCTCATGATCTGAAACGCGATTTGGCAAGCTTGCTCGACACTGCTACTGATGGGTGGATGCCCGCTGAACAATTAGAAACGACTACGCAGACCAACAAGGAGATGTTTAGAGGGATGCTGCACGAGGTTTTGATTAATGAGGATATGGAGGACGAGCCAGTGACGGATGAAGCGGTCCTTAGGTCTATTTGGCCTTTTGATCTTGATCAATAAGGTTGCGAGTAAACACAGTAAACCTGCGGGTTATCCGGAATCAGGGGTATTCGTCTTATCTTAAGTCCGACGGCGCGATAACGATCGGCAAAGTTTCCCCCCGCATAAATGCCGACAGCTGACCTCATGCTATAACTGCATTCCAATTGACCTTCACTTGGTCTCACCTTTCACTGAATGTTCTGGAGCATCGCATAGTCCCCTACTTTCTTCTGCCTACCCTGTTTTGCTTTTTAAAGCCAAAATGGGTGTCCTAAGTGAACCAAGCAACGGGTATACAAGCCGGACCTCCGTTCTCGGCCCCTCACCCCATCGCAACCCACATCTAACACCTCTCTGCGCAGTGTAAACCCGCAAACGCAATCCCCCGAATTAGCATCCATTCCATCCCTCCCACTCTTTCTCGCAGCCAAAAATCATGCGCAAACAAATCCCGAAAAGATTGCCGTCATCGACACAACCAAGAACCAACAATTCACCTTCGGCCAACTCCTCGCCGACACCGCAGCACTAAAGAAACAGATCCTCGAGCAATTGAAGCTCACAGAAACAGGGGACTTACAAGAAAGGCGCATAGCCTTCCTCACACCGAATGGATACGATTACGTCGTTACACAATGGGCCATTTGGGCAGCGGGCGGAGTTACTGTACCACTCTGTATGTGTCGCAAACACTCTAGCTGACACACTAGCTAACTGATAATGCAAGGCACGACGCACCCAGTGAAAGAACTACTATACACAATCGGCGACTCGGATCCGTCGCTGATCATCCTGCATCCAAGCTTCGTGCACTTCGAAACACCCCTGCGGGAGGGGACAAAGAATAGTATCCCTTTCATGGATCAAGATCCGTTTACGCAGAGTGTCGCGCCGACGGCTGTCCAATTGCCGCTGTTTAACTCCCAATGTCCGCTGGATAGGCGCGCCTTGATGATCTATACGTCGGGTACGACTTCTAGTCCGAAGGGCTGTGTTACGACGCATAAGAACATTACGTTTCAGGCGGAGTGCCTAGTTAAGGCGTGGAAATATGCACCCTCGGATCACCTGATTCATGTCTTGCCGCTGCATCATGTGCATGGGATTATTAATGGCCTGACGGCCAGTTTCCTAAGTGGTGTTACCGTTGAGATGCATCCGAAGTTCGATCCCAAGGTCATCTGGTCTCGCTGGCAGGATCGAGGTTCCTCGACCATGTTCATGGCTGTGCCGACTATCTATTCCCGCCTTGTTGACTACTTCGAGACTCATATCCGCGGAACAGAGCAGGAATCCGCGGCGCGGGACGGAGCTCGCGCTCTGCGACTTGTTGTTAGCGGTTCTGCGGCGCTACCCACACCTATTAAGGCGAAGTTCGCAGAGATCACCGGCCAGACGCTCCTCGAGCGCTATGGGATGACTGAGATCGGCATGGCAATTAGCTGCGGACTGGAGGTCGAGAAGCGTATCGACGGGAGTGTCGGGTGGCCGCTTCCCGGCGTTCAGGTACGACTAACCGAGAAGGAAACCGGACAGGTTGTTGAATCGGTGGATGAAGACGGCCAGATTGAGATCAAGGGAGACAACGTTTTCCTGGAGTACTGGCGTCGGCCTGAGGCCACGGTCAAGGAGTTCACCACGGACGGGTGGTTCAAGACCGGGGATGTCGCCAGACGGGATGCATCCGGCGCATACTTTATCCAAGGACGGGCATCCGTCGATCTGATCAAGTCAGGCGGGTACAAGATTTCTGCGTTGGAGGTGGAGCGGAAGATGTTGGGCCTCGACATTATTCAGGAAGTAGCGGTAGTCGGGCTCGCCGATGAGGAGTGGGGACAGCGAGTGGCTGCTGTGGTCAAACAACGCCCTGGAGTACGTCCACCGCACATCCTACATACAGTTCGAAAGTTCAATGCTAACTAACCCACCAGACCGAACCTCTCGAGCTCCAGAACCTCCGCACACAACTCAAGCAAGAAATGGCACCCTACAAGATCCCCACGGTGCTCAAGCTCGTCGACAACATCGAACGCAACGCAATGGGCAAGGTGAACAAGAAAACCATCATCCAGAAATACTGGCCCTCGGCCTAACAAACAGGGGGTATATACGGTTTAAATCCACGGGTACATACAAGAAAACCAACAACTCCACAGAATTAAACATTATCAAAAACCGCCCATTCATAACAAGAAGAAAATAAAGAAAGAAAGACCATTAGTTCAACAAATCCACGACCATCCCATAAGCCCTCATCATCTTCTCCCACTCCACAGTCCCCTCCTTAGCCACCTTATCCCAAGCATGACCCACCCCATCAACCCGCTCAACAACAACCTTCTTCAAAAACTCCCCATCCCCCCCCTTCAGAAGCAACCCGCCCAACTCCTCCACCTCCAGCGCCAACAAATCCCTCGCAGCAGAAACCAACAAGACCCTCTCAACCCTCCACCCCCGGTCACCAGAATCCCCCCCAACCGCCCTCCCAATCGGCGAAATCCTCACATCCCCCCCTTCAAACTCCCTACTCAAATAAGCAACCGTACAGAACCTCACAAACCACCCGGGCAAAGCCCACCCCCCAACCTCGGGCGCCCTCCTCTCCTCAAGGGGCCTCGTAGCATCCACAACCGGATAAAACGCCACAAGCACCCTAAACGGGCCCTCATGATTCGCCGCAAGACTCGTCGCCAAATTCCCCCCAGCAGAAAACCCGCTCAACCCCACTCGACTCACATCATAGATCTCCGGCTGCGAGCGCACATACGCAAGGACATCTTCTGCGTCTTCCAGAGCAGCGGGGAAGGGGTGTTCGGGTGCCATGCGATATTGCACGTCGAAGACCGTGTAGGGTGTGTTCGTGGCGATATGCCTGCAGTACGTGTTGTCCAGGCCGTGGCCTTGGATGATGTAGCCGCTGCCGCAGAAGTTGAGGAGGACGGGGCGGGGCGTGGGTGTGCTGTGGAGGGGGCCTTTGTCGGGTTTGCCGGGGGGTGGGTTTGGGGGACTGTAGACGTGGACTTTTATGGTTCTTTGGGGGTCGCGGGAGGGGATGTGAAGGGTTTCGTTTGGGGTTGGGGTTATGCGGGGGGCGAGGGTGTGGGCCAGCGTGCGGAGGAGGAGGGCGATGGGTTTGAGGAAGAGATAGTATTTTAGGGTTCGTTTTGGGGGCATTGTTTTTGTTCTTTTTTGTTGGTTCTGCCGGTGGTGGTTTTTGGAGAGGAATTGTTCTGGGTGTGTGGGGGTGGTTATATAGATGTAGATGTATGCGATGTATGTATCCAGGTATTCAGGTATTCAGGTATGTCAAGGAGAATCACTAGTAATTTATGTATATCTGATTCCCGGAGATTAAACGACATCCAGGAACAGGGAATTAAAGTGGTGAAGAAGTAGGTGAAGCAAAAAAAATGTGACCTGTAGAAGTGACAGTCACGTTGCGGTGAGATATGCTGCCATACTTTATATACCAGTCGACTTTACCGGTCCACCTCATGGATTCACTGTAGTAATCAAGTAGGTAGTCATAATCAATTCCCTCCTCCACCTTGCCATAGCCACGGCAATAGTAACTAACACTAACAGGAATAAAATAAGTAATTTAGCAAGTAAAAAAGTAAAGTATCACAGTCACAAACCCAACAGGAACTCGCCACACCAATAGCACACCCAGGATATCCCTTGTTCCACACGGCCAGCGCTAAAAAAGAACACGACGAGGCGTTCGTGTGCGAGACTTTGTGTAAGATGGCCCACGTTGGGCAGCATGACATACAAAGAACAAGAGCTGAGGTGCAGAATCCCTGCAGCTATTATACCCTTAGTATGTGACTAGGTTTGCTGAATGTCTCTCGCCCATTTTTTGGTTTTCGTGGCTGTTTTTTCTTTGTTCTCCACCGCCGATGTTGAAGTAGATCGAGTGCGGGTCATTGGTCGAGGTCAGCGGTTAGGATTAGGCACTAAGCTAGATCGGGAATGGCAGGGATGCTCGCCGAGGGCACCCGATCCATCTGGTGATCAATCATCCCTCGTTTTGCTTTTTTTGGAGTGAATGCACGAGGAGGGCTGCAACTGCTTATCTGGGGTTAGGTTCATGAACTATAGATTGGGTGGGGGGGAATGGGTGAATGGGCTGCATCCCTGCGGTGGATGCGTCGGGGGGATTTGGAATTTATGCCCCTCGGGGAGTACGACCATGTGCTCACGTGGGTGCTGAACCTTGCAGGTGCAGTGTATGTAATATGTGGCCTTCTATTATACTTAGCTATAAGTAGCCATAACTTCAATCTGCTATACAACAAGTAGCCGGGCTAGCTCAATCGGTAGAGCGTGAGACTCTTAGTCATCACGGTATCTCAAGGTTGCGGGTTCGACCCCCGCGTTCGGCTTCTCTTTTTGCTTTTTGCTTTTGCTTTTGCTTTTGCTTTTTGCTCTCTCGCCTGTCACTTAATGTACTTAATGTAGTTAGTATATACAGTCTGTCCCTCAATGATGTCCAAGGCTGTAGGTGTACGGAAAGAGAAGCCGCATTCAAGGTTTGACCACGCGCAGGAATGGCAGTGTGAGATCTGTGAAGAAGGTCACTGATCCGTCGGCACCGGCGGTCGTGATGTTTTTCTCAGGGAGGCCGCAAACCGAGGCGAACGACCCGTACTGCTTCCTTTTCTGCGCCACGTACTGGACGTACTGGTCAACCGGGCAGCTGCTTCCAGGTCCCGAGCGGCAAGACGGGATAGCTGCGAATATTAGTGAGACATACTAGATGGAACCGGAAAGGAGGGGGAATAAAAAGGTAGGGCCGTAGTATGATAGGGATAAAGCAAAAAATATATATTGCGAGGTAGACTCACGGTACACGGCATCGTTCAGCAAGATCCGGACGTTAGCCGTGCTCTGCCCGCCTGATGTGCAAGTGAGACGCTCGAAAGCGATGGTCCCACGCATAGGATTCACATTGCTGCTAACGTAGATCTATAAGAAAAATTTAGCACATCGCAAGATGATCCAAAAGCAAAGCGACGTACCCTATCCTGATCCATCTTGTTCGAGGCGAGCGGTTTCTGGTCATCAAAGACACCCAAGAGAGAAGCCAGTTCGTTAAGCTGGTTATCATGGGTGAAGGCCACCACCAGCGGAGGCAACTGCAGGGTATCGTTGCCCTTCTCAGCTGTGGCGGACGGTCCTTTCTTCAACAGGTTGACCACACCCTGTAGCACAGGAAGCATAACGGTCATGTTCTTGCCCACACCAGGCCCTGCCATGTACCTGTCAATCGTGTTTCTTCCCTTGCCGTGAGATACATACCTGTGCCGTAGTAGTAGCGCAGATCCTGAGCATATTCGTATTCTAGGATCTCTTTCTTAGTGAACACATCACACCACGGGCTGACCTGGCCGGTAATCTGCGTCTCAAACCCACACAGGTAAGGGAACAAAGAGACCTGGTCATCCGTGAGAGTGAGATTTCCAGAGAGTTTTCCATTGAGGCGTTTGGTGATGGGAGGAAGATAGATATCTTGCCATTCAGTGATCTGGTCACCTCCACTGGCATCCTTAAAGTTGGGACACTGGTCAGAGGTAGCCAAGGAGTTGCCAGCAGCACCCGAGGCATCTGCATCGACAACATAAACGTCACCGTAAGAAGCATTGGGGCCCAGATAACCGCGAGCGAAGAGTCTGTTCACCATATTAACCACTATGCACGAAGTAGAGCAATTCGCCTACCTCGCGGAATCAATGGTTCGCTGATAGTCGTTCGCCCACAGCAAGAAAGGAGTATTATCCTGGTAGAAAGTTGGGTACCGGAATCGCAAATCGGCACCAATGTTGTATATATATCATGTTGGCGATCAAGTGACCCTTTGAGCAATCTATTGACTTACAGCTCCTTATAGCCAGTAATGGACAACTGACTAATTTCTTGGTCGGGGTGCCTAAGCACCGGACTCCAGTCGGAGATAAAGCTCAGCGACCCGGTAGCGCGATACTCGGCGGATTGGAACTGAATGATACTGTGTCATTATTTAGAAAAAGATAAATCCATAGTTGAGAACATACCGCATTGTGAAGGTCCTCCCATTCCTGGTAGGCACCAGGGTCAGGGTATCTGCTGCCGTGACGGACAATGTAAATAGCCTGGTCCACGGAGCATTCTTCGGGGACAGTAGATGCAATCTTGTTGACGTTGGGCCCTAGACTCATCAGATGACTATTCCAGGACTATTTCCATGACGATATAGGTGTGTAGAAGCCTACCCGCAAACCATGGAGAATTAGCACCTAAATGCTCCAAAGGTTCGAACGCCTTGGCCGAGGCCGCAGAGCTCAGACCCAGCAACCACAAGGTTCTTAGTGTCACGCCCATTGTTCCGTAGGTAGTCACAAGTTGGGAGAATAATTGCTGGACTTAACAAGAATACATAGTGAAAGGGTAGTTTAAAGCTACCGGTCAGCCTGGTTTATATGGCTTGATGGTAACCACGCGATTAATTCAGGGGACGGTGCAGAACAAATCAAAAGGCCATGACCACGCCAGGTCTCCACAGTAGCTCGGTCGCAAATTGATCGAGAAGTACGGAGTATAGCCGATGTGTTGGTCTAGGAGACTAAAGGATTGAAGGAGGGCGACCGTTCCGCTCAATTGCCGCGGATCAGCCACGTGCATCAACGCTAAGATAAACCGTCGCAAAAATTCATATTACTCTCGAGATTCTTCATTTACCAAGTCTTGAGTGATGCGATACTAAGCAAAGCAATCAATCAGGGACCATTACGCTGCCTCATGTCTGGAAAATCCACCGAGGGTCTTTATCTCCTTGGAATTCACCTTCGGAATTTCCAATATCACCCATTAACGCTTGTAAACCCTCTCTTTCCCGGACTTCCGCTTTCCGGATATTCTCGCGCCTGAGAACTTGCCATAGAATGCCTGCAACGATAATGTTCGCAATGAGGTATCCCAATGCGAAACCATGGCCTAGATAATAACGAGGGCTCGTCTCGGTTCTATAGAGCTGTGTGCCTAGAACAGCCCCAAGGTTCCCAATTGAAATCTGCATGGCGTTGGCAATCGCGCGCTTTGTCTGCCCGGACACGTTGTTAGCCGGCCAAGAGAGCACAATAGCCACTGCAGGATAGATCCCGGCTGCGGCAAAGATAGTTCCCACATAGGATACCCCCGGCCGGTGGTCCTTTAGGAGGATGATATAACCGATACAAGCGAGTGCAGTGGATCCCATGACAAAGGGCGCCCGACGACGGGTGCGCTCTGAAAGGACGGCAACAGTAATCGTGAGAATGAATGCCACAGCGTACGGGGGCACGGAGAGAAGTTGGGCTTCAGCGGCTGTGTACCCTAGCTCTTTGATAATAGTAGGCTGCTTATTGTCAGCAAATCAATCGAACCGGTGCTGCTCCATGAGTCCTCACCAGAAAAAGAGACAGCGTATACATTGGAAGGGACATTGTATGAAAACCTAGTCCGTATAGCCAGACCTTCGGATCTTTGAATGCATCCAGAACCCCTGACCAGCTGAACTTCTCGTCCCGCATCGAGTCATTATCATTTCTCAGGCGAGATTGGATAAATGCCCTTTCTTTTTCTGACAGAAATTCCGCAGTGGAAGGGTAATTATAGACCCAGAAGTAAGCAATGACGGACATGACGACCGTTGCCAGCCCTTCCAGGATGAAGATCCACCGCCATCCATTATATCCACCAACACCTCGCATATGTGCGATGCCCTAGACCATAGTCAGCATGTTGTATTCTGGTTGTCTAATACGAGAAGCATACCCAAGCTAGGACTCCACCAAAAGCACCAGCTAGCGATGCAGCGCTGAAGAACAATGCTACCCGATAGTGCTGCTCATTCCTCTTGTACCACATAGATAAGTAAAATACAACTCCAGGGAAAAGTCCACTTTCTGCAATGCCAAGGGCTATTGTTGGAAGAAGCCTTCCGGTTGCCTTGGATCAAGAGATCCAACCAACCGGCAGGGCCTCCGACCCATCAGTATTTCTTCTTACTGGTTGCTGTGAGCTAGGCATACCTGTCCGTGAAACCAAGTAACCGGCATAATTCTGCACGACACCAAGAAGGGTAGCAACGATACCCCAGACCAATGTGAGCGTGGGAAGCCAGATCCGCGGCGTGGTTTTCTTTAACACGATATTACAGGGAACCTCAAACAGCACGTAACCGATGAAGTACAGGGTCAACCCCGTTAAGTACTGGTTCCCAGCTATGTGCGTCAATCACTGTCAGCGAAGCTTTTTTCCAATGGTGCGTTTCGTTGGTTCGTACTCATATTGATATCAGTCGTCAAGCCCTCAAGGCGGGCATTGCCAACTATGCGAAGATATAATTAGAATGAACCCATCTGCTCCATTAGAGAGGTTTGTACCATTGCTACGATCTAAAAATGACAAGAGATACAGTATTGTCAACGGTGGAAGAAGTCGCATATCCAGTTTCCGTAGCAGGGCTTTTTCGTTGATGCCATTATGTTCATCAGCAAGTGTGCTCGCTGTAGGAGAAATAGTCTTTGCTTTTTCGGGTGTGGAAGCAAAATCTACTTCCTTATTGGACTCTGCCATGGTTCAAGTGGCCGTGGTAGACTGAATAGCCGTGCTGAAGAAGGCCGTGGTTAGGGTCAACGCTGAAAGGTCTTAAACCAGGCAAAGGCTGGTTATAAAATATAAGCAGAAGATTTGGGGTACCACATGGCAGACAGCACATCATCGCCCCAGCATTTCACGCGATAAAGGCAGCGAATGACATATAGTCGCAGGGTCAAGGCCACTACTTTCTCCCGCAGGGGGTTTGATCTTGCAGTGTATAGAAAGCGTAGACCCTCAGCAAATCACAATTGCCGACAGCCTTGGCACGGGCCAGAGTTTAATAATGCGGTGGTCCGTAGAGGAATTGTAGGCAGCCTTTAGTACTTTGTATGGGTGATAAATGAGCAATTGGGGTTCCGCGATGGCGACATTGGAGACAGCCGGAGCTAACAAGGAAAGATCATCCATTGCAGGGAAGCTATATACTAGGTAGTTTATGACTCTGTGAGATTGTGTCATTGGGTGTGGGGGTTTATGCCTAACAGTTGAGGATCTTTGGGCTTGCTTAAGCAACATTTCGTATTCCAAGATATGGCTGAAGATTATCAGGGCATAATAGATCACGCCATCAGCCTGCCGATGAAGTGATCGCGAAGTTTATTCCTTCCAGCGACGTATTTTATGTCGATCACCCCAATTGAAAACAGAATCTTTGGGATGGTTCCCAACTCAATTGATAGATATAGATGGATGCCTGATTTACCAGGGATATTCTTTGATTAGTGTAACCGCTGGAGATTTGCTGAGACCAGCGGTCCTAAGAAAAGGAGAGAGAAAAGAGAATACTATGGGACAAGACCTGACTATCATAGAAGACGTCAAAGTCATAGTTCAATTGAGATCCAGATGAGGTCATCTGAACTAATTCAGTGCATCGTCGTATCCAAGGGTATATGTAGTAGTCGTCGTGTCGTGCCTTGAGGCATATCGGGGTATCAGGTATCTAGGCATCCATGCCACTTTCCGTTTCCGTTTCCGTTCCAGTCCCATACCCCAACCAATCCCAACGCCATAAGAAAAAAAAAAATCCCCCAGATATTCCATCCCAAACACCCAAACCAAGAGTAAAGTGTAAAGAAAAGAGAAGAGAAAGAAAATAAAGAAAAGAAAACACGCCGGTCACCAAAAGAAATGCAGGCCAAAAGGAAAAGCAAAGAAAAAAAAAAAAAGAAACGAAACACACACCACACAAAACACACAAAACATACACCACACGTAAACATCACACAAAACACATAACACACAATACACAATACATCATACATAACACACAACGAAATCGTCATGTTCATAAAAGGAAATTCATCTAATCTATCATGCGGGCGCTTTCTAAGAAGCCTACGCGGTATTCTGTAATGACACTGCACAACTTTTGGTGACACATGCTGGAAAAAGAAACAAAACGCAAGCAAAAGAATAAATGAGGTCGCCCTCCACGACATGGAAATCATGAAGTTCATACGGTTTCCTCTTCTTAAGTAAAGTAAATGACCTAAGGCGCCAGAATCAATGCAAGCAAAGCCATGCGACAGTAGAGGCCATATCTCATCTGTAAATCCAAAGTTAGCACGGACACGTCCGATAACAAGCACCAAGCGGAGACCAACCTGTCTGAAATAAGCCGCCCGCTGGTCGAAGTCGACCTCCTCCGCAATCTCCGCATTTCTGGGCAAGGGGTGCATCACAACCATGTGGCTCTTAGCGTGCTTGAGAAGAGCATTGTCGATGACGAAGCTGTTCTTGAGACGCTCATACTGCTCCAGGTCGGCGAAACGCTCCTTCTGGACGCGCGTAGAGTACAAAACGTCGGAGCGGGCAACAATCTCCGGAGTCAATTCCTCGGACTCCACAACCAGCTGGCCAGAAGCAATAACTTGCTGACGAACCTCTTCCGGCAAGGACAAATCCTTAGGGGCGACGAGCTGCACCCGCACGTCGTAGAACTGGAGCAGCTTAATGAGAGAATGGACGGTGCGACCATATCTCAGGTCACCAGTGAAGGTAATCGTCAAGCCAGTAACAGTTCCCAGTTCTTCGCGGATGGTGAAGAGATCAAGGAATGCCTGCGTGGGGTGCTCGACACTTCCATTTCCACCGTTGATGACGGGAACGGGGGAGAACTTGGCAGCGACTTCAGTGCTGGCCGGGTCAGGGTGGCGGAGAACGACAGCGTCTCCGTAGCAGCCGAGGGTTCGGAGGGTATCTTGCAAGGTCTCACCCTTCTTTGTCGAAGAATGTTCCGTAGAGATGGCAATGGTACGTCCTCCCAGACGCTGCATAGCAGCGTCAAATGAAGCCGACGTTCTGGTCGAAGGCTCATAAAAGAGGGTACAAAGGACACGGCCCTTCAGAACATCGAGGACGCCCTGGCGTTGAACCCCAAGACGCATCTCTTGAGCCACAGTGAAGAGCAAGTGTAGGTCGGCACGAGTGAACTGGCCGACAGAGAGCACATGCTTCTGTCTGAAAGTTGACCGGGAGAGCATTTCATGCAGAGGAGAGGAAGTTTGCGAGACGGTGGGATACAAGGGAGGTCCAAGTTCACCGACAGCTGGGGCTTGATCCAAGGCCCGACGTGAGGGGCGAGCAGGTGTTCCCGCGACTGACAGTCGTCCATCGATACCTTCTGGCCGTGCCTGTACCAAGGGGGACATGGCCTTGACAGAAGGAGATGCAGGCACGATCCGATGGGCAGACATATCCGTTCCCTTCGGAGCATCGGATGTAATCTCGCCGTCGAGGCAGGAAGTCTTCCCTTGGAAGGTGACCCGCTGGACAGATCCTTTCACGCTCTTTCCGCTAATAGGAGACCAAGCGTGCGCGTTCTGGAACAGGTATGGACGGTCAACTTCGACCTCGACTGAACAGTCGACCTGATCGTGTAGCTCGAAGATCTTCTTAGGGTTCTCATACAGGCGAGCAATGATATCTTGGATGGTCAGGCGACCCTCCGACACGGCAGTGAAGAGCAATGGCAGAGTTTCAGCGATACCGACCTCTGGGGAAGCCTTCTCACCAGCAAGCTGGAAGGGGGTGCTGCCAATGGAGAAGACATCAATGGTGCTAAGGTGTTCCCAAAGGGCCTTCTGGTCTTCAGCGGAAGGTAAGAAGCTGCATTCAGGGTAGTCTTCCTGAGACAGGAAGAGGCTGAACACAGAGACATCGCAAGTCACCTTGAGGCCCTTCTCCTTGCTAAGCGCGATGAGAGTAATATCCTCCTTGGAGGAGACACTCATAACATGGATGTTGCGGCTGTGAAGGCTTGCCAGCAGAAGGACCGAGGCAAGGTCGGTAGACTTCGCATCGGTGATGATTGGCTTGCTGGAAGGCCAAGCGCCGAAGTGGCTAGTGACTGCTGCGACCTTGCTGATATTTCCAGAAAGGTGGTTGAAAGGAATAAACAGAGAACCCACGTCTCCTGTCACCTGACCGATTTGCTCAGAGTTGGTGGAAGTTGCTACAACGGAGAAGTTAAAGTCACAGAAAGAAGCATTCTGGGCATTCTGTTGGGCAACCTTCAATGCGCGAGCATCAGTGACAGAGGCATCGATGCCAACAGGCATGACGCGCACCATACTGAAACCAGCAGCCATAGAAGCCTTGGTCACACGCTCGAAGTCCTTGGAGCCAGGAGTCATGAGGCCGGGCACGAAAGCGGCAACGTTGATCAAGCCAGGAAGGGTGACAGTGCGATGGCTGGTCTGGTAATCAATGGTCTGGACGGCCAGGTCATAGTGACGAGCAATAGCTTCAATCAGGATCTTGGCGTTCTTGACATTGGTGACCAAGGGGGTTTGGTAGTCAACCGCCATTCGGCGAGTACGGTAACCCTTACTCATATAGTTGGCAGGGCGCCTGAATCGGTTGCTAGACGGCAAATTGATGTAGAGGTCGATGAGGTTGTTCGACAAGTGCTGAGTGAGCGAGTACTCGGACTTGAGTTCATCCTCTTGGCCTGGCAGGATCTCGAGGTACTTAACAGGGACACCGTTCTCCTTCAGGAAATCGGCGGTACCAGAGGTAGCAAAGAGGTTGAACCCAATCTGGTGCAGCTTGCGAATTGATGGTAACATCTCGAGTTTCTCTTTGTATGAACCGATAGAGAACAGCACATTGCGCTTCGGCAGGCGGAAACCAGTCGACAAAAGTGCCTTGAGATAAGCTTCGTACTTGTCGCGGCCGAAGGAAGCAACTTCACCGGTGGAGGCCATCTCGACACCCAAGACGGGATCGGCTCCAGAGAGACGGGAGAAGGAGAACTGGGGCACCTTCACGCCAACATAGTCCTTAGGAACACTGACAGGAGGGTATTCCTGGAAGGGAACACCGAGCATCGCCTTGGTGGCCATCTCAATGAGGTCGACTCCCATGACTTTGGAAACGAATGGGAAGGAACGAGAAGCTCTGACGTTACATTCGATGACCTTGATATCATTGTCCTTTGCGATGAATTGGATGTTGTAAGGACCAGTGACATTAAGGGCATTACCGATCTTCCTAGTAGCCTCCTCGATGCGCCGGACGGTCTCCGGGTCCAGATCCTGGGGGGGCAAGATCAATGTGGCGTCACCCGAGTGGACACCAGCATTCTCGACGTGCTCGGAGATAAAATGTCCAACCATGGTACCGTTAAGTGCCACAGCGTCCATCTCAATCTCCTTGGCATTCTCAATGTACTTGGTGATAACAACAGGATGCTCGCGCGAAACCTCAGCGGCTTGGTTAAGATAGCTAGCAAGATCATGCTCAGAGTAGACAGTGTTCATGGCAGCTCCTGAAAGCACATAGGAGGGTCGGACAAGCACAGGGTAGCCAACTTTGTCGCAGAAGCCGGTTGCTTCCTCGATGCTAGTAAGCTCCTTCCACGCCGGCTGATCGACACCGATACGGTCGAGCATACGCGAGAACTTGTATCTGTTCTCAGCTCCGTCGATCATCTCAGGAGAGGTTCCGAGAATGCGGACATTGAGACGGTGGAGAGGCAGGGCGATGTTGTTTGGAGTCTGACCACCCATGGACATGATAACACCGCTGGAGGATTCCAACTGGTAGATATCCAAGACAGTCTCCAAGTTAATGTTCTCAAAGTACAAGCGATCGGCCTCGTCATAATCTGTACTAACGGTTTCAGGGTTATAGTTGACCATGACGGTTTTGTAGCCCTGTTCACGGAGCGTACGGATAGTACGGACAGAGCACCAGTCGAACTCGACGGAGGAACCAATTCTGTAAACACCAGATCCCAAGACCATGATACCCTTATCGTCGAAGGCAACGTCATGCTCAGAGGCATTGTAAGTAAGATACAGATAGTTCGTTACCGAGGGGAACTCAGCAGCAACGGTATCAATCTGCTTGACAATAGGGATAATGCCAGCTTCAACACGCATGCGACGGATGGCTAGCTCGTTGGAGCTAAGGAACTTGGCAAGTTGACGATCGGAGAAACCCAGCTGCTTGGCCTGTCGAATAAGAGGTCTGGGAACAGTGGTGGCATTATGAGTAGACATAAGCTTGCTAAAGTCACTGAGACCCTTAAGTCTGCTAAGGAACCACTTATCGATCTGGGTTAATTTCCAGATGTCATCGACGCTATATCCAGCGGCCATTGCATTGGCGATGGCGAACAAACGTTGATCGGATGGAGTTTGCAGTTCGCCCTTGATGGACATAAGTGCACTGGTCTCGTTGAAACCAAGATTGTGGAAATCAACGGAACGAATGGCCTTCTGAATCGCTTCCTCGAAGGTTCGTCCAATGCTCATGACTTCACCAACACTCTTCATAGAGGAGCCAAGCTGAGTAGACACACGAGTGAACTTCTTAAGATCCCAGCGGGGAATCTTCACAACGCAGTAGTCAAGGGAAGGCTCGAAGCAAGCGCAAGTGACCTTGGTAACAGAGTTCTTGATCTCATTTAGAGGAATGCCCAAACCAAGCTTGGCCGCAATGAAAGCAAGAGGATAACCAGTAGCCTTTGAAGCAAGAGCAGAGGATCTTGACAGACGAGCATTCACTTCAATGATGCAGTACTCCTTCGAGAATGGGTTGAGCGCATATTGGATATTGCACTCTCCAACAACGCCAAGATGACGGATAACATTGACAGCGGTTGTACGCAGCATGTTGTAATCCTCATCAGAGAGAGTCTGCGACGGTGCAACAACAATGGAGTCACCGGTATGGATACCGAGAGGATCGAAGTTTTCCATGTTACAAACGGTGATACAGTTGTCTCTGGCGTCACGGACAACCTCGTACTCGATTTCCTTCCAGCCCTTCATACTCTTCTCAATCAAGACCTGGGGACTGGCGGCAAACGCCTTTGTGCAAAGGTCCTTCAGCTCCTCCATGTTATTGGCGAAACCACTGCCGAGACCTCCGAGAGCGTAAGCAGCACGGACGATGACAGGAAATTTGATATCTTCCACGACTCGGAGGGCCTCCTCGAGGTTGGATGCCGAAGCCGACTTGGCACATTTCTCGTTAATCGAGTCCATGCTACGAGCAAAGAGCTCACGATCCTCAGTGGTGATGATAGTATCGATTGGTGTACCCAGAACCTTGACACCAAGGGACTCAAACTCGTCCTTGAGCTGGATACCGACTTGCAGCGCGGTCTGGCCACCAAAAGTGACGTAGATGGCATCGGGCCGCTCGTGCTTGATAACCTTTCGCACGAAATCCGCATTCACAGGAAGGAAATACACCTTGTCCGCCAATCCCTTGGAGGTCTGAATGGTGGCAATGTTCGGGTTAATCAGGACAGTGTAGATTCCCTCTTCCTTCAAGGCCTTGATAGCCTGACTTCCGGAGTAATCGAATTCTCCAGCTTGACCAATGCTAAGACCACCGCTTCCCAAAATCAAAACCTTCTTGACGGAGACACGAGGAGAGGCTTTGATGTTCTCTTCCATGGTACCACCTGGGAAGGTAACGGGGTTGTTGATAGCTTCTGGGGATGTCAGAGTATCCTTGATGCTGTTGATGAACACATCGAAGAGATACTCGGTATCCCTAGGACCAGGAGTGCTCTCGGGGTGGAACTGGACACTGAAGAACGGACGGCTGGTGTGCCGGATACCTTCGTTACTGCCATCATTGGCATTCACAAACAGCTCCTCCCAGTCCTCGGGGAGGCTTGTGGAATCGACGGCATAACCGTGGTTCTGAGAGGTGATGTGACACTTGCCGGTCACCATGCTCGTGCAAGGGATATTGTGACCACGGTTACCGAACTTCATCTTCAAGGTCTGAGCACCGACAGAGCGGGCAATCAACTGATGACCCAGACAGATACCGAACACAGGTGTCCGTGCCTCCTTGAGGGTCTTTGACAGGTTGTTAACCGTAGTGGTCAGTGTGGCAGGGTCACCAGGACCGTTGGAGACAAAGAGACCATCGTAGTCCTTGCCGGCAAGGGTGGGGAAGTCATAGTCCCAAGGGACGACCAAGACTTCAACGCCCCGAGCAAGCAGGCAGCGCAGCTGGTTGAATTTCAGACCAACGTCCAAGCACAGAACGCGAACCGGACGACCAGAAGGATGTTTGAGAGCAACATCCTCAGGAGGGGAGAAAAGACGTGGTTCCCGAATGGAGACTAATAAGGACCCAGTCAGATAAAGGCTACTCGTAAAAAAATCACTTACTCCTAAGCAGGTGGCTTACCTTCGCTCACGAGGTTCTTCTTATTCGGGTCAACCCACTCAGTCTGCTCGAAGTACGACCTCCAGCTGTCCTTGTCCACTGGAGCCTCCTCCAATGTTTCATCGGACTTCTGGAGCAGCATGCGGCCAAGCATGCTACCCTTCTGACGGATGCGCTTTGTCAGAGCACGGGTGTCGACTCCGTGCATGGCAGGAACACCCTGTTCCTTGAGCCATTGTCCTAGGGAGGACTCAGCAAGGAAGTGTGAGTAGTCCTCTCCGGCGTAGGTGGCAACGACGAGTGCCGCAATGTGAATCTCAGTAGACTCAAAGTATTTTGGTAATGTCTTCAACAACTCGTCCATGGTCTCCCGAGAGGGAACACCATAGTTGCCCACCAAGGGGAAAGTGACGACCAGGATCTGGCCACGATAGGAGGGGTCAGTCACTGACTCCGGGTAACCTACCATGCCAGTCTGGAAAACCAGCTCTCCTGCCACGCTCTTCTCAGCGCCAAAGCTGTAACCCTGGTAGACAGTGCCATCCTCGAGCTCGAGAGCGAACAGCTTCCCGCTGCCGCCACGTACTCGAGACGAGGCGGGGGGGATCACAGCGCCACTGGTGAGATCCATTGAGGGAAGTGGTTGCAATTCCTTATTGATCTGATTGTAAGATACAGCTCCTCCAGTCAAAGGACTCGAAGGGAGTGCGACCTCCTCGTGGCCGGCGGAGTGTGGCATTGGGGGAAACTGTGTGGGGGTGGGCGTGGAGGGGAAAAAAGGTCCTCTCGGGGACAGTATGACAAGGGTATTCACTCTACCGTAGCATCAGCAGCCTCCAAGACTCCTATGAGAAATTGAGAGAGCGGGAGGGAGAGGGGTCTTTTTTGCTGCTTCAGCACGAGAGGAGGAATATAGAAAGAGAAGAAAGAAATCTCGTCGACGGGGATGGTCGTATAAAATAAAATTTTGTGTTCGGCGGGCTGAGGGAGCTTTCTCATTGGATCAACCAGCTTACCGATCCGGAGATCACTACAGAGTCTGCCGGGATAGACCGCCCTATTGAAAAAATTTTTTTACTGCATGCAAACTCTTTGGCCTTCTCTACCCTTCCTTTGTTTGATAATGCCAATGCTTGTAGTAATCAGTAATAAACTGGTCAATTTCTCGAGTAGTAATTTCTACACTATATAACCAAAAAGAATTTGCTCTTAAACCATAAAACTAGGACAATGGAGGTTGTTGTTTTAAGGTGATTCGACTAAAATTACCCACTGGGCATAAGAATAGTATATTAATCGAAAAAATTGATTGATGCGTTTAGGGTCGTGCATTGCTGCAGTTTTAATTCCTTCTTAGTAATAGGTCATGAAGGGACCCCGTCCGGTTGCGGCCCTTTTGAACTCCGTGAGTCGGCAGGAAGGAAAAGCTCAGTTTTCGAACGCCACCACCGTGCGGCGTGCACACAATGACAAAATGGAGGGGTCTCGCCACCCCGATCGACAAAACGACACTGCAGGCGGTGAGCAGCGAACTAGCATCCCTGTTTTTCTTGCCCGCCAAGACGCTTCCATGGTCCGTGTTGCTGAAAGCTTCAGCCCTCTGGAATCCAATTAAATCCCATGACAGTCATCTCAACGACGGAAATTTTTTTTTCTTGACAAGCAGGTACTTCTCGGCTTCTACGGAGTACTTTATACTAAATATTAATTCATAACAAAAAACCGGTTTTAAATCTTGTATCACCTTTGTATCTATTGTCATGATTATTACTCTCAATTTGCCCCCCTCCCCGAGCAATTGATTTACACTCCGCTACGTATGTGATTATGGTTATGTTTTAGAGAAATATATATATTTGTTTTCTTGCGCTTCTACTTGCATTCCTAGACCAGCTTTATCCATGGATCCTATGACAGTCAAAACTATGGAAGATTTGAAACCTCTTCTTACTTACATGATCCACTAGAACAATAGTATTCATAGTTCAAACATGAGAATAAGCTTCCACATTTGATCATTCTAGATTTGCACCGCGACCATATCGTATCCCGAGGTCAGCCACTCTCCCGCCGCGCAGTTTTTGATAGGGTGTGCAACTGATCGGTTATCAACTTATGGGTCAGCTGGGAAAGAAAAGTTAAAGTAAGGGCACTAAAATTAAATCGCGTTGCGGCAAAAGTTTCGGGGATGCGCCGCGTCTTGAGCGATCTTTCCCCTCTCCACTACGACTATTTCTGCCATGCAGGCGCATGTGAACTGCGTCAATTGTCCCAGCAAATAATTGCCCTGGCTTGTTTTTAATTTCTATATCCCTTCCCTGGTTGATCAGGAATATCCCCTCTTGGATCACGCGAACCTCCCTAGAGTGCTGATAAAACACCCCATGGTGTTATATCTTATCTAGTGCTAGGTTCGCGTCGTCGTTTCATCTTCCGTCTCCCCAGGATCATGCATTAACCACACCACCAGTTTCTTTCAAGGTTGGGGAACACAGGGCCTTTCCCACCATGCTTGCTTCTCTTCTTCGCCCAAAGAAACGTCGAGTGTACGCAGAACGCTCTCCATTTTCATCGCCCTATACGACCCGGGATTTGCCATGGCCGTTCCTTCAGCGTGGCTCCGAAGAAGCGCAATATGAGGAGATTCGGGGGAATGATGATGCTGATGAGAACGTCGATGATGGTGAAGAGGATGAAAGCGGGGACGAAGACGATGGTCCTTTCGAGTCCAGTCCCCTTCTGCCCATCTTCTCAGCCTCTCACTTAGGTATTTATCATTTGTACCCTCCGAACGAAGTAATCGACTGAGACGTCTGACTGGTGGTCGTTTTGCTATGTATAGATACGCTTCCCGTTTATGATATCACCCATACGATTCGCGCACTTATCGCAGCTCGTTGCGAGACCACGTTGTCCTGGGACCAGTTGCGGTCGCCCCAGATCTCTCAGTTTCTGGTAAAACCAATCCAGCAACAGATTAGAGCGTTTCACTTTTCTCGGGCTACGCTATATGCCTTGTTAACTAACTGTTTGCAATTCAACAAAGAAGTCCATCTTAACCCCGGCAATAGTGGCACAAGCCAGACCAGGGCCATGGTGAGTGAGCTTCTTGCCATTAAGTTGTTGAGAGAGTATACCACAAGAGAGTTGATTGATGCTCTCTCCTACGAGTTTTTCCCTCTCCAGGGCCAGTCGCTGCCCGGGGGCTCCCAACAGCCCCCGGGCTGGACCCCTACCGCAGGGAACAAGCGGCTGCCTGGGGTAGCCCGCATTTCGTGCCTCGAGGTAGCGATCCGCGCCCAGGCGAAGCGGTTCCTGTCCCACCCGCTTGTCGTACAACAGCTGGAGGCAATTTGGGCGGGCACAATCGTTTTCCATTCGGCTGCAGACTATCTCCACCGCTCACCGACACGAGTCAGTCACAGCGCAGGGCCGACGTATGGTACTACCGTCACCGCTACCACACCCAACCCGTTTGCCGGCAAGTTAAGCCCCAGATCGGCTGAGCTGCGCCGCTCAGTCACCCTATATGACCCGAGAGATGCCTCCCTGTTCAAACTCTCTAGGTTGAGGGTTCCTCGCTATAGGCAGTTTCTCTCGACGCTGTCGTTTGCGGTATTACTGGCATTGTTCCTCGCAGTTCTAGACCAGCGGCGTGTGCATATTAGCGCCCTTGAGGTTGTCTTCTGGTTCTGGAGCGCAGGCTTCATGCTTGATGAGCTTGTTGGTTTTAACGAACAGGGCTTCAGTTTGTATCTCATGAGCTTCTGGAACTTATTCGACCTCGGTATATTGTTTCTTCTTTTCTGCTACTATTGCTTGCGGCTGTATGGTGCCTTCATGCCGTTCACCCGTAAGCAAGCAGTCGCCGATCAGGCGTATGATATCCTGGCTGCAAACGCTGTTCTCCTCTTCCCTCGACTGTTCTCGATCCTGGACCACTACCGCTACTTCTCACAGCTGCTTATCGCGTTCAGGATCATGGCTTCCGATCTGGTAGCCGTATTTTTCTTGATTATAATTGCATGCAGTGGCTTCTTTGTCGCTTTTACCTTGTCATTCGGCAGTGGCGAAGATCGTTCGCCTGGATCAATAGCGTATGCTTTGTTCCAGATGCTGATGGGGTTCACGCCGACTGCATGGGCACTCTGGAACGATTACAATACATTGGGGAAGATGATTTTGACTGTGTTCTTGTTCATTTGTCATTTTGTTGTTGTGACCATTCTAATCACTGTCCTCACCAACTCCTTCATGGGTATTGTGCAGAATGCCAACCAAGAACATCAGTTTTTGTTTGCTGTCAACACCATCTCCATGGTTAAATCGGATGCCCTATTCTCTTACGTGGCGCCGACCAACATCATCGCTTGGATAATAACACCTTTCCGTTATGTGATGCCCTTCAGACAGTTTGTACGCGTCAACCGTACAATTATTAAGATTACCCACCTGCCCATCCTATTCACCATCTGCTTCTACGAGAAAATGATCCTCAGCTCCAAAGTGATTGAACCTACAGACCTGGTTGATTCTCAGACTCGCGCCGCTACTTCGGCTCGGACACATGGCCCTCGGCATAGTCGCTTCAAGGCTTTCAGTTCTAGGGCTCCTCGACTTGTTCGGGAGCCCTCTGTGGCAACTTACCAAAAGGATCGTGCGTTGGAAGAGGTGTTTCGACGGCCGTTCCACGGAGAGACCATGGAACCTGTAAGGGAGATCGATCAAAGAAAGACCAACAAAATCGTCAAAAATTGGATGCAAACCATGGGTCCTGGTCCGGCCAATCCTCCCGATGAGCAGGACTCGGACGAAGTCAGCCAGCTCGAAAAAAGACCGCAAAGGCCACGGCACTTTTCCCGCAGAAGGCTCACCCGAAGTTTACGAGACTTTACCGAATCAAACCGCTCCGTTGTGTCAAATCCCGAAGACCACGTCACTTATATTGCATCCTCGCCAGCCACTCCCCGTGCTGGAAGGGATTTCATGGCGTCGACGCGAAGACGACAGCTTTCGCGACATACAGGCATGGAAGGGGATGTTGAGCTCACAAGCGACGGGCATGAAGATCAGTCGAATGGAAAAAGCTCTGATGATGAAGATACCCCCAAAGATGAAAGTCCTGGTAAAGCAACGCCGAAGTTTTACAGCTCTCGGTCATCGACAGCGAAAGTCAAGTCGCGGAGAAATAGTCCAGTCCGGCGTGTTAAGCATCATTCCCGGAGTTACTCGGGCGCTACCATGCTATACAGGCCCTTATCCACAACGAGCAATGGTGAAGAGACTGAAGCACCAACGATCCCTGTTAGATCCAGAGCAGAGACACCGGATCACGCGGATTGGGCGGCTAGGTCTACTTCTGCTGACCGATGGGCAATGAGAAGGCACAGTACTGACGGTCGGAGTCGAAATGTTACTATGCCCATTTCGAATCCCATGTCTGTGCCGGAGTTCGGTCACTTTTTGGCTCCTGGTCCGCGATATAGTGAGCGGGGGCCAGACCCCATTCTCCATGGCCTAGGGTCTGATATTGGAGACAACAAGGCGATCGCGAGTGGCTTTGTTGGAGGCGCTCCTTCAAGTTTGACAACCCAGATGGCATATGCGACGGGTGGTATGCGCCGACCAGATAGCTCTCACAGTAGCCAGGATATTCTCAGTAAGCTCGTCCTTGCTCGCATGAACAATATCGAGGAAGGGTTCCGCGAAGTGATCAGAGAGATGAAAGATCTCCGGCGTGAAGGCACGAGTCGAAGTCAGAGTGGACCTGATGAGTCGAAAGGAAATCAGCGCGAGAAGAAGCGCACAGAGAAGAAGGGGAAGAAGCCAAATCCTAGGTCACGAAGAAGCAAGACCGGCAGTGAAGAGCAGTCGTCAGATGCGACATCTGAAGCCTCGCAACGGAGGATTATAAGATAAGCGTTGATTTCGAGGATTCGTGGTGTCACTCGTTATGTTTCCATGCAATGCCCTTTCTTTATATATTTGTGTTGTATACTATCCTGTTCTCCGGCCCTGCTGTGTAGAAGTGCTGGGTGGCTGTTTTATAATTGGATTCAACTTGCAATTTTAATACCCAATGTTTCCCCATACACGACTGAGAAACCATCTGCCCATATGCACAGTGATTTCTACATAAAACGATGATATGATATACAGAATGAATACTAGATAATGGTATCCCTTTCTCAACTCTTTTTCCCTAAGCCCGGCGGTGCTGTAGTGGTCATCTTCCCCTAAGGGCCATGTTCATCCATTCCACCTCATATCATGTTTCGTTCTTCGTCTGAGCCCATATGGATGCCGCGGCCATCCTTAACAGAGAGCTGCCGCAAGGCGGACTAAGCGCCGACGACACCGACGACAGCCATCACGGCACGATCCTCTCACCCAGACCATGAGGTGATGCAGTTAGTCTAGTATCAAGAAGATGACCAAGCAAAGACAAAGAGTGGAAAGGCTTTCTTATGGCCGGCGAGACATGGTAAATGGTAGAACCAACTTCACTGCTGAATGTGGCGCCATCTTTGTTCTGGGATTGGCAGGTGATTGACCAAGAGGTCACCTCTGAATTGTCGTTTCTGGTGAATTTAGGCCTTTGATTTGATTAATTTGATAGAGATCAGCAACCATAGGGCACCTCAGAATACTCTGAGGCATTGAACGGGGCTTAGATCATACTGCTACTACCACGGTGACATCTGCATGATGGCAGCCTTCTAGCACGTTATCTGTTGGAGCGAAACCAAGTGTTGCGCATCAAATCACAAGCCATCTTCATGTGCATTACCTAGTAAGTACACCTTATGCAAACTAATGTCGAACCTTCACAGATCGAGCTATAAGTAACTCTCGATAAACACGCACGTGAACTTCCCCAGGAATTCTTCAACCACTAGGCTCACCAGACATCCGATTGATGAGATAGGATATAGTATTAATGTCCTCAAGGGCCATATCCTCGTGGCTCAGTTCCTGAGGCTTTTTGTGACTCAGCCTCATGGGGTCACATGTCGTCCCGCGACAGGGGTATTTATTTGTACTAGGAGTGTTCTTTGTTCTAAGATCGCAACCAAGTGCAAAAGCCTACTACATTGCATTCACTCTATTCAGTCTCTTTGATGCTTGGCTGTAGAGTCATATCTCTTATACTTATTTTGGACGAATCTCGGCCCTCATATCCTACCCATATTTCACATATAACCTAGAGCATATCGTGGGAAGGTGGAAAGGCAATTAGGCTACTCTATCTCTCACTCGTAAAGGTTGTCTTACTTGGCTGGTTCTGCTAGTATGACCGACTGTGATTTATTCACTGACCGTATTAAATCTATAGATATACTAAAACTTTTCAATCACCTCTGAATAGGCCCCGGGAAAACATATGACAATGGATGATTCTTCCAGACTGTCGGCGGACTTAAGGGTATATGACATCTATACTCTCGCACCAGGCAGAAACATCGATAATCCTTGTTCAAGATTACTTCTCCTTAGTGATGCAGACACACTGCTGTATATTGATCCTCCCCCGCAGAGATCATGCGCCTCAGCCTTGCCACGCTCATCTGAATCAATTCCCCACCGTATCCGTAGCCAAAAACTTCTGGAGACTGGCTCTAATTATTTCAAGGACCTCTTCCAGCCAAGGGCTCAAGCTCGGACCATCAGTCGCCGCGGACTCGGAGGCAAGCTCACGAATGAGATTCAGTACGTAATTGATCTCACCCCTCCATCGGTGGAAGACGATGCTGTCATATTTCTCACAGAGCTGTCGTGCCCTCTGGGAATCAGGAACTGGGCGAAAGCCACAACATGTTGGTGGGATTTACCCGCTGCCCGCGTTGGTGGTGAAGACGAAGTCGAATCACCAGAAAGCAAGCCTGCGAGTACATCTACCTCAAGCGTCACCAGTTCAAATGCTTCTGGAAGCAAGCCAGGCCTTCCTGTGGAATACTCGGTGGGTCGACACCGTGAGGGTATTGAACACATTGTATATGCTTTGGAAGGGTTTCCACCCAAGCTCGACACCCCCTGCAAGTTCTGGACCTTCTTCGCACTTGCTAGACTGTTTGGAGTAGCCACCGTGCCGAAAATCAGCGATCTCATAATATCCTGGCTCTACGATTCGGAGAATGCTCGTCTCATAGAGTACCATCCCGAAATTGCTTACAAAATCGGCTGTGGAGTACAGCGTGACTATCTTTGCCGTGACGCATTTTCGGTCCTTGTCGGGGAGGAGGCACTGCTTTTGTTAGCGAATTCAGACAAACCACCTTTACCAGGTAGACCGCAATGGACCTTTCATCGGCGTCTTCGGGAGCCGTTGTTGGACGATGACGAGCTTCAACGCATTGAATATGCAAGCAAGGGCTTCCTGGAGTATGTTATTAATCGGTTCATCGGTCTAGCAGGCTCTGAGATGAAATGGCTTTTCGAACTACCAAGCTTTCTGCACCTATCCAAGTTCAATCCAGAGACCTATTGGGAGGAAATTCTCATGACCGAACTCGTCCTGACCTGCAAGGAGTATGTCCGAGCACGTATTGTGCAATGGCTGGAGAGAGGAAACGGCATTTGGCTACCAGCAGTGATCCGGAGTATGGGTAAAGATCGTTCGACACACTATAAATATGCCTACAGCTCAATGCGCTACCCTGAACGCATTCTCAGCAGGACATTCTGGAAGAATCTCATGAACGAACCGTTTACTGAAAGCGACTTTCCAGGTATCAATGAGTTGTTTTGGGATTCTACCATTGCCGGCTTGGGAGATTGGGTGCCAGCTTTCAGGACGCATGCCGACGCGAAAATCAGGCCGGTGACACGTAGTGAGCTATGTGAGGTGGTGGACAAATTCAACTCTCGTGTGAACCCCCAGGGTCCCCATTACCAAGTACAAGCAGGGTACCCCTGGGATATAGTGGACGACTATGACCTAGCGACCTGGTTACGCGGATTTCAATCAAAGCGTGAAGGCCTATTTAAACTGGACATGTTTATATCAGATGTACGGCTATATGTGACCAAGTACGCAAGTGACATGTTTGAGCTGGGCAGAGGCTCGATCGATAGAACCGACACTGTTACCTGTCTGACAGAAAATGAACTCAAATATCTACCGCTATGGGCTGGGGGGAATGATGATGGAACGGGAGGGGTCTTCATGGACCAAGATATCCCCATCTTAGAAACAGGGGGTTTCTCTACACCAGGTCCAGACGTTCACTTAGGTAGTACAGCGTCAACGGCCGATTCATTCTCGATCATCGGCACTGGAGAAATAGAGAGTACTGTCCAAGGCGCGTCCCACGAGACCACTGATGGTTATGGAACAGATGTCATGTCTATACAATCAATGACTGTTAGTTCTCAGATAGAAAAGGGTAGAGACAGCAGTCACGAGGAGCCAGCATCACTTGAAGGCTACGAAACGGTTGACGACAGTTCTTTCTTGTTGAACTCATCGGCCGATGGCGACGACGAGTTTTCCTTTGACTGTGAGAGCGATGGCAGTGACACTGTCGTTATGCACACATTGAGCCAGTCTGATCCCTTGAGTGATTTTGAGGAAATGGATTTGAACGAGGCTTGTCCCAGTCCTCCGCCCGCGGAAAGATAAAACAACACAACTTACGAATAAACTCGAGGACAATATACAGAAGTATTCCGTGAAGCAGTGACGATCGATTTTCATAAGTAATGAGAACAATGAGGATTTTTTTTCTTACCGTATCTGCTATTTTGTCGAAAAGGGAATTAAGTATAATTTCACGTGACTGAATCCGGGGTTCTTGGCGCGCCGACGTCACGGCATTGCGATTATCAACATCCCCGATTTCTTTCTACTTACAACCTTATCTCCACTAGGCGCCCACCAAATTCCCTCGGCCGGCGAACAAGTAATCTGTGTAGTTTTCACTCATTCTTTCAGGGGCAATCCTCTTATTTTACTGTTACACTCCGGTACAGAAAAAGCGGTCACCATGGCCTCATCCTCAAAGCCCCCGAGCTTCCTGCTCTAGTACGTCTATAACCCATCTACTGCCCAATCTCCACATCTTATAACCCCCCTCGATTCAAGACTAATATATCAAAAAATCTCTAGTACTTGCATAGCCCACCGCACCACAATTCTTGCAGAGCACTCATCCCCCGGAACCTCCTCAACCTCCGCCTCCTCCCTCGCCTCCATAATACTCCCCAAAATCACGCACGAGAAATCACAAAAGCTCACCTACACCCATGAACGCCTCTTCGTGCACTACATCGCCGACTCGCCCACAGGAGCAAGCGACGATTCCAGCTTCCGCCAGGAACCCAACTCCTACGCTCCGCTAAGCTACATCGTGGTTGCGACCGCTGAACAAGGCCGTCGCATTCCATTCGCCTTTCTCCTGGAAATGAAACGCAAATTCCTATCCACCTACCCACCCTCCAGCACTGATTTCGCCGCCCTACCGGCCTACGGCTGCGCCGCATTCAACAATGAGCTCCGCTCCCTGCTCCAGACGTATAATACCGCCCCGCCGTCGGACTCGCTCGCCTCAGCCCGCAGAGAAATCGATAGTGTGAGAGATATCATGACGGAGAATATCGAGCGGGTGCTGGAGCGTGGGGAGAGGATTGATCTGCTTGTTGATAAGACAGATCGGTTGGGTGGGAGTGCGCACGATTTTCGCATTCGGAGTCGGGGCTTAAGGAGGCGGATGTGGTGGAAGAATATTAAGTTGATGGTGCTTTTGGGGGTGGTGATTGTTTTCCTACTGTATCTGTTCATTGGGGTGGGATGTGGACTGCCGGCTTGGGGGAAATGTGTCGGTCATAGTGAGTGAGTGAGTGGGAAGTGCTCTTATTGGCCGGTCTGATCTGGTCATGATCATTCCCGCTGCGGCGTACAGGATGGGATGTCGGCGATTTACCGCGTTCGGGGACAATAAGATTGTCGGCTCAGATTATCACCCAGGGCTTTAGGATGTCGTCCACGATGGTTTGTTCTGCGGTTTAGCGCAGTTTCTCTTCTTGTACTATTAAAGTTGGTATTTGTATACATAATATATCCATTTTCCTCTCACGGGACAACTTACAGTGGTTATATATGAAACAGGGTAGTTGACGCAGGGAACATTGAGGCAGGCAATATATATTTATCCTTCCAACACGAGTACACTAAGTCCAATTAAATATACTACTTGGACGAAAAGACACGAGAGGGAAGAATTCAATTCAGTTCAAATAAGATTCATTCAATCGACTACCATAGAAAATCCCATAGAAAGCCAAGCCTACTTCTTACAATGTAATGTGTCTCACTCTCAAACTCACAGCTTCCTAGCCAACGCATCAGTGCGAGTCTGCAAGCAAGGCAGGTCAACCACTGGTTTTACCAGATATGTTGCTGCAATTCCTTCTGCGCCATCCGTTTACCTCTTCAACCACTGATCCGCCAGAGACGGGATTGATAAGGAGATAATGTGGCGCTGAATGGGGAAAGACTTGGGGAATATGGAGAGGGATAGGGATTTGCTTTGCTACGTGTGTAGCAGTTGCCGGATCAAGGTGTGTCGGGCAGTTTTGGAAATGGGTGGAGGGAATATTCAGGGATAATCTGCAAGCCAAATGAACCTTTGAACATTGAAAGGACTCATCAGATGCGGCTATAGCCTGAGGAGGGATACACCTATGGTGCAGGGTGCGTCGGTCTCTTGGAAAAAAAAGATATAACCCTGGTCATAATAGGTTTATTGTATCTCATTTCAAGTAACTCGCGTGCTCTCACGGGAATTCACCCTATTTGCAACACGACAACCAAAACGCAAAATCTCCTAATCAGACTAAGCATTGGCAGCTTCATGTCCCATATCGACGCGCCCCAGGACCTGATCCATCATTATCGAGCTTGGGCCTGGAGATGCTGATCATGGAGGATGAAAACAATCCTGTGTCGTTGGACTCTGAACCCACTTCAGGCGTCAAAACTGATGATCTTGTCTCACTCCCCTTGTTGGAACCAAAATGGTAGTCGAAGCTTCAACAGGTCGACAGAATGAACATGTATACATAGTTCTGGTACATGATGGTCATCTGTTTGAGCCTCTGGGTCGTGGGTGAACGTGGTTGTGGTAGGAAGGTGCCAGTGGAAGATGAGAGCCTAGCGCTACTGTGCGTCACATGACATAGTGTAGGGTTTGTCCCGTCATTGGCTGCTGTGGGACCGGAAGATTGCCGACTCCCTTGGCCGCCTACTCCGTACATAGTAAAGCTTCAGGGACACCGCCTGCGCGCTTACTTTTTCTGCCCTTGCATGTGTTCATGTTTCAGCCATTGGGATAAAAAATAGTAGGCGGTGAGAGTTTAACAGAAGTAGAAGTCATCGCGTCCCACTATTGGAAGATCATCGCGATGCGTGCGAGGATCACTATCTACCTAATATCTATATGTGTTTGGCACACTGACCCCAATCAATTGCAAGTGGGAGTGATAATCGCCTCGACTAATGCATATGATCTCATATCATTGCCATTTACGTCATGCTAAAGACCAAATAGTGCTTTAACTGAGGATCTTTAACAGCGTGGCGTTGGTTTTTCAAAATGTCAAACGATGGATATGACTGGCTTTTGAATTATCCACGACCGGACTTATATCACGTTGATCATAGATATGGACCTGCTTCTGGACCGGCACAAGGAGACCAGGCTCCGTATCTCGGTGCGCCGCCAGCAATAAAAGCTGCCACGGTCAGCCCTTCCGGCTATTTCCACTCCCCATATCACCTACCTAACCAAGAGTTTATGAGTTATACAAATAGCACCACCCAGTACCAGTCTGCCGCTCCCATGCCAGGTTCTTACCAGGGACCACCACCTTACTCTACGCCGTCAACTGCTCCAGTGACCTCCCAAGGACAGGCCTCTCAACAGCCCCTCACTTATTCCAATACTTCATGGAAATCCACACCCCAAACGTCAGACTATGGCCATGATACGAAAAGGCGCCGTACAGACACTTTTACACCATCAAACCAGCATGGCATAACACCTACGGTCACTCCCGCCATGTCGAAACCTGTCTCAAAAGATAATCTCTCGTCCTTTTCCTTCAGCCCCCGTGATACTACAGACAAATCATTTCTCAAGAACCGCGCGGATATTGTCAAACCCTTAAACAAGCTAGATGCTGCTGAAAAACTCAGTTATGACTCGCGGACGATTGCTAGAGATGTGTTAATCGCAGCCGGGCGTCATCCAACGGAACCAGCATTAAACCATCACCTTTTACGCTTGCGCGATGTTTTTGTCCATGTCGATACATCATCCGACTTGGAAACCTTTCGCTGGGACATGGTCGATATGCAGCGCGTGAAGAAACCACGTGACCCGCCTCGGGCGCCGATGCAAGTTTCCGCTCCGCCAAAGGAACCGTCATTACACGGTACGCCCGCGCCAACCATACAAACACAAAGCCAGCCCGTGCAACCACCACCTCCACCTCCACCTCAGTTGCAACACCTCAACCAGCAACGTTCACAAACCCCAGAACAAATCCAACCACAGTCGCCAGTGCCGACGAAATCACAGTCTGTGCGTAAATTCATAGTACAGGTGCCTACAAAAAGTCCAAGTATTCAGTCAGGGACGATGGCTGGGAGGAGACCTGGAAGGCCGCCGGGACGCCCTCCAGGACGCCCTCCAAAGAGCACAAAAATCCAGGTGGTGGCTCCTCCCGCTCGCACTCCTCCGGTTTCTTATCAGGTTTATTCCTGTGAATGGGACAGCTGTAACGCTGAACTTCATAACCTGGAAATGCTCGCAAAACATATTTACAAAGTGCACGTACCATACACTCTCACCTGCGCATGGAAGGGTTGCACCTGCGATGACAAGTTCCCTGCAGCCGAACTGGTGAAGCACATTCGAAATACTCATCTTGAATCCATTGCCTGGAAGTTGGGTGATGGACCATCAGTGCCTGGAACTGGTGAGAAAGCATCTGGCTGATTGCTTTTCAACGTGATCTCCGATCTACAGGATTGATTATTAATACTTGATTTATGCTTTTAGTTCAAGGTACTCCTGGCCACAGCCCGGTTCCTTCGACTATCCCAGAGTCCCTTTTAGGGGGCGGTGAGGATTCACTTATCTTTCCAGCTCATCAATCGTCAATCCGAGCATTCAATCGCGTGCATGGCTATAATACACAGCGCGACAAGGCCCAGGGAATTTTCAAGGCAGTCCAGAAGCTCAAAGAACAGATTGGGGTTGGATTAGATCCCGGCGGATGTCAGTTGGCCACCCCCGCCCGGAATGAGAGGGTGAGCAACGAGGAGGATATTTACGAGGTGAAAATTGGTAGCTAGGAAAACACGTGTGATACCCCATTGCATCTATTGCTTTCGTATCCTATCCTACATTGCACAGGGTTGGTGTCGATTCCAGGAAGTGGCGTTTGGGCTGGTTGCGATCCGAATATTCTGTGTACATTATTCTTTCACCCCATTGCAAGGCAGTTTACCATCGCTAGAAGACTTAGTCGTCTAGTGAGTTGTACAATAGGGATGCATTTCATGGACCAACGTAATCACAACCATGCGGATCATGTACTGGCCTGCTATTGCTCCAACCAAGACCTTAGGGGTATCCATTATCGTTGCGCTTGTGCCGTATTCTTCACCGTCGGAACCAAGGGCAAACTGTATCAAAACGAGAAAAGAAAGGAAATACGCTAATAGAAACCAAGATAGCCACTACCGGTCTTTTTCTCCTCCGATGGCTGACGAACCGCCGGCGGCCGCTGCAGGTACTGTCGAAGGGCTAGCAGCAACTGACTCCTGAGACGCAGCGGCCGACTTCTTCACATCACTTGCATCCTCGACTCCACTATCCTTGGCATTGACTTCGAGGAAGTGGTAGAGAACAATCATCATCATCGCGCAAGAGCCGAGAAAGACAGCAAGACGGTGAAGGTCGTCGTCGGAAATCATCGTGACGGTTGTGGGACGTTCTGGAATTGGAGTATAAAAGGAAAGCAAAGCTAATTGATTTCTCCGGAAACGAAGAGAATGGATGGTTGCTACTATGAGAAGCCACGTCAGTGATCAGTTGATTGTAGTATCATCGTTGCAATTTGGATGGCATGGATAACGGTATAGGAGGGAGTACTGATATATGACGGGAGACCTACCTTCTTAACTCCAAATGGGTAGGAAGGACCAAGCTCCAATGAGGAAGGGGGGGGAGGTGGGTAGATATAGAGGAGGAAGTGATAGTATGTACCTTGTTGTATCTAAGTCGCTGAACGGAGGTCGAGATCGGCCGGTCGCAAGTGACACCTGTTTGTTGGTCCTCGTTGGGTTAGGCTGGAGTACCTGAGGCAGTAACAGTCATGGATCAATCAGGGAGGGAGGTGACTAAGCTAAAACCCGTTTCAAGGTCATTCTGACTGTCTGACACCGTCAAACTTGTCAGAAGTGCACTTAACTGGTTTTTTTGCATTAATGTCCGTGTTTCACTTCAGGTCGACTGATTTGATTGACCCGGTACGATTTAACCTATATATCCACCACATCACATTGTTGGACCAAGTTTCTGACGAAGTGTGGGGGAGAGAATTGGGTGGTGTCCGGTTACCTGTAAGATACACGCCGTTGTCCATGGTACATTGATACACACGGTACATACAGCTTGCTTTGCCCCAAAAAAAGTACAACGGCGCTAAAGCAGGTTCCCCATCTGATTGGATTGCTTTTGTATATTCCATGTTCGACCTTCTCCTCCCCTGACTAATGGTCCCTTTCTTTCTTTTCTTTATCTTCATCATTAAAATCCCTTGATCACCTGTTCGTGTCCATTTCTCTGGTGGTCCTATTTCTTTGCATCTCCGAGTCTCTCCTTCAGTCCTTGTACTCCGTTCTTCTTTTTCCCCCCGCCCCTTTTTCCCATCTCTTTGTGTGTTGGTCACTCTCCCCCATTCCCAACCAAAAAAAGTGATTGATTCCCCGCCTCACGCCACAATTACACAAAGTGTCACCTCTTCTTTCATTATTCATCAATTGGTTCTGGAGCTAATTGATGTCCTTTTATCCCATTCCTCAATCGTATATGGGGATTTAACTAGCAAATTTGGTCAACTCATGCTCTGAGCTAGTTCTTCACGATGAACGAACCATACGTCGCGACTAAAAACCCAGGGCCTCCGAAGGCTGGCCCTTCGCTCCTGGCCTGTCTCCTCTGCCGGCATAAGCATCTTAAATGTGACGGGAAAACTCCTGTGTGTGGCCGCTGTGCGGCTACCGGATCAGAGTGCCAATATACTCCTTCGCGCCGCGGGTACAAAGGCCCGTCAAAGAAACGGCGTGCCAACCCGCTCCCCGATGAAACGGCCGAGGATCTGGCGGCCTCCTTCGACCCCCAGTCGGTTGGCTTGGTCAACATTCCTCCCGACTGGAACAGCCTGCAGAACGGCTTCCAGTACATGCCAACCGCCACCTTGACGACCCCGTCCTCGGGAAGCCCCGGTTTGACCGAGAAGTCCGGCTCCTCGCAACCCGTCCCATTACACAACGAGCCGCTTACTCCGGATTCCTCGTCCGCTGTCCCCGGTGATGGCTATTTAATCGATATTTACTATACATATTTCCATCCCTCGCATCCGATTCTACCTCCCCTTCGTTATTTGTATCGCTCCTACGTCCCACCCTACCTCGACCATGTCATCAAGTTTATCGGATCACACTTTACCCCGGCCGCCTCTAGCGAAAATTACCGACCCAACGTAATGTCGTCCGTCATGGAGCAGGATTCCTGTATAGAGAAGCTTCAGGCGCTTCTGCTACTGGCCATTGTACTCCATTCGCGCAACGAGCGCCCCGAGGCTGGAGATTGCCTTGCCACGGCTGTGAATATAGCCTTTGAATTGGGTCTAAACAACCAAAGCTACGCAGCAACGATGAGCGAGGGCGACCCGGTGCGAGAGGAGAGCCTGAGGCGCACGTGGTGGGAATTGTACATCATCGAGAACATGCTGACTGCACTTGGACTCCAGCGAGTCGCTCGCACTGGGCTGATTCCGCTTGAGGTGGGGCTTCCCTGTGAGGAGCGTATATATCAGGATGGATTGGCACCACCGCCTGCCCCGACGATTGCGCAGTTCGATGAACGTGTATTCGCCGATGAGGAGAGAGATTTCTCTTCTTTCACTTACCGTATTGAAGCGGCTCGTATTCTTGCGCGAGTAGTGTCTATTCAAGACATGGTGGAAGGCCAGCAGGATCATGTAGAGGCCATCGACGCGCGGATCACCAGTTGGTTTCACCACCTGCCGGAATCTAAATCCGAATTGCTACGTTCGGATGGCTCTGTAGATGAGATGATGTTCCAGGCGACCATGGTCGTCAACGGTGCGGCAATCTACCTTCACTTCCCAAGGTCCGACCTGCTGTCGTCGCCGGCGATGGCTGCGGAAGTCATCTGTGGCCATCATGGCCCTTGTAGCATCCCTGCGTTCTCGCATCATGCACACGCAATGAAGGCCGTAAAAGCGGCCAGTGAAATTTCTTCGTTGGCGTCTATTCGCATGCCAGTCGTCAAACATACTCCTTTCTTTATCTGTGCTCTAGTAATGAGTTCTATTGTGCAGCTGGCTGCCTGCTCCGTGAAAGCCGGACAAATGCCCGATCCGAGTCGAGACCGACTCACGCTCACGATTGGAGTATTCAAATCTCTCGGCCGTACGTGGGCCATTTCCCAGGCCATCGTCCGCCAGATCAAGGCAGTCGCACGCGATGTGATGGATCTTGGCTTACGACCAACCATGGATCATATCGACTTGAATAGCGTCCTTGACAGCGGTCGATTCTGGATGCCAGAATCCCTTGCGCGGTAAGGGGGCTTTAGAAATTTGGACCTTCTCTCAAAACTTGGAACCTCACCCCTGTTGATATAATCTGACGGTATGACTATGGATACCCACCGCAGAGATTAAAACATAAAAACCAGCCCACATGTCGATATAGGCATATCTACTGAAAGGAACGGCTGCACACACCTTGGCCCTATTGTAAAGGAAATGACATATATTCACGTAGGCGTTTTGTTGATAATTACATGGAACTTGTCACTGGTACATATCATGACTGAACGTTAGATGGAGAAGTTTCAGCAATCAATGTTAGGCATATACTGGCCCGCACGATCAATATCATTTCACCACGGCTAGAGAAGGCAAATAATGCCCCTTTCGTAGAGAATTCTACATTAACATAAAAGATATATACATCGACATCCAAATCATGAGCTCATAACGCCGCATCTATCCACCGAAGCCCCTGCAACTGATTCGCGTACCGAACACCAAACCCATGCTCAAACACCTGCCGCACACTCTCCAGCCCTAACCCAGCTGTTTCCGGATACGTGAAAATAATGAACACCCACCCAACAAAACAAACCCCAGCATAGAGCCCAAACGCACCCGACGCCGAGATCGCACTCACAAGCGAAAGAAAAGTCGCCGAAACAAGAATATTCGAGCTCCCTATCAATTCAGAAGTCAGCATGGCACGCACGATTTCCAGTCTAAAACGCAACCCCACAACAATTAAGAAAGATGGAACCACATACAACAAACCATAGTCAACATCGCCGTCCCAACGGCCCTGACCTCCAGGGCCAAGAACTCGTTGGCCAACCACGGCACATTGCCCAATGCGATCGCATAAAACGCCACGAACACTGCGAAAGAAATGATGGCAAGGACCTTTGCCCACAGCGGTGGTGTAGCCACAAGCTCTAGATTCGTATCGATGTTGATCTTCGAGAACGCCCCCGCAGCCATGGCCAGCGCCACTGGCAATCCCCACACAGTGCCAATCAATAAGCGCCGACGACCTAGGTCCACGAATTTGAGAGAGAGGGCTGTGAAGATGAAGTTCGTCCCGGAGACGATAAGGCCCGCTTCGATTGGTTTCGAGAACCCCATTATATTGAAGAGCGTGGCGGAGTAGTACATCAGCGAATTGAAACCGGAGAGCTGTTGCAGCGCCATGAGGCCGCAAGCTGTGATGAGCGAACGGAGATGCGAGGGGACGGTGTGCAGCTGTTTCCAGGACCAGCATGCGCGTCGGATCCCCTGGTCGAAGGAGACGGAGCGGTTGACGTCGTCTTGGATGGTTTGGACGAGGGTCTGGATGTCGGAGGGGGGCGCCTGTGGGTATATCTGTTGTAGCACCATTATGGCGTCTGCTGTTTGGTTCCGGTAGATGAGGTGGCGCGGGGTCTCGGGGTAGATGGGGAACAGCGCGACTTGGATTAGGGCTGGGATGGCGCCGAAGGCGAACATGTAGCGCCAGCCCTGCGAGACGAGGTTGAATATGGACCCGATTGCGTAGGCGAGGGCTTGACCACCTGTTACTGCTAGCGAGTAGACGGTGATCATGCGACCGCGGCGCGAGGAGGGGGAGAGTTCGGAGATGTAGATTGGAGTTACCTGTGTGTTGTGTTAGGAATGGTGTGAGTGATCGTGTAGGGTGTTCTGATTACCATGGTTTCGAGGCCCATGCCTACCCCGATGATGAATCGCGCGATGGACATTAGGGCAACTGAATATGCGGATGATGCGAGGACGGAGCCGACGGTGAACCAGATGCATCCGAGCCCTATGACCATTTTTCGTCCGATCTGTTAAGCAGGGTTAGATGTGGTTCTGGGTATATCAAGCTGGAACAACGTAGTTGAAGAAGGCTTGAAGAAAGCAACATACAGCATCTGTGGTGAGAGCCGCGATCAAAGCTCCGATAAAAGCACCACCGCTGGTAAGACTGGTCAAGAGTTGCTTCTCTTCCCTGCTGAGATCATGGCCCAGATCTCTATAGAATACAACAAGAGCGCTTGAAATGATGCCGGTGTCGTATCCGAAGAGAATTCCCCCGATGGATGCCGACAGGACGCATCCATAGACGAACCTCGGAGAATAAACTGGCGTGTAGAACGCAGGAACGCGATGTGCAACATAGCTTCTACGATTGCCTTCATCTACATGTTCTAGTTCAATTGCGTGTGGAAGACAAGAAGTTTGATTGCCTGAGCGACGGCATTGTTTGGGATGCAGGTGTGAGGATAGATATGATTTCATGGAAGTGAAGGGAGATATGTTTTCACAATGCCGGTCGCTGAGAAAGGGAATCCTCATGGAGCGGAGTATCTGGCAGATCCCCTGAAAGGACTTGGGTTATTGATTGACCCTGAGAAAAAGCAAAGTAGCAAATGGAGAGCTTGGAAAAGGACCCGAAGGAACGATGGCTGCGTCATCATGTGCCTTTGCCACCCCTAAACTCGATCATCTCCAGGTTCTCGCATCCATCTTTCTGATTCGACGAATAATGTCGATCGGAGTAAGCCACTGGTTTTAAGCTTCCCCGGACATTGTGCCCCCCTCATTTTACTTAAGAGCTAGAGGTCCAGACATGTTTCCAATTGTCACGCTGCGCGTGCAGACCCTGTCCCTACCCCAGTGTCTCGGAGATGATCAGCCGAAAGAGAACGGAGATCCTACAGTTCCCCTGTCGCGATCATAACCCTCCACAGATGCATACTTATACACGCAATTGTTGAGAACAGGAAAGGAGACGGGGAATGGAGAAATGGCGAGACTATGTAATGGCACCCCCGAGTCCCTGACCGTAATTGAACCGTAACACTGATCCCTCTGCCTCGCGCAGGTCCTATTTTGGGGCCTTTATCTGATTGCCCTAATTCTCATGGCCCTTCGCGTTGCCTCGAGGATTTCAATTCGTGAGCGTCTGAAAGCCGACGATTACTTCGCCTTTTCGTCGTTCGCTCTCCTGTCGGTCGAAACAGCCATCCACACAGCCGCTGTTTCACCATATATCGACGCGTTTAACGCAGCGCAAAACAGCGCGGATTTCGGGAACGCTCTATTGGAAAGTCCAGCCTTGAGAGAAAATGTGACAGTGGTACTTCGATACTCTTTTGTACGTAGCTTTGCTTTGCAGTCAATCTTCCCTACTGGTTAACGCCCGCTAACATAGTCAGGCCTCTCTCATCATCTTTTGGCTTACGGTATGGTGCGTTAAATTTTCGATGCTTTTCTTTCTTCGGCCAATAATGTTGCCAATCCCAGTTTATCTGGAAGGGTACGTTGCGACAATATCATCTGACTTGCGGTGTTGATGAACTATCATCTTCTGACGCGTTTTATCAAGCTGGTACATCGTCTTCGGCTTCACGGTAATGAATCTCGTCGGATGTTTTCTTATACAATTCTTCGGGTGCCTGCCCTTTGGGCTTAACTTCTCAATCGACAATGGTAGCAAAAACTCCGCCGTCTTGTGCTTTTGATCAAGTAAATAGTTTGTTGACCGACCACAGATAGCTGCGTCTCCGGGAATTCCAGAGAACCAGGCAAGCTTTATGGCACGACAGCCTTGGACACCCTGTCTGATGTGATGAGTATGCACTGGACAAGTATAGAACAAAAGCGTGTTAAACTGATATTTTTGGCGCAGTCGTCATCCTCCCAACTCGACACCTGTTTGAACTCCCGGCAACAAAAAGGCAGAAAGCGGGTCTTGTCGTAATATTCGCGCTGGGATGGATAATTGTAACACTGCCCTCGTACCTCTCTATTGCAGCATTACTGGCGATGGGATTAGTCTCTGACAAAACTGATCAGATCGCATTTTCACTTGTCCGAGCAATACATGCCTCTCGGGCAGGAGACGATTTCCTCGGCCCAATAAACCAGGTCTGTCCCCTTGTATCTCGTTTATGTATGGTTTCTGGGGGTCTATGATTACCAAGGCTAATATGTGTATCTGAATAGCGTTGGCTCGCAATTTGGAGCCATGTGGAGTGTGTTGTTGGTCAGTGTTCCCCTCCTCGTGAAACGGCGATTCTAACGATATTCAGCGGTGACTGTGGCTTGTCTTCCGCCAATATGGGTTGGGTATCGGAAGCGTTGGAGGAGAGTGCATGAATCCTCGATGTCATGACGATCAGCACGTGTTGTCTCACGCAATTATCAAACTCTGGTAGACTAATGCCAAATCCATATTATTGAGATAGGCCATCGTAAATATACTAATGAATCCAGAAGACATACATTCAAAGCATCCAAAACAAGCCGAACCATAACCTAACAGTCCATTTCAATAGTACCTCAACCCAAAATTCCCAGAAAGAAAAAATCAATCCGCGAAATGCCCAGCAACATGATGCGCAACAGCAGTCTCATCACCCTCAAACACCCCACAAACCGGACATGTCACCACCGATCCATCATGCACGGGCTGTTGAGGTTCATCCCGACGTGCACCCCGCCGCGGTCTTGTACTAACCATATACGCATCTAGACCGATATTCTGCGACGGAAGCTCTGCTTCAGAAGTAGTCCTTCTTGTCCTCTGACCCTGTGTTGGGTCAGGTGGAGGACAAGAACCCCCCGTCCCCATGGATTGCACTCGCCCTACCCGGCCATCCGTGAGCCGGACTTTGATACCCCGGGGATGGTTTCCTCGGGTGAGTACGTCGGCGATGGTTCCTGAGACGGTGCGACCGGTTGATTGGTCAGCTTTTAAGATGATGTTGACGGGGGCACCGGGCACAACCTCTCTGGTTGTGGGGACGCGGGGCATGATATATTTTGGATGTTGGGGGTTGTTGTTTTGTTGGGGTTGTATTTGAGGTTTTTGCAGATGGTGGTGCACGGGTTTTTCGATGATGCGCTAAACTTGTTTGGGTAATCTATATTGGGTGCCCGAGTGTGGGGAGTATAGAAATAAGGTAGAAATATGTCTGATACGTAGTAGCCCTAAGGGGTGTTGTTGAGATATCGCGGTTTGGAACATTTTGCTGTTTGTTTGATTCTATTACCAATCTATCCGTGAACTCCCTCTCAAATTACTCAATTGTCAAAAATTTCGCAAACCCGAGCTATCCTATACTTAGTGACATTATTGATCCCTTACTTGGGTCATTTCATGACCATCTTGCAAACAACGCCCCCCCCCACACCCTCCCCTAAGTTTATAGCACTCTGTATAGATGTCAAAACCTCCGTTGCATATCTCACATCATAATAAACGGTAATGTCTGGATCACTCAAGGTTCACACATGACAATATCTCGATGTCGTGTCATGCGATATCAACATTACCTCACCATTCTCATCACCACACAGTGATATTCCTCTCTTCTTTGCATAATCGAACAATATCTTCTCGATGTCTCCATTGCCACGCCCTTTGGCCCATCAAAATACACTCCGTCCAAAATAACCCCAAGAGTCACAAGCAACGATTTCAGTATCCAGCAGGATCTTTACCACTTCCGCATGAGAATTTCGCACTCCTATTGAGTATAGCGTCGAACCACCGTGGTCTATCTGATTCTGATCAACGACACTGTCGGAAAGAATGGATGTTACTACCGCACCATAACCATTTTTAATCGCGTAGAGCAATGGTGCTCGGCCACAATTGCCTTTCCCATCGGCGGTGACTTTCTTCATACCGAGCAGCAGCCTAACGACCGCCTCGTGTCTGTTCTCTGTAGCCAACAACAGCGGCGTCCCTTTATACAGAGTGCCCTTGGACTCCACATCAGCACCTATCTCGAGAAGAAGCCTGACCACAGCCTCGTATCCGTTCCATGCTGCAGATGATAGCGGTGTTCGTCCACAGCTGTTCTTGTAGCCCTGGTCAACTCTTTCCGTCGCTAATGGTTGCACCAGTATTGTAGTGTGCGAATATCCCACAGCGTGTGATAGCGGTATTAGCTCTTCATTGCTCAGAGAATCTGCACCTATACCTTGCTCAAGAAGCAGCTTTATGATCGCACTGTGCTCATTTTGCGAAGCATATGATGATAGGGTTCGACCATAGCTGTCACTTGCATCGGGTTCGGCTCGTTTTTGAAGAAGAGTCTTAACCGCTTCTTCAGCCCCAAAGGATGCTGCCAAGTAAGTCCTGTAACTCACCTCGGAAATTTCTGGCAATGGTGTTCTATATGCGGCTGCTCAAGAATTGGGAACCATCATTGTCTGGGCTGATGCCTCTACCTTCATGTTGCGACTGAGAAATTCCATAACTTCAGGGCATAGAGTCAAAGCTCCGCGAGCATGATGTCCCCAGTATTGTGAGGCATAGTTATAGAGTGGATATGACTGCAAACGCTTCTCGAATTCTTCGTCTGTGTCGCAAGGCCCTCTCTGAAAGGCACTGTATGATAGGTATGTGACGCAGGATCTTGTGATTTCTGACTCCCCACCCAAGAACCACCGCTGTCGTGTCCTTTGGAAATATTCTTGCGCGGTGTAATGGACCAGTCGAATGGTGTCATTTTCTTCATCGATTGTGACTAGCCCAGCACACAGAGATTGCAGGATATTAATGTTTGGAATGTAGTCTTTGTCCAGTTCCGTAGTATGCGGCCGAACCGCAAGGGCATGCTGGAGCTCTAATGTAAGAAGAGGCCTTCTAGCATAAACAATCCACGACAGGATTTGTTTCGCTAAGTCTTGACTTTCCTTCCCATGGTCCTCAATTCTTATCATGGCTTGCTCATATATATCGTCCAACTTCTCTATTCTGTTGGTAAGATTCTGCAGGGCGTCTTTAACATGCCCTCTTGTCGGTAGCGATACAAGTGAATTCATGTGTAACTCTGCCAGTAGAAACCTATATATGATGTTAGCCCGTTGCAGAGTGGTCGTTATCGTGGGCCATGCGGCTTACATTCCATCGGTTGCCTTGATAACATCTCTCTTGATTATTCTTCTAATGGTGTCGTCGAAGATATCTGAGTGTTGGAGTCGCATCCTCTCATCCAAATACATCTCTATGTCGTTATTTCTTGCATAGACTTTCAAATATGCAGCCTTGGTGAATGCCTTCCCAGTCTCAACGTCTACTCGAGAGGTTGCGAATATATTTACTCCATTTTTCGCCTGGAGACTAGAAAGTTCGGAGAGAAACCTCATCCGGCAGCCTTCGGATGTTTGGCATTCATCCAGTGCATCGACAGCAATAAATATTCTCGAGTATTTTGCGACAACGGAGTGGAGAGCTCCTGATATGTCTTCTAGTGATGGCCGCGTTTTTTGGACCTTGTTGTGATTAAATAAGTCTCTCACACTTCCCGGTAAGGAAAAGCACCTCTCGGTTAGCTGTTTCAGCAGACTCGCAAGCAAGTGGTCAATATTCTGTTCGTCCTTCCGCTGGAAGTTGCAATATATGTACGCGATGCCAACAGTTGAATCCTGGGGAAAGAAATTGATAAGACTGTTGATTACTATAGACGTGAGAACCGTCTTTCCGGCTCCAGGAATACCTGAGCAAAACAATGTTTGGTGACTTGTATTGAACCATTTCTGGAACTCTGCCGAGTGTAGTAGCCATTGACCGGTTCCGGGTTGCCGCCTCCTGAAGATATCACTTTGTTTCGGGCCGTAGTTGATTGGCGTAAGCCAGTCAAGAATGTCCTGATCCTCCTTCCTGGCCAATTTAGACCTCATCACTTTAAGATCGGCCCCATTCCTGGACACGGTTTCAAGGACTGCAGTTCTATTAGAAGCTCAACATTCACCTGGCAGAATAGGTCGAGGGTCACTGACTTTGGTCAAGAAAGTCCTTCACTGGACGTTCTTCATCAACATCAGACGGTTTCACATATTCTAGCAGCTCCTTTGCAAACGCCGCGGCTACAGTTGCAGCATATCCCTGCCACTTGTTGTTCTTGTGTGAGTCTGCATAATTGAATATTCCTCGAATGACAATGCATGGGAAGTCGTTCATTAATCCCGCCGCTTCCGTTTCAACACAAAGAACGTGGCCACCAAACTGACGATCGAGTTTATCTCGAAAGGTAGCGTCATTAATTACCCGATTTCCAGATGCGATCAGCCCATAGTGCACGCGAACATCTCCAGGCTGGCTTTGACTCCCATCACCTACAATGTTCGTTGCGTTGCTTGCCACTCGATTGGATCCACGATGTCTGGGAGTAAACACCCACCAGCCTAACAGATACGTGACAAATGCTTGGATCATCTCCCAGAGACTTAAAATGACTTGCCGCCTGCCCCGACTATGATGGAACTCATGTGCGTGCAAAGGGTCCTCCAAGGAATCACACTTTAGATACGTCGGTGCTAGCTTTGGCCATTTCTGCTTTAGTTCTTCCAGAGACTCCGGTATTTTGGTCCCGTACAAGTCATGTTCCGTCTCCAGCTTGGTTAAGGCAGTGAGGAGTGAGGTTGGTGGATTGTTTAGCGCTCCGGTCCGCTCGAAACTGCCGTCCTTTGTCTTGCCCATATCCCACTGGACTACACCTGGAAACTCACCCACGGGCGTGCTAACCACTACATCACCGAGTCGGACCTTGGGCGGGATACCACCGCCGATGCCAACCATGAGGCCAACTTTGATGGATGGGAATGTCCGTACCATCTGGATAGCGACAGTTGCGGCTGAATTAGTGCCGTACCTGCCTCTCGGCAAACAGGTTATGACAATGTTGTGCTTGCCAATGGATCCTAAGGTGTATGTGTTGGGGTCGTTAGATGGTTGTGGAAGACTTGGATGTCTCTGGTCCAGCATGCTCGTTGCTGCAGTCTGCTCCTTGAGGAGCGTGCAAATCCATCCCACGGTATATTCATTGTGACTCCTAGATTTAGTATCGGCTTGTGTGGCCATTGTGAAAGAAACGAGCTGGCTACCTGAGATTAAGGCCAGTCAGCCTTGTCCTTCGATGTGGGGCTGATGTGATGCTTGATATTTATATGGCGGAACTCCTCGAACAGTACCAGAGATCACATTGGAAATACTCATATATCAGCCAATATAGAAGTAGACGATCTTTCACTCATCATTTTGTTCGAAAATATTTTTCATACGGAGGCCAACGATGCAAGTCCTGAAAGGTACAAGATAGCCTGAGCGGCTATTTTCGTGCTTCCGTATAGGGAAGGCCGGCGCTTACAAGAGCAGCGGCCAACTCTCCTAGGCTAGCTGTCAAATTCAGCACTCTCGCAGCTGCGACAACAATTCAATAATTTGAAAGTCAGTAATCACTAAAAGTAAATAAAGCATACAACACACGCAATTATAAAGATAACGCACATACAAGATCTGATCAAGTGTGTTGAATTATGTGTCTGTTTTCTCATTCGCTAATTATAAATCTTGGAATATTCTGAACCTATATTACTTTCCAAAATTATTTCCAAAATTAAGTGGGAAGGAGAGTTTAGGACCGAGAAAAAGGAATAGTATATATGCCTGAATCCAGTTCTGCCAATCTATAGACCACTCTAACCAATTAGCTATCTTGTTTCCTCTCTTTAATGTTCCCCCTTAAATTTATTGAGATATGAAGGATTCCCTGTATCTATCTACGACGTGCCCAGGAATGAGACGATATAACCATTACCGATAATCTAATGGAAACCGGCAAAGAGTCTTCTCGTATAGAGAACTCCCCACGTTCAACAATCCAGATGAGGGAATGATATACGCGTAGGTAGACATATCCTAGAGCAGTGCCTTGCTTCCCAGACACCCACGTCAGCTAGTGCGAGCTGCGCGATCACTGCCGTATCAGTCTTAAACCATACAGAAACTACGAGACGTTCCCTGCGAACGGGAAAGTAAATTCTCTCCATCATTGCCTTTCTTGGTAACCCTGCTGCGGTGTATCAAATTTCAGAAGCCGAAAATGTCTCAGCCGGGAAGACTCGCTCGGGTATCTGGCAGCTTCGGAGGAAGTCATTAACCTTCTTTGCCACGTTGATGTTGGATGAGAGCATTTCCTCTCGTCATTCACATGCACCTAGGCAGCAATTCGTTGGATTCGTTGGGATGCTGAATGCGCGCTCTGGACTTGGTGCCTTATGTCTCCGTTTATTACCTCAACAATCGTTGGCGATTGCGCTAAGTCGGGACGGCCTTTGTGTCTGCATAGCCGGTTTCCATGATGATGGATACCCTGCAGCATCCTGTAGCCATTAACAATTGCCAGAAGTATGTTCAATTGCCAGGAATAGGGAAAGTTCCACGACGGTCTCGACTGTCTTGTCTCACAGTCTTCCATTAACTTTCACCATGCTTTAGCATGCATCCCTAAGCTCTACGCTCAGCATGAGAACATATGCGCAAGGCGATTGTGCTATGAAATGATCGCCTAATGAACCACCGGCCGGCTTCCGGTAGAACCAAGAGGCCCTGGTTGCCGACATGTAACTCATTTCCTAATTCGGTGCTATCTCAGCCGCTGCAGCCTTAGTCGACTCAGTTGCATGGCTGTTGCATGAAAGGAAACACATGAACTGTTTATGTACCCAATAATATGAGTGAGTGGCGAGACTGGTGTGGTGTGATTCCATGGAACATAAGTGTCGTAATGGCTCTCGTGAACACCATGGACGCATCTATACATTGTCTATCATTATATATTGGACTCCCCTAGACAGCTGTTAATTTAAATAAACGATTTATCAACCAACTCAAATCAGTGTAAATATAGAATGAAAGTATATACCTCTTTAAAGGCAGCATAAGGAGGAATTATGCAACTTCACCCTGACATCATCAACATCGGGTATGAACCTCCGGTCGAAACCGGTAATTCTCAGCGCCTTGTAAAAGCGAAGTGAGGCAATAATCCCCGCCACCCACGGACCAACATGGAAAGAGATGGAAGACGGGAATGGCATCATTTCCCGCATACGCATCACGTGCCGTTGGAAGAGGTTGTGACCCAAGCCAAACTAATACATCGTAGACTAGTCGTTTGTCTCCTCTTCTGAGAAACCCCGGGTGACTCTTCTTCATTTGTCCATCCACTTCTGTGGTTTGCGATTTGCTTCGTTTTGATTCGTCCTGTGACCCGCGTGATCGGTTCAACCCTAAGCCGTGGACCACTCGGATGCGGGGAAATTGCGTTAACTTAACCTTAAGTTTCAGATTGGTCCGGGGTCGAGAAACTGGGGGTTTGCCATAACACTGCGGACATCCTGCTGTCACTGCCAGTGGTAGGAAGCGGAGAAGGAGGATACTCGCAGCAGTATCCCCGTCGAATGACAGTGTCGCTGCCATACCCGCTACACCCTTCCTTTCCCTTTCATGTTTATTGGATGGTAATCCATCGAAATGCAGTGGGTGTTCCCACCCAACGATAGGTCGTGGGCTCCCATGTAACTTATAAGATCGGCTAAGAAGATAGACCTGTGAGAAGTGGAGACCCCCGACCTTCGGGTTCCCTCCGCATTTCACGTCAGAACTTGACCTTCCCCCTCCCCTGAAAGTGGGAAGTCTTGCCGTTGAGGTCCCGGTCTGGGAAATGATCGTGTTGTAAACGACGTCATCAGATGAGGCTTGTCCCGACATGCATCGAGTCGGACCGTAGGACTAGCCTCACCTATCGATAGCCGATATTAGATATAAATACGCCGAATAACTTCGGGATAGACTCAAGAAAAGGGCAAGGTACTCCGCAACGGTGCCATACCACGCCACCTCTCCATCAATCATCTCTTTGCCGCTCCCAATTGAGTAATTTTTCTTCTTCATTTCTTCCTTCCTTTTGTATATACCATACTATACCATATACGTACTACTGTACACTTGAGCCTCCTTTCCCATACTATCCGTGGACCATGAGCTCGATCGATCTAGACAAACGCAAGGATGGCCCGACAGTCGAACACGACGAGGATGCTATACCAGGCCTTCATTATCAAACCGTAGATCCCCATGTCAATCCGGATGCAATTTCCTACGGCCCCAGTGGTGTCAAAGGTCTTTTTACCTCCAACTATGTCTTCGGTGCGGCCACTCTCGCCTCGCTGGGCGGGTTCTCCATGGGGTATGATATGGGTGTCATTTCCATCATCAATGTGATGGAGCCGTTCCACCAGGCGTTTCCCAAGGCGGAAACCTCCTTCGGGAAGGGCCTGATGACTGGAATGTTGCTTCTGGGTGCCTTTATTGGTTGTATATTCATGTCCTATCTTTCGGATCGCATCTCGAGAAAATGGGCGATCACGGCTATGGTGGTAGCTTTCGACATCGGTGCCATTCTGCAGACAGCTGCCGTAAACTACGACATGCTAGTAGCCGGAAGATTTATCGGTGGTATTGGGGTTGGCACATTAGCAATGGTAAGTAGAGCCCTAACAACCACGCCATACTCCCCAACCCTCCCGAAAGACCAAACACTAACCCAAAATCCCCGGTAACAGGGCGCACCCCTCTACATCTCCGAGATCTCACCCCCAAACATGCGCGGCACACTTCTAGTCCTCGAATCCATCTCCATCTCCGCGGGCGTAGTAATAGCCTACTGGATCACCTTCGGAACACGCCACATGACCGGTGAAGCATGCTTTCGCCTCCCCTTCGGCCTCCAAATGGTCTCAGCCACAGCCCTCGGCCTGGGCATCCACTTCTTCCCCTACTCGCCACGCTGGCTGGCGCTCGTAAACCGCGACGCCGAATGCCTAACCAGCCTTACGAAACTGCGCAACCTCCCCGCCACCGACGAGCGCGTCCAGATCGAATACCACAGCATCCTCTCCGAAGTCCGCTTCCAAAAGATCGTCCAGGAGCGTAAACACCCCGGCGCAAAGGGCCTGAAGCTCGAGATCCTGTCATGGTTTGATCTGTTCTCAAAGGAAACTTGGAAACGCACGGCAGTCGGCTGTGGTATCGCATTCTTCCAGCAATTCTCGGGGATCAATGCTTTTATCTACTACGCGCCGACGCTCTTCGAATCTCTCGGTCAAACCTCTGAGATGTCTCTCATCCTCTCTGGTGTTTTTAACGTTCTCCAGTTCGTTGCCGCGATTATCTGTTTCCTTCTCATTGAGAAGATCGGCCGGCGACCGCTCGCCATCGGCGGTGCGTTCGGGATGACAGGGGCGTACGTTGTTATCGCGGTATTGTCGGGTGTGTACTCGAAAGACTGGCAAGCCAATATGGCGGCCGGCTGGGCGTGTGTGGCGATGGCGTTTGTGTTCATCTTGCTATACGGAGTCTCCTATTCGCCATTAGGTTGGGCCTTGCCATCTGAGGTATTCTCGACGACGTCACGTTCCAAAGGCGTAGCCCTTTCGACATGCGTGATTTGGTTGTCGGATTTTATTATCGGGTTGATCACACCGTCAATGTTGGCCAATATTGAGTATCGGACGTACATCTTCTTCGCGGTGATGTGTTTTGTTGCAGGTGTTTGGGCGATTCTGCTGGTACCGGAGACGAGTGGAAAGTCGTTGGAGGAGATTGATGAGTTGTTTGGGGATGACAGCGCGAAGAAGGAGAGGGAGATTGCGGCCGCTGCTCTCGGTTCTCCCTCTGCAGAGAGGGGTGTTATGACTGTATGAACTTTTGTCCTTTTCTTGTCTTCTTTCTTTTGAAACTATATTCCCCTCTCTCATGTGTAACGGTATTTTATTCTTGTATTAGATAGGATTTGATACTTAGATAGCCTCAGGAAGGATATACTTTTGACTTTGAAGTTTTGTGCTTGATTCCGTATGTGACAATGGATATGTATTTTCTCTTAAGCTAAAAGGCTAACCGGGTATCTCAGTTTTGCTTCACGCCCGCTTGCTGCTAACCGAAGTCAAATCACGACTAATGAAAGAGTGCGAAGATGTATGATAAAGGAAGGACGTATCTAGACTTGAAGGATCGTATAATCTTAGGAACAATGCCAGTCTATTGGTAATAAGGAAAGAAAAGTGGTATCATAAGGGAGTGAAACATGAACAGGGAATGTATCTTTCGGGTATTGTTGAACACAAAAGTAATAAATCGAAAAGGATAAAATCATTTATTCTCGTCCGCATTATATGCGCCAAACTCCCGCATTGCGACTGCTCTGCGCTCTACGACGTCTTCGCGACGCACGACATTGCGCAAGGCCTCGCTGGCCTGTATCAGGCCATCGATGCTGATTGCATGGTTGGTCATTTGGTGATTGATATACGTGTATAGTTCGGCAGGAGTGGAGCAGGTTGTAAGAAGTTGCTGTTCGTTGAGCTTAAGAAGGGCAAGCGCAACTTGGAAAAGGAACGTGCTGCCCCCACCATTGCCGGAGGTGAGGTCTTTGACAGAGGATGCGGTGAGGTCATTGGGATCTCGAGGGCTAGACGTTGATGTATTGGCGGAGGTTGGGGCTGGATTGATGACGCTGGTGACGTTGAGACATAGAACTACGTCCCAGACGCGATACAATGCTTCCGCAGAAAGACAATCCGTGAACACGGATAAAAACCACTGGAATGTCAATGCCTCTAATTCAACGCCAAGCGCCTTGAGATGAGCGGCTAGCTTTGGTAGAACTTCGGAGATGTACTGCCGCAGTACGCCCTGGTCAGCCCGGGACGCCAACAGACCATGATCATAGTAATGTTCTGGGAGGATGATCTCGATCATGGATGCTAGAATCCAAAACGCGTCCTCTGCTGTTGGCGTTATGAGAAGTAGAGACGCGGCAATGAGATTCATGCCTTGGCAGTATCCCACCTCCGAGTTGCGACGGGCGTAGGCGAGGAGAACCTCCTTGAGTTTAGTGACACCAGGGCCTTTGCGGAAAAATACGTTATCTGTTAAAGTCCGGTTGATGTCCATGTCGATTTGTGCAACGACAGATGGGTCGGGGTCATTGCCACCGACACCCTTCACTAGATCATCATAATAACCAGGTATACGCATAGAAGACGCGCCGCTGCATTCGGACCAGACCTTAGCTCGAAGTGCAACGGGAATTCCTCCGAGAACAAGTGCTCGGAACTCGCGCCACTTCGCACGACCGACCTTGCCCTTGTTCCCTAGGCCAGCTATTCCCACAACCTCGCCGTCTGTAAGGGACGCTTCGGGCATATCTACAGATTGCAAAGGCCGATCCGAAGCTGCTGCTGCTGCGGCAGCGGCTTCCCCCTCCTTCCTCCGCTCTGCACGCACTTTACGGAGAAATTCGTTCCACCGGACGGTCCTGTCGCGCTGCAGTGAGTCGTGGAGATCTGTCAATTGTTCAAGAAGCAACTTCACAGGCTCATTTTCGTTTGCAGTGGCAGTTGCTGCCGTAGCTGTCGGCTCATCACTCGATGTGCCAGCAAATTCTGGACGATCTGCAACAACAGTAGATGTAGATGCCGACGGCTGAGCATTCGCATTAACTGAGAGCGAGCCACGCTTATCGACAGCGACCCCAGGGCCTCGAGGCTGGCTCTCACCGGCAGTTAGCGACACTATAGGACCAGCAGAAGGCGTATGAGACAACAGTTCGGCTGGTCCCGTGGCAATTTTCAGGTAGTCCTGCCACCTCCGGATTGCAACACTACCAGCTTCCGGGTCCTCAGGGGATGCAGAAGCGGGCGAGCGCGTAGACTCTGCAGCGGAATGTGGCAGTTTCTGGAGATCATCGTTGTCACCATCCGAGTTATCGCTTCGGAAACTGTCCAGGGTCTCCGCGATGCTTAACCGGTTGTTGTTATTCTTGAGCAGACTGGCCTCTCGTTGCCTCTTTTTTCGGCGTTGATCATAAATGAATCCGAATCTGTCTGTCAAGAGGTCACCAGGCTGATAGTTGTTGTACATATGTGAAAGTGTCGGAGGTCGTGACTCCATCGGAAGGATAGCATCCATCTCAACTGGTCCGAGATTGGTTGGGTTCTTGTCAGTGGTTTCTGAGCTTGCCCCATGTGAAACATTTGAGGCTGCATGTTTACGCCCAATCTGATTTGACCGAGTTGTCGCACCCGGGCCACCTTGCAAATTTCCAGGCGCCCCGTGCATGCTCGTATTGCTGTTAATCCTTTTCAAGGCAGCCACCGCCGACAAACCTCCTTTGGAGGTTGTTTGGAGTGATGGAGAATCTCCTTTGCTACTCCCCGGATTGGTTGAGAGAGCTCGACCACGCGGCGCCTCCGCGTAGTTTTCTTCCTTGCCTGCTTGGGCTTTTCCGGCGAACAGCTTGACTGTCCAAGACGATACAGATTTCGACGACTTGCGCGAATGAATACTGGCATCGTCCCCATTAACCGAGACTCCCGCAACGTGTTTCCCGATAATCTCGCCCGTAGAACTCGTCTGCCCATCTGGAGGATTGAAAAGTTGTTCGTCAAGCGCTTTCCGGCGGGCAATGTTATTTGGATTCCGCTGACGCCGAGTATCTTCTTCATCGACCTCACCAACATCAGTCATTATGCTGCTTGCTCGGCTGGTCTTTTTACTGCCCGTATTGCTGCCAAAAAGGTAATCCTGCCAATTGCGCAGAGAGCTTTGTCTCTTTCGCGTAGTCCCCGATCCCGATTCGACGCTAGAGGCGCCCGATTTGGCGTCGCTCTCCAAGCGTTGTAGGCCTCGAACGGTAGCTTGCGCCGCAGTGGCTTCTGGAGATCCCTCTTGATGAGAGCCTACTCCATCCGACATCGCTTGCTGCATCAGCCCATGAACTCCAGATGAAGAACCGGCTTCCTGTTCCGCATTACCGTTATCATCAAATTCTTTCTCAACCCTCCGAGGCGAGTTTTCCAGCGCATAAAGCCGCCGCTCAATGTCCTGATTGGAAACGGAAACCTCCCTCAGCATCCTCTTCAACTCTCTCTCCCTCGCATCAGCCCGCTGTCTCAGTGACGAGATCTCAGCATCCCGCTGAGCCAAATCGCGCGCAAACTGTCGGACCAACTTCACAGCCCCCGTACCAGCAATCAACCGCTCAATATGTGCATCGTCCGCCAAATGTAGCGCACCGGGGAAATCATGGACCGGAACAGCATCGTCAAACAAAGCCGCACGGCCAGACGTGCGCGGCATTCCGCCCGTCAACTTCGCTAGCGTTGCTCTTCGATCACGACCAGTCATCTCACCCGAGCTACTGCTATCGACGCTCTCGTGATCATCTAGCAATGCGTTCGTAAGAGCGCGGTTTAATGCCGGCTTGCCGAAAAATCCCTCTACCGAACGGTCTGGAGAAAGGGAGGGGAACGACGTGAGATCGGTAGTCGTAGCATTGGAAGACGCAGCTGACTGTCGTTTCTGAGACCTTGTACGGACGGGTCTAGGCTTTTGGCTGTGGCGGGAAGAGGAGGACGTCCGTGACGATGACCGACGCTGCGGATTTTCGATATCAGACTCCGCCATGACTCCTTGCAAAGTGGGCTGAGCAGACGGAGAATTGACCTGCGGACTTCATGAATAACTGTTTAGTCTGTTTTGTCCAAAAGACTGTTAGAAAATAAGTTCGATATGGAAGCCCGGTAATCGTCTCATCTAATTAGCCCTTGGTACTCTCGCTAGTGGGATGTCGTGATTGCCTCTCATGGATGGGTAGAAATCTGCAGATCATCCCACAAAGCCCAAGAACACAAAAACACGATGGACGGAAGAGTGGAGAGTAAAGAACGACAGAAGGTTCCTGAAGTGGGCAACCAGAAAGGCAAAAAGAGAAGAAAATAAAACAAATGAGCCAGCAGAGTCTGGAATGCGTTTAAGCAAAGCAAAAGAGCGTTGGCCATGACGTGGGACGGGGCATGTGACTTTTCCTATTTGGTACTAATGCGGTAGATCGGCTTACTCACCAAATTCTTGTTTTTTTAATTATGTAATCTTCATAATTCAAGTCAGCTGACCCCAACCTCGGCTCCCCGCAAAAGAACCGACCCATGGAGCAATATCCGAGCTAATCGGAGCCCTTGGAGGCATGACACCCTCGATGCTTGTCGCGTATATCTTGCTCTATATTTATACCTAGCTGACATTCATTCAAGGATTGTATACTTCTCTCTCTTAAAACATTGACCGGATACGGTACACATAGTACACATACAGCATTTGCGATTTTACTAAACTAGACAAGATGTCCGGAGCTGCCAAACAACGTCTCCAAGCACTCAGCCAGCAACTGGTGGAGGGCATTCCCGATGCAGGCACATTTGAAGGTATCCCTAAGATTAGACAAGTTGCTCAAGACTCGGTTGGTCCGTAAGTATATCTCAACCTCTTAAGATAAGCTTTCTCAAGGGAGGTACAATCACATGCATAGCCCAATGCTCACTGAGATATAGCCGTGTCAAGGACAAGGTTGTGATCGTAACAGGTGAGTCTAGCATACCCCTTACAGGTCACCGAACCACAAGACTTTTTATGCATCAAGCAGTATCATGTACTAACGAACGGAATCCTAAATCAGGAGCCAACTCACCTGCCGGCATCGGTCGTGCCAGCGCACACCAATTCGCTCACAATGGTGCCAAGGCCGTCTACCTCTGTGACTACGACCCCACACATTTGGCAACTCACAAGCGTGAAATCGAGTCTCTCTATCCAGGTGTCGACGTTCATGCCCGTCAGTTCGACGCAGCCGATGAAGTGGCCGTGAAATCCGTGGTTGATGATGCCATTCAGCGCTACGGCAGGCTTGATATATTCTTCGCAAACGCAGGTATTGTGGGTCAGCCAAAGGTGTTCACAGATATTTCTGGGGAGGACTTCATGAAGACACTGAAGACAAATACTCTTGGGTTAGTCCGCTTTCTGTTGAGGTCGATGGATAAAGGAGGACATGTACTGATGGCTGTCTTATCAGTGTCTTTTTGGCTGTCAAGCATGCGGCAGGCGCAATGAAACAGACTTCGGCCTCGAAGCCGTATCCTTCCGGCTCCATCATCTGCACTGCGTCAGTTGCCGGCTTGCGCTCTAATGCCGGTTCGACCGATTACTCTGCGTCTAAAGCAGCTGTCGTCTCTATTGCTCAGACATGTGCGTATCAACTGGCGGGCACCGGTATACGCATCAACGCTATCTGCCCTGGCTTGATTGAGACAGGCATGACGCAAGCTGTGTTTGACGCCGCCCGTGCAAGAGGTACACAGCGCAAGATCGGACAGTTGAACCCCTTGCAGCGAGGTGCTGTTGCTGATGAGGTTGCTCGGGCGGCCCTCTTCCTGGGAAGTGATGAAAGCAGCTATGTAAATGGACAGGCATGGGCTGTTTGCGGCGGACTGAGTGCGGGACACCCGTTCGTGCCTGGCAAATTGGCTTAGCCGCCTGCACAAATGAGTGCTCTACAGACTACATTACATTTCCTGTATAAACAATTCGAATTCAATCAATCTACCAAATGGTAGACATTGTCCAATTGCGAAGATTCTGGACTACAGCGGCTCTCAAAGCAGCCCCTCTCGAAACTATAGACAAAAGGAAATATATGTGCCACAACAAGGAAACACAATGAGTGTGGTGGTCCCACATGGGATGCCGTAATAAAAAATTGACCCAAAGAGCAAAAGTCCTGACCACTTGGTCTCGGAAAGAAATGAAGTTAAAAACGCCAATGGTGCGTATGGAGGAAAAAGAAAAAAAATAACAGGATAATCGATCCATCCAAGCACACATGGGAAGAAGATAAGTCCGCCAATAGAAGAATAAAATGATAATAAAATGAATAAGACAGGGAAAAGAGATCTTCAAAGCTGAAAAGGCGACAGTGGGAATATCCAAAACGGAAGATGGAAAAGAATAAGACGGAAGCAAAAGTCAAAACAATGCCATTGCACAACTCGCTCTAACTGAGATGGTGGGGAGCAGAGATCGTGTCAAAGTCGTTGAAACTAGCGTTGCATCATCGGGGCGATGGGCAATTTAAGCGACCAGCCGGGAAGTGCTCGACCGCATGAGATCCTCGCTGGTCTGCTTAGACAGAGTTCCGGTCTCGGTCTGGTCATCAAGACCATCGGTCTCATGGCTGTGCTCATCATCATCCTCAACTATCCTGGTGGGCACCTCACCTGGTCCATACTGTTGGCTCGACCTTTCCGGAAAGGTTGAATAGCTCACCATGGACATTGAGGTACTCGACCGGTTATGTACCAAGTCTGGTGTGGGAGGAACACTGGAGGCCCGGTGGGCGTGAAGGGAGTTATCCACGTCGCCCATTTCGCTGCCCTCGCGAATTGAGGACTGATCCTCAGGGGCCAGTCTGTTTCCATTCAGTGTCTTGCTGGACTCGTCTGAGTCATCATCCTCCGCATCCTGGGCCAAATGCAGGCCCTCCACGGCAGCAGCGCACTGTTCGCTGATGCTGCGGATGATGTCGGAGATCGCGTCGGTCTTGTCCCGCAGGTAGCGATCTGCAACATCAGTTATGCTTAGACGAGCGAGAGAGCGGTTGTGCCCATTACCGATGTTTAGGAGATGCTGCTCCAGTTCGGGGCTCATGTCCTTCATGACCCTGGACGCACGGTTATCGTCTAGACGAGGAGTGCTCGATTGTCTCCGAGGCTTGGGTGTCGGTGCCAGTGTCGGTTCGGCTGCCTTGCTTTCCTTGAATTCTTTGCTTTCCTCGGCCGCCTCTTGTTCTGCCAACTCAGAGATATCGACCTCGCTACCGATGGAGCGAATGATGTGCTCCATATGGTGAGTTTGACCGTTGATGAGGCTACGGAGATGCAAAACCACCCGTTGAGCCTCATCACGCTGCCGAGCCAGAGATTTATTACTGTGTTGCAGGGATGACAGCTCCTGCTGGTTCCGCTTGCGCTCGCGCTCCAGTTCCTCTGCAATCTCCTGTTGAAGAACCAACGCTTCAAGAGCGTCGTCGCGCTGCTTCTCAGTGCCAGACAAACGAAGAGTAAGGCGGGCCACATCATCCTTCTGCTGGTCAATGAGGCCAGTGAGGCGACGATTCTCACGCTTATGATTCTCAATCTTGACCTTGAGTTCGGAGGTCTCCTTGGTGAGCTGCTCTGCGAAGGCCTGGAATTTGAGGAACTGCTGCTTCCAGGTCTCCAACTCCTCAACCAAGAAGTTGTTGCGCTTAGTAACCTTGCTCAGCTCAGTGTCCATGCGACCCTTCAGGTTAATGAAATCCTGCCAAGCCTCCATAGCATCGCGGGAGTATTGGTTTCGCTCGCGCACAATCTCGTTGAGATGACGGGTGGACACCTTGGTCATCAGAGGCTTCTTGACAGAGCCGCCGAAAATGGCCTTAACGCCAGTGTTACGACCCAGCTTCTCACATACATGGTCCATGACGCCCATCACAGCATCCTGGTTCCACCATTGGGGATCCTGGATGCTCTCAACCTCTCCCCTCATCACAATGATCTGACCAGCGGGGATGAGCTTACCACCAGCGTATGCCGACCGGAGGTGGTTCGGCACACCTGATGGGGAGACATCGCCGTTCAAAGCTTGTGTCAAGCGGTTGATAAATTTGGTACGTTGTCCTGGCGTCAGAACGTTTGGTGGGCTGGAAGTGAGCACGAAGTTCCGGTCAAGGTCCACAACCAGAGCGTCGTTTGGTGCGTTAAACAATGTCCGGCACTCCGCCGTAACACCAAGAATGTAAGGCCCAGGCTCCTGAACCAGGTCTTTGATGTGACGGGCGTGGACCACTGGGACATACAGCCCACTCCATTCATAGACTCGAACGCAGTACCGAATAGTCTCAGCAGCAATAGTCAGCATGGCGGAGTAATGGCTGACGAAAATTATGCGACGAGTGGGTGACACAGCAGCCTCAATAACCCCAACGATGTTCGGAATCGACAAACAATTGAACAGGGGCCACATGGCAAAGTTCTGGAACCCCGTAGGGGATGACGGAAATTGGTAGCACAAGGCATAATCCTTCATATCAATGCGAACTAGGTCGTTAAGGCGGGGCGCGGGGAAGCTGAGGATTCGGGACACCTCCTCGGCGTGGAACAAGTTTGTGGCCTTGTTCCAGTGAATCCACATGCCTCGTAGGTAATCACCCAACAGGTCGTACAGCGGGTATCTCGACAAAAAGCTTAAGCAATACGGGATCCAGTAGGTCTCCTCGGGGTTATCGTAGAAGTCCGGCTCGGTCTTTTTGCGCAGCTCGCGAATGGTCTCTGCGCGCTTTTCATCGGCCCTTGACCACACCCGCAGAGCGATACCGTAGAGGGTGTGGGAGGAGTCTTGCTGCAGAACGAAAGCATGGTGTACGCAATGAGGCTGGGTCTTGCTTGTGCAGATCTCAACGTCGTGGGGGAAACATGCCTGTTTGTTGCTGTCAGCTAGTTTGTCTTTCGGAGAAGTTCACCTTCATATTTATCGCAGGTTACACACCCTCATTGCCGAGTGCAAAGACTTAGCAATCTCATTATCCTGTTCCAACCGGGGGCTGCTACCCAGGATCTCCGGCAACCAAAACTGACCCACGGCACCTTTCATATGGCCAATTTTTCCCTGCTCGGGTGCGGGCGCCCTCACCCATTGGGAGGGTTCGCGGCCCACGCCACAGACCATGTAAGCATGGGTCAAGGTTTTTGGCGTTCGCTGGGCCGGTTTCGCGTTCATCTGTGACGGGATCGGCTGGGTGATGCGGGAATGAAGCGAGGAGGTGCGACTAGGAACGACTAGCGAGTTTTCACCCTGGTCGCGGGTGGCCGGGCGGTCGCGTGTGGATGGTCGGGCAAAGGAGGAGGACTGTTCTCTCAGAGACGGAGGCATAATGGGAGTATATAAACAAGTAACGAGTATAGAGTTTTTGGGTGTATATAATCTCGGGTTTTCTTTGTGCTTTTTGGTTGGGCCTCACTACCACTGGGGTCGAGACCTGGTCGATACTAAAAATTAATTGATGGAAATGGCAGTTGGACGATCGTAGGGCAGTTCCAATTGGAGAGACCCGAAATGCAATCGGCGAGGGAACGTAGCACTGCTGGAAGGTGTAAAGGGCGAGGCGAAACGAAGGACCGACAACCCAATTGTAACGAAGGAACGAGTAGGGGTAATTGGGCGGAACGGGATATCGAATACTCAATTACAGCCCATTTATCGACTTGGAGAGCATTGCCCAAGAAATGTAGCACGTCCCGACGAGAAGAGAACCGACGTGTTGAGGCGAGGTGAAGAACTCTTCACACACTCTCTTTCTCTCTCCGTGGTGGTGATTGAAGGAGAGGTGAGGGAAAGAAAGAGGGGAAGGAAAGACGAGGGACGGGACGGAACAAGAAAAGAAAAGGACGGAGAGGAGGAGCAAAGAAAAAGACAGGACCAGGGAGTTGATCTTGACCCTGAAGAGTTGGTAAGTCGCAGTAAAGGGGTTGAGGGGCCCGTTCTCATTGGAGCGTTAGTATTGGTTAGTGTAGAGACTAAGTCCGTAGGGGAGACTCGAGTCCTTCTGCTTTTCCTTTCCTGTTTCTTTTTTCTGCGGTTATTAATTTAATTTTACCAGTAAACTAGACGGGACTTTCCCCCGTTTGTTCGTTCCTGCGCCGGTGGATACTGCTAGTCAGGGACCGTCAACCGGTTGCCCCCCATCTGATACGTTAGGTACTTGAAACGGTGGAAGGACTTGTCCGGATAGATAGTAGTAGTTCTACGGTTCGACTAGTAGTCGTAGTACGGAGTAAAGAAGACAAGATATTCTTGAAAGTGGACTATTTCATATCAAACATGACTAGACGTCCTGAAATAGAAAGTTTGTCTTTGTAATGATCTCGCACCAAAATTCTGGTTCCATTGAGAATCTGTCTGGGTGAGGTTCGTTCCTTGCGCCCGTGCGGGGGCCACTGATGGTATTACCATACTGAAAGTCTGATACCTGGCACCAAGCCTTACTCCGGAGGCCTTTGAACTTTTGAAGTCACGGGTACCTGAGCGAACTGCTTCGTATGGAGTGTATCTCAGGTACCAAAGACTTCTCCCGCAATTCCGGGAAGTTGATTGGGCTAAAACAAGACCCTCCCAACACGATAGACGGCTCGGGCTTCGCCTTTTACCCACGCGAGAATGGATCTTCTCCCACGAGTTTCAAGTTTCAACCAAACACAATAAAGCGCTACGGAAGTCAAAAAAAAAAAGAAAAAAGAAAGCAACAGGAACATGGACAAGGCACCAAGCACAACGAGCATGCATGAAGCTATTCTTCTGCACCTAAGTAGCTCGTACTGCTCGTCACTCCAAAGTGGAACTCGACCCATGTATGCGAACAACTTGTTCCACTTCCAGTCCCGCATTTTGCCTTATAAGTTACAGTATCCGCGGAGACAATTAATATTGGTCCCTCTTTTTGTGGAGGGCTCTCTTCAGAGTCTTCACTCGGCTGGGTTGGAACGAGATTCTGGAATCCATCCACATGTCGCCGAGAATGGTAAGCAAAGACCGAATAGAGTTCTCGTATCGCTTATCATTCGCCGTGCGCACCTGCGCGATTGACTCTGGTCCGTGTTGAGGAGAGCTTACTTTAGAGTAGTATCAGGGGTGGGATTCCGACAGGGATGATTTGGTCTTACTCTCTCCGTCCAAACCGCCAGAGTCCCATGACAAGATAATATGGCTTTTGTCCTGCATATATCCAATTGCCTGCTACCTTCTCGATTATTGTTTTTTATTTTTTATCCTGACAAGGAGTACCTAGTACCCACGGTGGGATGTTTACAGCGGTACGCCTGGAAGTGTCAGTGGAAACTGTGGGCAAAGAGGACGATCATTATTTGCAGCAGTTCACTGCCAACCCTGGTATGTATCATAGGTACCGTAACAGAACACACTCATGCAGTAAGACGGCAGTTTCTCAATTGTTAACTATTCTTGTCTTAAAGGGCGATCCCAACCCAAATTTGTCGCTACCAACAATGAATATCGTGAAACCGCCTGGACCAAAAAGTTAACCTTGTTATGAATAGTCATCGATATTGAATTACATACATCCATCCCGTTCGGAGGATTTCTAATTCTCTACACTTTGAGTTTTTCTCCTCGCTTTTCTGGAAGCATACCATTGTTCTTGTGTCCTATTTTTGTATTTTTATTTTCTTTCCCGGTCTCCCTTGATTCCATTTGAGTCCACCACATCCTCCTAACATAGTAGTACATAGTATAAGTGCCGATACCTAACTCGAGGTAGTGTTACCGACGGACAAGTCGGAGGCAACGCGTTCCTCTTCCCGCCGGATCCACCGCTCCAAGGTCATGGCCATCTCTTTCTAACGAATAGGAGTCCTAACCGAAATTTTCTTTCCTACCCGATGCTTCTGTCAAATACGGCAGGCTCTCCCCGACTTCAGCTGCAGTACACACAGACAGCAGTTCCAGTCACGACCTGCAGATTTACTAGTTCTCTCAAGCGAAGCGATCTAGATTCGCCCCCAGGAATCGAAATGACCGGCAATTCTAAGATGTAATAAGACGGATCGAACCCCATCGATCAACTGATTGATCATGACATCTCTGCAGCACTAGCAGGCAACTGACCGCTATTTTTATATTGACTATCGACTCGGAGAATATGCGAGTCACATTATGTAACCAGCTGTGTGTTTCAGAGAACAATAGAAGGAAAATTCTGCTTCCACGTATCGGTATCACCTCCGGAGTACAGGTAATAAATAACAAACACGATCCCGTCGTCGTGGGGTCTTTTGAGGTCTTCCATGGGTTTCCTCACGGGAATCTCGGTTCGGTTCTCTGGTACTGACCCATTTAAGGCGAACCAGTAATTACGGTCAAGATTCTTGCCGAGCGATTATCCATGGATGCTGTCGGGCTAATCTTGAAACAAAAAGACAAGATGTTTTGCACGCAGTACTTTATTTCAACGTGTATAGCAAGATAGAGACGCTGTTCTTCTAGTTTTCCCGCATTGGTCTTATTTATTGATACCACACTCTACTTCATACGCCTTCTGACTCGGTCTGTATTTGGAGCAGCAGCCTAATCCCGAAACGGATATGAGAACATGTTCCGGTTGACGAGCTCGGACGTAGAATCCCTCCGTCGGCACCTTCTTCTATGTCGAAGACCCTCATGGTCTGTCATTGTCAGCTTAGTTGACCTGTAAGAAAGTCCATGATAAGTAAACACCTTCCCTGAGGCCAATGTCAAGACGCAAAGTAAAGCCAAGAAATGACGCCACGGGTCCGATTAAATTAACCAGGAACAGCAAGCAAAAAAAGCCGCTGTCTGATCTGCTCGTAATCCCAGCAACCCCATCTATAAGCAAACGGTATATATCACTCCTTATACTCTCCGTTCCTGGAATGACCTCTGTACATACCCTGCTCAAAGCGAGACAAAACTGAACCCTACGTATACTAATAATTAATTAACACCTGCCATGGAGTCATGAACAACACTATGGGATTCCATAACCACCGTCTTTCTTAGACAAAGGTGAAGTGCATGACGTTTACTGCCAGTCTGTGATCTATCCACTGTCTAGCGTTTCACCATCCACGCTCTCGGGTCCACCGGTTCAACTACTCATTAAAGTGCGAAACCCCTTCAGGTATCTATATTGAGCGTTGAATTGAACCTGTATACCGGTCAGGCTAAGAACAGGGGTATATACCTCGTTGACCGTTAGACCGTTCCTCCCGTCATATCCCGAGTTAAGGGGCAAGATACATAACATATCATACTATATCATATTGATTAAAACGGGGCTTAGGATAAGGGGGCAACAAAAGTACATTGATCCAGATATACTTACACCCAGCAACACATGGCAAGGCAGCAAGGAATAGCTGTCGCGGAAACAATAGGCCACGATGCCATGGAACGTGAAGCATCCACAAAAACACATGAACCCATCCAGACCAGTTCAATAAATCTATACTACGACTTAAACAAACCCTTACAGCGCGGAACATTTATTCAAGTAGCGCTAACAACCTTATCATTTTCCCCGACCCGTGTTAAGGTTTTCGCAATTTCCTTTTCTTTGTTGTCAGCCGTCTGGTAAGGCGCCCCAAACCCGTGGTTAGTTTAGTCTATGTTAGTTAGATTGCCATATTGCCATATCTTTTGTTGGTCTGTGTTACATACAGATGAACTGCTCTTCCTTTTTGGATATTACATTCCTTTTGAGTAACTCAATTGAGCTAGCTGGATGGTACGTTTATTTGGTCATTGAGGTCTATTTGAGGACCATTGACAGACTAAGATATCTATATTCGGTAGCTTAGACATGGTATAGGAAATAAACTAATAGTATAATCATGTTTACGTGATTAGAGCTTCCAAGTAGCCAGGTTATCCATTTATCTATCAATTAATCCCGAAAAAACTATAGCCTCCACCACCACCATTCCAGAATCCAGAACACCAATTCGCATTCTATAGATTATAACATCCACACGTGGTATGGTACTATACAAGAGACATACTCATACCTCCCTAGGCAGCCTCACCTGTGAGCCTGGAGATAATATATACCACACCAGATAGACTCATCGTCCATTCGTTCTTTATATTCCTGTCACCATTATGCTGATGAAGTATTGTATGCTTGGCTGTGATTGAGTGATATTATTTGTCTTTCTCTCTTCTTTCGTATATATTATTCCCTCGGATCGTTCCGTTAGTGGCCTGTAGGTGTTGACCCTTCGTAGATACGGAGCTTACATTCAAATATATATATCAATGTGGCGGGAACTGCTACTATGTAGTACCCTCGATCTATGGTCTGCAAGGCTTTGAGCATTCGTGATTCTATCACTATTAACATTGAGTCGTATTACTATACATGATAAAGCATGACCATCATTGGAAAACATAAACCATTCCGGCGCGATCGACGCTGACGACCATTCCATACGGAACCCGGAGTATGGCGACATCCTGAATAAAATCCAAGTGACTCTTTAGGAGCTGTTGCTGTTGCAGACTAATCACAGTGCTGCGTGGCAGTCTTCCGCCTGTCCCCTTTTTGTTGTTGTTCTTTCCGCCCGAGCCGGTAGTAGCGGCATTAGCACTAGAATTCGGAAAGTGCTCGGAGGTCACTAGGAGGGATGGGCCCGGCTGAGACACTTCATAACGCGGCTTTCCGGCTACTCCGCTTTCCGAAACAACGTCCAGTCCGCTGACGATCGAGGATAGTTCAGGGCGAGCCAAGTCCCAAAAGCGAATCTTGCGGTCACATCCACCGGACACAATAAATCCGCAGCGAGTACTGCTATCCCGGTTATCATCAGGGGCATCAAACCCAACAGCAAAAGCGCATATTCCCGCAGGCGTACTAGAAGGTGATGGCCCTGATCCTTGCTCGATAGCTCCTGACATAGGTCCCTCCGTTGCGAATCGACTCAACATCCCTTCGGGCCGGTCACTATCGACGTGCCAGGCTTCGTACTCCTTAGAACTTATGCGTGTCTGTTTCGCTTTGGCGTCATCACTATTAGGTGCTTGGTTGCCTACTCCAGGTGAGTCCGTTTGATACACTTCACGACAGCGGACTTTCTCGATATCCCAGACTGTGATTTCGTTGCCGTGGCTGCCACTACTCGACACACAGACCCACCGGCCCCGTCCCTTAGTCGGGTGCACTTGAAGTCTATGAATGATGCTGGATCCAGGAAGGCCCCATGCCTTCAACCTCACTCGAAAGCGAAGATCCCAGAGGTCAAGAATTCCATGTGTCGTGCCTATCAAAAGCCAGTTATGCTTCCTGTCGCAACAAAATGTAGTTGGCGTCCCATGATGAACAGGGTTTTGAAGCGAAAAGACAGGAAGCATAGTCTTCATGTCCAAGGCCAGAACCCGACATGTGTTCGTCGCAATTAGTAGTGTGGACTGTGCATCTACACGAAAGTGTTCCATCCAGACTGCGTATTCCACAGTTCCATCTTCTGCCGCTGATAGTTGGTACTCGCGTACGAGTTGAAGTTTTCCGTACCGAACAGTTTCGTTAACGTTGTTATAGTCAACCCTTACTGCGTGAATACTCCCATCGGTAGCACCGCTGATGAAGGTGTGCGTATTCTCAACAAAGGTCAACGATTTGATCTTAGCTTCGGTAGAGTGGCGGTAAGTTTGGCGGGACCTGGGCGTCAAGTTCTTCTCAAGACGGCTTGTGTCCCAGATTTTGACAGTACCATCATCCGAGGCAGTGACAAAAAACGCATGATCCGGCGCTACTACGACCCTATTCACGGGTCCACTATGCTCACCAAAGATGACAACCAGTCCACCAGTTGGTTTCCATATCTTGTTCGTTTCGTAACCGCTGGCTTTCTTGATCGCTCGCCTGGTGTCTATCTCCTTGACATAAGGACCAAGGTCAAAGAAGTCTGTAGGGTAGTTTTCCGCAAACACATTATCCAGCAACCTAAGAATGACAGGATTATGTCCTCCGTATGAGTGACTGGCATGATACTTCTGTGGCCCACTCTCGAGAGCTTTCCTGTCATGAGCAATGGACAATGGTGATGGCTGCGGCGTTCCTCGATGTGACGGCACATCGACTTTGCCAAATGCATTTGCAGAGCTCGTACTGGTTTCGGCGTAAGCTTTGGCAGACTCCTTACGATTGAGTAGGCTTATCGCGCTGGGTTTCCTTTGTACACCAGTGGCTAGACCCCTCACCACTGGGTTTTCAGCGTCGGTCGGTGTTGATGAGCTTTCGTGCCCAGGGCTATCTCTTCCCTCAGTAAGTCTTCGCTCAGTGTCTGAGCTAGGGGGTGATAAAGGCCCTGATCCTAGCGCAGCGCTTGGTGACGATGCCACTGGCGACGAGGCGGCAGAGCTTTCAGCTGCCCGAAGGGTATCCAAGGTATCCTGCCTTGGCGTAGTCAGAACAGGACCTAATTCTCTCTGCAGATGACTTCTTGAACGTGCATGCTTTCTACGAGAGTTAGGTCTACTATCAATCGTAGTTGACGCATCGAGCAGAGCATCGGTGATGGTATGTGGTCTGCGCTCTCCAGCTTTGCTAGGTTGATCCTTGGCAGATGAAGCTCTGCGTGGCTTCACATTTTGATTTTTGTCAAAGAAAACGGTTTGAGGAGTTACGCCATATTGCGTCAAAGCAATGACATTGTTCAGGTCAGAAGTCCCATTTTCAGACTCTTTTACTTGGCGCGCAGTGACTCTCCATATGTATTCTCTGAGAGCGAGCAATTTAAGCTCATCGTCAGAACCCATCCCCATATTCTTTAACCTGGATAGCCACTGCTCATCTTCCTCGTTCTTAGAGTACGAGCTTAGAGAGTAACTCGAGCTTCTCTGGCTCCCTCTGGGAATGATGCCGTCATTTGCACCAAGGCTGAAAGTTCCCTCCCGATGTGCTGTTCTCCAAAACATACCCTTTTCAACCTTGGAAGCCCATATAAAGGCTAACTCGTAGACATTTCTTGGAAGAGGCTTTTTAAGCGCGTCGAGTATATCACCTTCGGAAAATCCTACAATGTTGACTTTCAGGAAAGGTCGAATAAGTGGCGTAAGGATTGAATACCTATCAGCCACTGATAGGAACTTGGTGGAGTTGACGACGAATGTCACAGCAGCTTCGCGGATCCATACGTTAGGGTGAATCAAGAAACGCACCGTGATGTTAAGGAGATCCCAGGTGGTCGATCGCTGGAATAGTCCGAGATCGGCCATCGCAGCAAGCGAGCGAAGAACTCTTTCCACAACAAATTCCTCAGGATCGGTCATCGACTGTACCATTAATGGTAAAATGTATTGTTCCAAACTTGTGCTCCCAACGTAAGCTGCAACACCCACGACAGCCTCGAAGAAAGCACATTTCAGGATCCAGTCACGATCATTTAGATAAGTATTTAGGTGGCTTAAAATAACCTCATTAGTCTTGAGATTACCGAAAAAGACGCAGAGGCTGGAGACAGATCCAAGGAAGGCGCGTCGAACTGATGCATCGCTGTCGGTTAAAAGAGCTTTGGTGTGAGCTTCAAAGTATTCAAGAAGATCGACCCTTGCCACATCATAAAGATTGTGATAGGTGGCGTCTTCGGTCCACCTGGGTTCAGAGCCCGCTGGTATCAAGGCTGGCAGGCGGGTATCTGTGCGTAGCGCCTGTATCATATCCAAAAACCTGAGGGATGATTGCGCTAGGGATGCTATGCACGATGCATACGCGGCGCGTACTAGCGGACTTGGGTTTGAATTGGAACTAGAAACAAATGGCTGAAGTCTTGGAAAAATATACTCCGAAAACAGATAAGCATTCACGGGAGACACAACATGGACCATTTCTAGTAGTTGTGCAAGTGAACGTATGGCTGCAACCCTCACAGAATCAGAGCGATCATTAAGAAGAATCATAATGTAAGGGAGGATGCGGTCCAATTTCGCCTCATCGGATAATCTCTCTGCAAAGGCAAGAAGAATATCGCAGGCCTTGACGCGGGAAGACGCTTTTGACGTGTTGCGTAAATTAGACACAACGAGTGTTAGGAAAATGAGAACACCATCGTCTGTTTGTGGCTGAGATTTTGGCCCTTGGTGTCCATACTGGGGCAAATCGAGCTGAACAGGGAAAGTACTTCCAGTAAGCCTCGAGGAAGTGCGACTAGAGCCATCTTTCGAAGACTTGGTTGATGCACCGAGGAAATAAGAAATCTTATCGAAGTCAAGGTAGACCCTGTCTATTCTGTCATCGGCCTCTCCCCTGTTAGCGGATTCGGCTTCAACTTGTGCTCTGCCCGAGGAGGGATCTGTCATAAGAGACATATATTGATGGAGGAAACTATAAAAGTACTCCGGGAAGGCTTTGTTTTTCCAAAAGTTCAAGTACTCATCTGCGGAATATCTTGACTCTGGGTCGATCTGAATCATGTGAAGAATCAATGCCCGAATTTCAGGATCCTCGATCTTGGCTAGCTGGCCATGTTCCGGACTGTATTCGCCTTTTCGATATTTGTACATTTGGCTCAAGGTAAATATGGGCGACTCTAAAAACAATTCTGCAATTACACATCCGGCACTAAAAATGTCCATGGCCCAGTTAACTTGTTCAGATTCTCGTTTCTCACCAGCTTCTAGAAACCTTTCAGGCGCCAAGTAGCAGGTTCGTCGCCCGGAGGTGTCGAAGTAGAAGTGAAAGTCAGCAGGATTGTCTTCCGGGAGGAATGTAAGTTTGAAAGATGATGAGAAATCTGATAAATAGAGCCAATTCCATGATGTGACCAAGACATTCTCCGTTTTGATGTCACCATGAAAGACATCGAGCGCATGGCAATCTCGCAATGCACACAGAAGCTGGAATGCAATCCATTTCTTCTCAATATCCTCTGGAAAAGGCCGGGTACTACGCCGGTTAGAGCAAGTTCATGGGCTAGAGGTTCAGCACATACCTCATCCGGTCATAAAGAGAGCTGTGGATGTATTGGCGAACTAAGTAACCCCCGGTACCAGTTTCAAGGATTCTTTGATAACTTAAGGCATTGGGAACATCCGAAAGCAGCTTGCGCTCCCCTACCCCGATAAGTTAGAGCGCCTTGGGCATATTGTCACACGACATATAAACAAAAACGTACGAATTATAGCTTTGACATATGGCTCTAGCTCCATGCTAGGAAAAGGCTTCATGATTACCTTAACAAAAACGAGACCATTTTGCTGCCTTGCCCGGATGCTCTTCATAAATCTTCCACCACCCATCGACTTCTCGTATGACAAGTCTGACAGCTCCGGGATATCAATCCCGGCCGAACCCGCTGAAAGGGTTGTAAGTGAATAGCCTTGGCCCATGTTGAGGTTCCTTCATCCCAGAGGCCTTTGAAAGCAATGAAACTCATCAAAGCAAGAATGGGAGAAGCATCTGTGTGTTATACAGAGCAAATCTACGTGATCGCCTTGACAGAAAAACGAGTATTTGGCAGTCATACCTTGCAAAGTTGACGTTGACGCGTTGAAAGGTGTCGTCGTTGGTAATGTACATGTCACATGATACGGGCGGTGTAATATTTATGCTCCGTAAATTGTACGTATTGACACGAGGCGCAGGTTACTAGTACGCGGTAATGCTGGTAATCTTTTGGGAACAAGGAGCGCGATTGGAGAAAAACAAAGACAGAAATAAATTGGATATAGGAAAATTGATTCGAGCGGCACCTTGCAGATGCATGACGTTCGATAATATGTAGTAACTTATCGCTAAAGGTTTGCAGATAAAGTTGAAGGAATGTTATACCTTTCCACTTGCTAAATTTCGGCCGTAGAAATGTATGTTTAATTCTTTAGGAGGATTGGATGCCTGAGGTGTGGATTGTGCCCGATAGACGCAATGGCGTACCGTACTAGGGGGAAAGCTTGTTTAACTATCAGGCTCAAGAATACTGCCTTATCCAATCAGACGACACGATTTAGTACAGCCGGTCCCGTCTTACTGATAGCTGTCAACCCGTTATGGAGTTGTATTACTTCACCGTTTATTCTGCTCTGCATATCTCCACCTTTCGTGCCCCTCGCTGACTTATGATACCTGCAAGTATTCATCACGAGTTACGTGCTTGAAGATCGAGTCAAAGGACTTCGATAAACCTTGAGTCTATGCTACTGATATCAGTCCGCAAAGAATTTCGTCGTCAATATACACCAAGGCCATCCTCCACTTTATTGAAGGTACAGAATCGGTCAAGAAGCTCCACGTTCCACGACCACGATCATGCTTCCAGTGATGGTGTCGCTAATTATTCCCAGGTTCCTCTGTCGTAAAGCCTACACTTGGGCTGAACGGCCCTGACATCGACCCCGAGGGCAAACTTCTGGATAACCAATGACCACTATGCCTTCAGTCAATCTGGATTCTTCTACGTCGTCAATAGGGGGCCATGAAAATGATCATCCCGAAATTCCGATCATCGATGACAACGAACCGTTAGTTGACGTGGTCCGAAAACTATATAAGTAATTTCTGCACTCACTGTCGTGCTTGGAACATGGCCCTGACATGCTCTTGTCTAGTTATTTGACATTGACTGTATCTGATGTCTCATATACCTTTGAACAAATCGGATCTACTTCCCACGGCTATAGTCTCAGGTTGCTTATTCATTCTTTAGTGGAAAGCTCGCATAATACTTATATTATTCCTGCATTAATGTGAGTTTATTTTGATATATTTACGCCTCTCCTTCATCAGAGGAGTTTGAACTCACTCGTCTTAGGATCCTGAAGTGGCAATTCGATAATGCTGCTGATTATGATTGGGGCGTAAGTGAAAGTCGAGGATACGCTTGTGAATATGTCGCCTGGCAGTTTGTCTGTCACCTTAATCAGCGGGAAACTCTTGTATACCTACTTGAGGAACTCACATGGCCCACACAGAAGGCTATCAACCTTCCTCAAGCGGAAATGGGTACTTCTGGATATGCCTCGGCTGCCGCCACTAATCACCGGACTCTAGAAGAAGATGAAAGGGCACCATTGTTGCTGGGCTCGTCCTCGTCTCTATATCGTTTCTTTGGCGGTACGAGGCGTCTAGGTAGCTCGCTTGAGGATGACAATTCAGGATCCCACGATTTAACATATGATGCGTATGAACTGGAGAAATTCTCGCTGTTTTTTGGACTGAATGCTCTAGAAATTGCAACTATTGCCCACGCAAAAAAGTTTTTGAGCCAAAAAGTGGTACAGAGAGTCATTGATCATATCTGGAAAGGAGAAATTGTTTTCTGGGACACCCTGAGTGTGCATTCGACAAAGAAGCCACACTTCTTCAATAAAAGGTAACATGTCTAATGCTTCTCAGGCTTCGTCCAGTTGCTGAAGTGCAGTCGTGATGCAGGACGGCGGATCCTTATTCTCGGTTACGGGTTCCAGTATATCGCAAAGCGTTTGAAGCAGCTTTCTTTGTCTCATTCTTAATCCTATACTATGCGGTTCTAGTTGAACGAAAGCCCACGGGTATAGGAATCTTTGAAACACTGATGTATTTCTGGATCGCTGCCTTCGCTTATGATGAAGTAAGCGGCATGGCAGATGCGGGAATGCTTTTCTACCAGATGGACTTCTGGAAGCTGTGGAATATGGGAATCATAGGTACTGGACTTGCCTTCGTCATTTCAAGTGAGTCATTATCCCCTGTGAATCTGCCTTACCCTTTGTTCAGCTCTTTCAGCTGGACTAGGATTCTGTGCCATCGGGGTGAGCGACCCCTAGTTTCGCCCCGTTCTATATGCTAAATCCGAAACTTGTCTAGGGATCATCGGGCTGGCCAAAGATAGCGACTACATTACAGACTTGTCATTTGATATACTTTCATTAGAGGCACTATTCCTGGTTCCAAGGCAAGTTTTACTCGATGTTACTAAGTTTCAAGTCCATGTTTAGGATCTGACGGTGGCAAACAGGATATGCTCCCTTGTCAGCCTCAATTCCTATTTTGGGAGTCTGGTACGTCGGGCCCGCCGACCCTGCATTAAAGGAACGCATGTCATTGAACGAGCTGACAAGGACTATGAATAGATACCGGTTTTGAAGGAGATGGTACCATGCCCAAGCTAGTCTGATGACGAAGAAGCTGATAAGAATAATCGTTCGGGTCTAGACAAAGTCGTTTTTCCGGTTTATGCCCGTTGTAGTTGTCCTTTACATTGGTATGTGGCGCTGAGGCACGCTAGAGCGTCGAGGGTAGTCTCATTTGATGACATTGTGGCGCTGCAGGGTTCTTGACGACGTTCACCATGCTTGCCCGTGACCGACTTTCTCTCAGGCAAATGTCCTGGATTTTAGTGAAGGTGTTCTTTGGGTATTGCGGTGAACCCCCTGTTGTTGGACTGCTCCTACTAACAACGCGAGGCAGATCGAACGTGTTAGGCTTTGTGCGTTGTATTTCGTTGGCGTAGAAGTGTTCTTCAAACTAATGGTGGCTGAAATGATTGGATATTAGGACATCGCTCACGAAGTAAGTACAATGCGCTAAGCAGCTGTCATGCAGCCCGAATCAAAATTACAGGGGGTTTTGGAAAATCGGTTGGTCATGGCGTTAAGTTGACTGACGCGCTAATTCTTAGATTTCCCCGATCTTCGGCTACGGTTTGATGTGAGTCTCTCCAGTACGGAGTATACTGCGCCACATGTACCTTTTCATGAACTTGGCCGCATACTCTTTTAATCACGTTCGACATTTGGAAAGATTTTCGAGATAGTATGGCGCTATCTAACTCAGTGCCGCTGCCTTTACCCTACCCGCCCCTCTCCCCTTTTTTTTTTTCCTTGCCCTTGGGTGTGCATTTGTACGTGCCGTTTTGGGTCGTACGCCGGTAACCCCACGATTCTTGGCATGAGAATACTAGTTACATCAAACGAAAAACATGGAAGCTGATGTGTGCAAATCACAGGCTAATTTTCGTCTCGATGACGAACCTGTTACTGATCTCTTCTTTGGTCAGTCTCATGAGTATGAGTCTTGAAGGGGTATGTTTAATCTAGTGTGGGGCATCCCAGCCTGATTCGTCCAAGAATGCTGATTTGTCTACCCAACATTCTATCCATCGTAGGTTATGGCTCACGCTCGCGAAGAATATCTTTTTCAGTTAGTTTTACTGGTATTAATTTCCTTACTATTACTCCCCGCTGACATGTAGGACCAGGTTATCTATTTACGTGTTGGAAAGCAGCAATTCTCGAAGACTAACCTATTTTATGCCACCATTGGTTAGTACTCTGCAAGGGTGTTGTGGTTCGGCCATGCCGCTAACCACGGAACCTTGATACACAGAACCTCATCCCTTTGCTTTGTATCCGCCCATTGAGGCTCTTTCTGCCTGCGGAGCATATCCGCCGGGTGCGCATCGTCTTGCTCAGAGCAACGCACCTCCCCTTTGTTGCACTCATTTGGGCCTATGAATCTAGTCGCCGCTATGTCTCGCGGCGAAATACTCAATGGCCCCCGACAGCCACAGCACGGGGGTGTAGCCGCCCCGTGTCATCAATCCAGACGGGTTTGGCTTTCTCCACCGCTGATGCTCGTTCTCTAAGTTCCGGTAGGGCGAGAAAACAACCTAACCCAGAGCAGTATATTGGGGTGCGTAGACGAGACCCGGGCCCGGCCGGGGGTGTTGACCTCGCAGATATGATCGACGAGGTGGAACGGTTGCGCACTCAAGTGGAGCGAGTTGCAGCCACAGTGGCCTTTCATCACCGAGTTCAATAATGAACAATAATGAACGTTAGGGGGACAAAGGGACTGGACCAAACGTGGATACATACAGAGTACAAGACAAGGCGAACGGACCACTGCCATATACACACGCACTGCTGCTCGCCTAAAGAGTTAGCGCAAAGACCGGTCATTTCACCAGTTCCAACTTGGAAATAATCCAGGGTAGATTGTTATTGAGCAATCACCTATATTATGTGTTTTCAAAATTTTCTTTTTTTTTTTTTTCTCATATATATTTTCTAAGATTTTATCTGATTTTGATTTTTGGTTATTTTCCCCGAAGCTTTTGTGATTTTGGAGGGGTGGCGTATGCAATAATTGGAGGCCTACTTTTCCAAATGATTAATTGGGACGAATATTGATTCTGTCTCAGCTCGTATGATCTTCAGCAACGCCCATATTATTTGCATGACCGGATGAAACTCATGGCAGGAAAAGGTTAGTGGCATCTAACAGTGGACGCACCTACTCATGGATCAAAAGGGTTTTATGCTGATCGTCAATAGAAAATGAGAAATTTCGGGGAAAGTAAACAAAAAATAATATGGATGATCTCATTAAGAAAAAAAAATCAATTAAAAAAAAATAAAAATAAAAAATTCACCCAGCGGGAAAGAACAATAGCCCGAGTCCCGACGTTACCTGCATAGAAGAACAACTGATTCATGATGAATACCAAGACGAGCCTGAAGAGATATGATTATTTCCTGGTCCCATCAAGGGTTGGGTGGCCGGAGAGCCCCTCTTGCCTAAACAGGAGGCTCCATCATTCTCACCAATTCGTTTCTATCCTCCTCCATAACGGACTGCGTTAGTCTCCTACCCCTCTCTCCCCTTTTTCCTCGGATCATGCGGCTGTGTTTACCAATCAGACTGGGAGACACGCACTGCTTCTTTGCCAAGGCAAGGTTACCAGACTGTCGGGTCGTCGCTAAACCTCTTTGATGAAAGAGCAGTGGGTGAAGTGTGCGGTGGTGTTTGACTGGCCAGCGGTGATCGGGGGAGTGTCAGCGGTCCCATACGTTCCATACGTTCCATACTCCGTACCCATACATGCATACTACTACTGTAGTGGTGGTGGTAGTGGTACCTTCGTTGCTCAGCGCTGGTTGTGCTGAACTGATGCGGTCTTTTTTCTTCCTTTCAATCTAAACGAACAGAACCCACCCACTCGCAAACATCCCCGTCGAGATGAGCCTTCTCTTGTTGCTCTCCTACTACATGACACGACACTACTCGACACCCCTGTCTCCCACTCCCCGCTAGCTATTTTTTTTTTCTCCCTCTATTTCTCTTCCGATTTTGCCTGGAGCCTACTCGGGCAAACCCACTAACCCTGGCCACAATGGCGGCTCCTCCAATTGTTAATCAAAAACAATGCCTACCACTGTCTTGCCCAACCCTACGGCAATGACTGATACTTTGGCCTAATCACACTTTTTCGGCGCTAAGGAATTGTGCATGACTTGGGATTATCGCGCCTATCTCAATGTTACAGACATGGGCTGCAGACAACCCGGTCCGGCCCTTTTCCCCAGCTAGACTTCCCACCCCTACACCCTTCTTCTCTTCTGTGGCTCTTATTCACCGCATTCATGCACATCAAGTCCGTCGAATCTGCCTTGGCTGACCAGGCGTCAAGGTCACTACTTGACGGTCCTTCATCGTGTCATTGCGGCGGAAACTCCCTTCCAATTGTCATATGGCTCGGTTTATCGAGATCGCCATCAGCCACAGTCTATGCCTGTTCCTGACCTCACCTATCAGTAGCATTTTGCTACTGAGTCACCAGTACTTATATAGATCATATTTACCCCCCTCTCTTTCGCGTTTCGAATCAAATATAGAGTCTTCGAATCCGCGAACTACCCACTCAAAAGAAAGAAGTCTAACAAGCGTGAGGATAGCACAATCGTGTTTTGGCGCCACTACCTCCCATATTCGCTTCATTATTCCTGTATCAATTCATTGATCTTCATTTATCTTTGCTGTTGTGTTTCTTGAGCATGGAGCAGACTCCTACATCGTTCTCTTCGCCGTCGCCCTTCGCTCGATCGCCGCCGGATAATCACATAATGCTGGAAGATACTTCCGCTTATTCATCGCCTATGTGCTCTGTCTCTAGCTATCCAAGCAACTCGCAGTCGACCACTGGTTTAGGAATCTCCCATTGTGAGATGGAGGGCCCATCCAGTCAGCTAAGGCTGTTTTCACCCGACACATACTCATCGCCGGTAACCGAATGGCCGAATCAATTGATACATCCCGAATCCCTTCTCGAGACGACGCTGGACGTCGGTCATTTCTCCCCAGGACCATGCTACGAGCCTTTTGGTGGTCACTCTGATGTTTCTGTCTCACCCCTTACCTATTACAGCCCGCAAACTCTTAACGCCCCATCCGGTTATGGCTCTGCTATGGATTTCGCGGGAAATCCTGGCACTTTGAGTGCCCCATCCTCTCGCTTCTGGCCGAACACGCCCCAATCCGACGTTGCTAGTTCCGAGATCCAGCCCTTAGTGAAGGAAGAACCCGACGACAATTGGGAGCAACACCTTTTGACAAAAGTCGGTGACTCTACGGGAATCGATCCGGTACCGCAAATCCCTCACATAGCGAGCGACAGTGCTTATCTTAAATCTCAACACTTTTCTGATAACGGCAATGGTACTTTGGTCGAACTAAATCCAAATGTGGGACGTCAGGGGGATGAGAGCCGAAAGCCTACTGCAAGGAATGCGCCCGTTGAGGTAGTCTTTCAGTTGGCGAAAAGCGACAGCGAACTCCCCGATGAGCGGTGCAAGATACTATCTGCAAATGGCCTTGAATGTACCATCTGCGGTCTCCGGTTCACCCGACGCTCTAACTGTCGCGAACATATGAAGAGGCATGACCCAAGCCTCAGAAAGTCGTACCACTGCGAGTTCTGCGATAGGCCATTCGGAAGAAAGGCTGACCTTCGGCGACATGTAATTAGTGTGAGTTGAATCGAGATTTCCTCAGAGATACATGGCTGATAGAAAAGCAGATTCATCATGGAATTCGAAAATTCGGTTGTGAGGACTGTGGCCAACGGTTCAGTCGACAAGATACACTCTCGAGGTAAACAAGCTAATCTACCATGATGTATATGTGTACGCAAGCTAATATGGTTTGATCTTACAGACACAAGTCAGATGGCTGTCACCGAAGACCACGAAAAACGGACATCTCCAGAGAGGTGGAAGTAATTCAAGCATCTAAGCATCTATCTGAACTCCCTCCCAAAGATTCCCGCGGCAGAAACAAACGACGACAGTCCTTCCCAAAGCAATAGCTATATGTCTGGCACAGTGATCGAGAACAATCAAGATATATAGTGAGCCATTACTGCGTTGATCGCGGATGTGGTAGTTACGGTTATACGCATGACTCTCCAGCTCAGCAATGAATGATGTACTCTTGTCTGGAACATAATGAATGCTCTTGAGGACGAGGTGGCTATCTGCTTTGCTTCATGAGAGTTGTTTTGCAAGTCACTGATTTTGAGGAATGTTGTTCGAATTGGAATTGTGACTACTTTCTCTTTTCTCTTCTTTCTTTCCTTCTTTATCTTTCCTCTGTTGTTTTAGAGCCAGTACAGCATCAGTGGCCTATAGAAATGAGCATCATTGCATGGCTGGCCCATGTTCGAACATATGAATTTGCAGCACATGTTATTCAACAGCCTTGAATTAGATTATTCTTTCTCTCGCTGTTTTCCTTTCCCTCTTCTTTCTACTTTTCTTTTATTTATTTATTCACTCAATTTTATTTTTATTTTTATTTTTATTTTTATTTTTATTTTTATTTTTATTTTTATTTTTATTTTTATTTTTATTTTTATTTTTATTTTTATTTTTATTTTTATTTTTATTTTTATTTTTATTTTTATTTTTATTTTTATTTTTATTTTTATTATATATATATATATATGTTTCATATTTTTTCTCTCCGTTTTATTAACGGGACACACTAGGATTCAACGGGATATTCACGTCGGCTAAGCTGTTCTGTGCACGAGTCGACGGCTCTGGAACCTTATAGACGCCAACTACTACACTAGGCAGGTCCACACCATCGAAAACTCAATGACCACCTTCTTTGAAAGCTCATTTGTTGAGTTCTTATGATTGTCAAGCTAATAAGACCTAGTATTTTACCACGGAAGCTTCCCCGTACGCGACCCGGGCGATCACCAAAGTATTCACCAAACTACTCACTGTCTAGTACGAAATACAGGGCAACGGCCGAAGGGAGGCAAAGTATCCGTGCGGAGGAGTAAAGTTCGCAGCTCCGTCCATACCTAAGAACCGGAAGAGTCTAGTTCAGTCATTTTAGTGCCTGTATCGACATACTTGTCATGATCATCAATATCATAATAGCAGAACCTTACGATGATATTGCACTTGGAACGAGTCAATTTGCGCTTTTCAGGTTATTTCTCGTTAAGCAAGTCCGGCCGTCTGAAGTTCCGGGCCGACAATCCGCACTAAATGTAGCACAGGTGGATAAATTTTTGGAAGAGCAGCCCTAAATCTTTTAGTTCTAAACAAGCGTGCCCCCAGACAACGCCGGTTAGTGGCTACGGCTATAGCATCTAATCTGGCTTCGGAGATTGGGGGAGCCAGAGTCAAGTTTTCGATAGCCTCATGAGCTGGTTGGTAAAGAATGTGTGGACCAGATCATTCTCGCGATTTGCTGTGGGGATAATGGAATGCGTACTTCTTAAGGGTGAACAGAACCTACGACGGGATACTATAGCGCGAGATAATCAATAGGCATACCTAGGGACAAGAATATACGTAGGTAAGTACGGAGTAGTACTTCCTGAAAAGGAAACTGTAAATGAAGGTCTGGGGACCGATGGAAGAATTTGTCATCCCGCGCTTGAGGCTTGCAGATCATCGACCATCGGAGCATTTCTTTCATTTGCCAGCCTAGACACCGTGTACAGTAAACCAATAACGTGAAGATGACCCCGTATTGACTGCGGTTACTAGAACCATCACATTGATTTTAGGCGGTCTTATTGTGCCTCATGATGCAAACATGCTGGGGATTCCCCTAGATCTCTCGAGTCCGGCTTGCTGTAGCCGTAGTCCGGGTTGAAACGCGCAGTTTCCGGCGTGGTTTGTTTGGGTTTGTTTGGTTTGTGTTGGGTGCAAAGTCAGAGATCGGATTTTAATAGGCGGAGAATAGTCCGATGCTAATCCTGTACAGGGATTCTGGAGCCATTCAAATGTTCTAACAAGGGTAAGTACCTACTGCATATATTAGTACCTAAAAAACGGGGAATCGTCTTCTAATGAGTCATTTCGACTCGCGATATACCTCCAGAAACGGGAAGTTTCTAGGATCGTAACTGGGATTTTTGGATCGAAAACCATGGATTGACGGTACAGTTGGATCTCCAGCTGGAGCCTTATCTCCCCGGGCCACACGCTAGACCAAGCAAGGGACAATACCTGGACATTGTGATTGGTTCAACAATCCTTACTACTACGTATTGCCACCCCAGGTTATGTGGATTTATGCTTAGATATTGTATCTACCATGATACGTTTACAATAATACAATTCAATGTGCGAACCTGTCTCAGTTCAGCTGAGGCTGCCGAGGAAGGGTACACTAATCCCAATCGAGGTACTCTTTGAATGTGGCCGGAGACATTTGGTTATTTTCAAACCAACATAAGCATAGCACTAACTATTAAGTACAGGCATATGCCAAAGAGGGCCAATTTCAGAACTCAGGAAGGATTTCGCACTCCCCATACTCTCGCAGCTACGTCAATAAGTATGCAGACGGCATCTCTGTAGTGCAGCCGAGGGTACCTTACTCCGAAGCATACTTGTAGCTCAACGTATGCACATCACTACAAAGATATATCGCTACAAAGTTGACAAGCAGTCGATTCCTAAGGCCACGATTTTGATGTTACTAGTAATCGAACGCAGGCTAAGGCATAAGCCAGACCGCCGTGTTACCATTAGGTGCTGTCAGTCTTTGAGATCTCCATTTCTTTTTTTCTATACTTTGCACTCCTCCGTCAGATTGGTGCAAACCCGCACTACCCTTGATGAAGTGCTTACGTCTTCGGACATCTTGTTGCGGATGCTCTTGATTGTCACGGCGATAAAGAATGTATGCATGTCCGGTCCTGTCAAATTGATTTCACCACTGTGTGCTTTCTTATACAATCAGCTTTCATTCATTGGTCATATCAGAAAACTGTAGCTGGTGACTGTATCGTCCACTAAGCGTGACAAGAGAAATCTTTAGCTCGGTCCATGCCAATAGGAACCAAGGCGTTATAAGTTCAACTAGAACTAGTACGACCAGCACCTGGCTGAATATTTGGATATTGACCGCTAGGGCCGACCATATGCAGCGTAACTATAAGCCACCCGTCTACTAAATTGAGAGGATAGCTGCAGCTAACATCCCGTAATCTTATATATGCGGGGCACCACCCAAGGTATCTTTCCAACCCTCAGACTTTGCGTTTCATGGACATGCACATGTTACAGCTCACATAAGTACAGAATGCAGCGTCGTTTAGGCTACACCACAGTGCACAACCCAGGGAACTGTCTCTCTGCACGGTCTACACATAGCGAGGATCTCAATGAGCACTATAAGGCGCTTATACTGAGCTCAGTCTATATGCGTGCTACTGTATCCAATAGCCATCCTAGATCTACCATTGTCGCTGTCTATACCTGATAGACGGAAGTGCCCGCAGCGGTAGCCTTATCTAATACAGGAAGCACATCCAGCGTTCCATTGCTCTCGATTGCTCTACGTCAAATTGCTACTCTCGACCGAGCGATGATTGGAGTGACCAAAATGAAAAGTGCAGCTAGCGCAAGGTGGGTGACATTGCAGGTGACTAGGTATACAACCAATCGCTAGAGGATTGCCCAATAGCGTGCGTTCCAGATCCTCCACTAATTTTGCCCTGATTCACCGCCTCCGAATGGCGGAGATTACTATTTTATTCCCCTTTCCCCCTCCTCAAGGTCGGATCGATAAGTACAATACCCCTCTTTGGATTTTTATTTTGTGTGAGCGTCATATTTTAGCTGTCACAATGAGCGTAACTACTACAACCACCGAGCCCCCTAGAATCACGGCGGAGAATGTCGCCACTCTCTTCCCAGAGGTCGATACTTCTTTGGCTCGTGAAGTCCTCCCAAAAGCCGATGGCAATCCCTCCGCAGCTAGCAGCAACGAGCTGGCGGGTTATGACGACGAACAGGTCCGTCTAATGGATGAAGTATGCATCGTTCTGGATGATGATGACAAGCCTATTGGAAGTGCCAGCAAGAAGACCTGTAAGATAATCCCTCTACATGACTACTCGTCTGGGTTGCAGTGTGGTTTTCCTGCTAGCGTTTTGCCTCTTCCCCTCTCTGCTAATACCGTTTACTGATGGCTCATCCAATTGGTGAAAAATAGGCCACCTCATGACCAACATTGACCGCGGCCTTCTCCACCGTGCCTTTTCCGTGTTCCTCTTCGATTCCAACAAGCGCTTGCTTCTCCAACAGCGCGCCACTGAGAAGATTACATTCCCAGATATGTGGACAAACACTTGCTGCTCTCACCCTCTTGGAATTGCTGGCGAGACCGGTTCTGAGCTGGATGCCGCTATCTTGGGCGTGAAGCGGGCTGCGCAGCGGAAGTTGGAACATGAGCTTGGAATTAAGCCGGAGCAAGTACCCCTGGATAAGTTCGATTTCTTCACGAGAATACATTACAAGGCTCCTAGTGATGGGAAGTGGGGAGAGCATGAGAGTATGTTTGATATCCTTTGACATTCATTTCATGATCACCGGTCGTCGAAAACTAACATTATTAAGTCGACTATATTCTCTTCATCCAGGCAGATGTAGAGCTGAAGCCTAGCCCGAATGAGGTTCGAGACACGAAGTACGTCTCGGCTGACGAATTGAAGACGATGTTTGAGCAGCCGGGGTTGAAATTCACGCCTTGGTTCAAACTTATCTGCAATTCGATGTTGTTCGAATGGTGGAGCCATCTCGGCTCTCCAACCCTGGAGAAGTACAAGGGCGAGAAAGGTATCCGGCGTATGTGATATTCTACTCCACGGAGACTGATGATATGATGTTACCCGGTTTTGTCTCGCAACATAGCGGGTGCTCTTCGGCTGTTTCTATCTATTTCCCTAAATGATGATACCATGGCATGGGCCAGTCAAACGCATTATTAATATTTGAACAGAAGTTATCTTATGTTTATAAGTACCCTATCTTCATTTATTGAGGGTTAATGACAGATCCCTTCTCCCTTGATACAATCTGGCGTCGCATCTAATCATGACATGCGCCTACGATAGTGCATTGTTTCAATCAAAGCGGGATCTTCCACTAAGCGACAAAGCCATATCCTTATTCTTAATTTTTATTATTTGCATCCGTTGCCAAGAACAGTATACAACTCCCTAGAATCACGGTCCCCACCACTGTAAATGTCATTTGTGTTTTCCATCCGCTCTGTACCAAAGCCGCTTTACGGCTGTACTTTCGCACAGTCCGCACATAGTTTGCAAACCCGTTAACCAGACAGGCTAAGCTAAGGATCCAGAAAATAATACCCAGCGGCAGAGCCATCCGTCGCTCAAGCCCGGTCGGCCCGCCATGGAAATGGAACGAGATTATGATAGCTACTGAAACGACCGCAAGGTACATAGAAAGACGAAGCCAAGAGAGAAATGTTCGTTCGTTGGCGCAGTGATCGCGGGCGTCGGAGGTGACATTTTCGAATAACAAGGCTCCAAGCCAAGGACGGGATAGGAAGATATGGTGGTTGTCCTCTAGATGCCTTTTTTGGGGTCAGTCTAAAGTCTTCTCTTTTCCCCTGCTCTTGCTTCGAACATCCCCGAGTAAAAAGTATTGCTCATAAGAACTAGAGGCGCTTACTCGTCTACCAGGACGGGGCATGAGTTCGCCGGATTGATCACCGGATTAAACCGCGGCCGAAGAGCAGAAGCATTTTGGCTTGTCGTAGATTCTGGCATATTGGGAGGCGATATGCCAGCCGAAGTAGGGTGAAACACTACCGCGACAATATAACAATAAGTCGCATCCTCCCTTTCAGAAGTGGCGGAGTCAGAGGCATGTTCTTGGATCGAGTTTCCATATGTCAGAGATCCGATGACAGACCCACGTGATTCAGATGTCTAGTCTCAATCGGGAATGATGTCACTCATGCCTGCATGGTCGTCTTCCTAGCATTGGCCTACGTTTCTCTTCGTGGTTTAATTTGGGCTGACTGGGTTGGTTCACACTCAACGGGGATCAAACGAATGAGATCTCGCGGCAGCACCGAGACAAAGCATCGCTAACAGATCTTGGATCGACACCTCCACCACGCGACCCATTCTCTATGGATCGTTTCTCACCTCCCGGAGTTCATGGTGGGGGTCGGCTTTGCGGGGGGCTGTTTGCAAGCCTGCTCACTAGTATGGCTTTTGCAGGACAGTGCATACAGCATGATCCCTTTCGTCTGTTAATTATACTCGATCATACCTGTTTATGTCAAGCAAAATTTACTTCGTATTGATCGAGGAGAAAGAAAACGTTGGTTCGATACGGGGTGACTCAGTAACGGCCCATTGCATTCGGCTGGAGCCAGAGAAAGTGGGACCCAACCCATACAACGGGCCATACAACTTTATTTCAATGGCTGAAAGCTCTTTAGAGGCAAAATCTGCTGATGGAGCGTAATATGATTACTACCTAGTACCTACACCATCGCCGCCCCCGCTTCTGTTTTCGTTTCTTTCTCCCTTCTTTCTCTGATTCACCGCATTTCTCAATTGACAACTCCCTCGAGATTGTATGTCTTTGGCACCATTAGATCATGGTGAGAAAGTTTCCTTAAATTAGAATTTTCCATACATACCAAGCTTTAACGTCTCTCCACTTACCCTTCGCATAATTACATCACCGTCGCAATGGGCCGCAGTAATAGTCTGCGCTCAGCAGAGGAACAAGCCTTACATGGCCGCTTCTTGTCCAGTTCCCCGCTCGCTGAGGCTGCAATTGCTCGAGATCTAGAGAATTATGCGGACGACGAGGGCTCAATGATTACTACTGACGACGAGGCTTCCGAGACATCCACTATTCGCGCGATAAACAGTCAGCCCGGCACGAACCCCCATTCTCTATCTGGATCTTACCGTCGTCCTAGCTTCTTCACTACAGTCTCCCACGCTACAGTTGTACCATATACTGCAGAACGAGAGAGGCTGACACGCAGGGAACGCGAACGCGCCATTGAGGATGAGCGGGATCTTCTCAGCGATAATAATGTTATGGACGCGAGGGCGAGGCGGCGAGTGACTCCAACTAGTGCACCCTCAGGAGAAACTACGGCACTCCTAGGAAGTCACGTAGGTGGTCGCGAATACAATGCCACGGATGATGAAGAAATTGACAGGAAGTGGGAAGAGGCTGTCGCAGCTGGGCTAATTCACACAACATGGAGACGGGAAGCACAGGTGATTGGTAAAAACGCTGCTCCGTTGATGGTCACTTTCCTGCTCCAATATTCGTTGACAGTAGCCAGCATTTTCACCCTGGGCCATCTGGGAAAGAAAGAGCTTGGTGCAGTGAGTTTAGCTAGCATGACTGTGAACATTACCGGATACGCAGTATACCAAGGTTTAGCAACCAGTTTAGACACTCTATGTGCACAGGCATATGGTTCTGGGAGGAAGAAGTTGGTAGGCCTGCAAATGCAAAAGATGGTGTTTTTCCTTTGCACCATCACTATCCCGATTGCTGTACTGTGGTTCTTTGCAGACAAGATTCTTATGAAGATCGTCCCGGAGAAAGATGTCGCCGCGCTTGCTGGCTTATACTTGAAGGTTGTCATCCTTGGGGCACCGGGATATGCTTGCTTCGAGAGTGGGAAGCGTTATGTACAAGCTCAAGGACTCTTTTCGGCCTCGCTATATGTCTTACTCATATGCGCACCTCTTAACGCCTTTATGAACTGGCTATTTGTTTGGGTAAGCTACCCCGAACTGCAGCTATCTTCCTCACTGTGGCTAATCGAAATGATAGAAATTCCAATGGGGGTTTGTTGGCGCCCCTATCGCAGTAGCTATTACAGACAATCTGATGCCGCTATTCTTGTTCCTTTATGTGTATTTCATTGACGGAGCGGAATGTTGGAGTGGATTTACTACCAAGGCCTTGCGCAACTGGGGTCCAATGATCCGGCTTGCCTTACCTGGTCTGGTGATGGTAGAAGCTGAGTGCCTCGCTTTTGAAGTACTAACCTTAGCATCGTCGTATCTCGGCACAACCCCCTTAGCTGCCCAGTCAGTTCTCTCCACCATCGCCAGTATTATGTTCCAAGTTCCTTTCCCCCTTTCAATTTCCGGCAGTACCCGTGTTGCAAACCTCATCGGAGCAACTCTTGTTGGTCCCGCTAAGATCTCCGCCAAAGTGACAATGGGATATGCTGTCATCGTAGGGATGCTCAACATGCTGTTGCTCTCCTCGCTGCGCTCATACATCCCACGACTATTTACACCAGAAGAAGAAGTGATTGAGCTCGTAGCACAGGTCCTTCCATTGTGTGCAGCGTTCCAGTTGTTTGACGCCCTCGCAGCCAATTGCAACGGTATCCTCCGTGGAATCGGCAGACAAGAAATAGGCGGTTACGTCCAGCTCTTTTGCTACTATGCAGTTGCAATGCCCATTAGCTTCGGTACTACATTTGGACTGGGCTGGGACTTACTAGGACTCTGGTCCGGTGTTGCTCTTGCCCTTTTCTTGGTATCAGTGATCGAGGTGGTCTTCTTAATACGAACCGACTGGGACCGCTCAGTCCAAGATGCTCTTCAGAGAAACGCAATGGCATAGAATTATGACGGTCCGCATACTATGATGAGATAACGCTATAGCCTATGTTTATGATGCCATCCATCGACTGCCATGTCTGTCGAGGATGATGTTGAAGCTTTCATCCCTAATTAAAGTTGTGGTATGACGAAAAGGGTTCTGGAATCTATTTTTATAACGGCCGTGTACTCGAATGAGGCTACGTTGGACTACGTTGAGATGTATCTTTAACGTTCACTTAGTGGATAGAGTTTTGCTTTGTTGATATCATGTTAGCACCATAAGTGCTGTAGGTAGTGTTCAATAAAAGACTGGTGAAGACTGGGAGAACGAAGCTTTAAATTATCATGGGATTATGAAACGTAAGTATGCTATCGGTGCATCGAAGACATGAATTTGGCACCTTTGTTTCCCGGCATATATGCATAGACGTGAATAAGTAAATAGGTAATAACGATGAAAAGACCCCATAAATCTAATAATCCAATATAGCCCAGGTCTGCTCATCAACAGTCGAGAAAATCACACCAGCCGTAAGCAGCTCATCACCAGCGCGGGCGACATCCGGCATGGGCAAACTCAGCTTAGCCGCAATGAGCTGAGCATGTAGACCCTCATTGCTCTGAGGTTCTGTCTTCAACAAATTGTACACCCTCCTTGCCACGGGGCTCATGGCAGGAAGGTTTCTGCCAGCACTGTAATCATCAACACCACCCATAGTGGCATCAGCACCGCCTGCTCCACCAGCAGCGGCACCAGCGCCACCGGAGCCACCAACAGGACCACGGGTAAAGAAAAGATGCACAGCAACAGCCTCGAGCATGTGGCAATGGAGCTCATTGATATCTGTCAAGGGCCGCACGCAATGTGATCCTACAAAGCGCTTATTTCCGAACGTCTTTAATTTCCCGAATATCTTGGCATATCCGTTGTTCACGACCTGATTCTTTCCTGCGCCTGCCTTGCTGTCATCTGTGTCCATGGTGTCTGCCGTGGCAGAGTCAACCCATTGTTTCACTTCGATTTCGCCCGTGCCGTCGTCGATTCTGTATGTGATGTTTGTACTTTGGGTGCTGATGTTGCGAACTTGTCCGACGAAGCAAATGCTGCCTACGTCGGCGCCGTCAATCTGGTAATCGGCTTCGGGATAGGGTTGTGTTGCGTCGAGGGCCTGCTTGATTGTGATGGGGCGGAGTGTGGTATTATTGCCGTCTGCGCTCTGTTTGCGATATTTGATTTAGTATAAGCCGAACTGAACTTATAATAGTAGATCAAGTATCCCAAGCTATCCGTTATCTGGAGCTCATCCATACCTTTCCAGCGGCGGGGCTGTTCGTCTCTCCTGGCACGAAGCCACCACCGCCTCCATAGGAGGAAGAACCGTAGCCATAATTATCTGGAAGATATTAATAAAGACCGATCAAAACAAGAGATAGCTAGTATAGATATGAGTAGAAAAGTACCCACCCATTTTGTATTATTTGTGCTGAACTAAGCTATGCCACTTGAAGCTCTATCGTCAATGACTTCGTGAACGTAAAGCAATTATCGCCATTTTACCGCTTCTGGACGCGTTGGACGCGTTGCGGGGACAGATCTGTTTGAGTAGTTTGCATTTGACCCGGAGCAACTTTGATCCCTGACCGCCTTGACTTTTTTCTCCACCACAGACAAAAAAAGTTGATGATCGATAAGAAGTCAATTATTGGACGAGGAGAGGAGCATTGTCTTTTCTCGTCATTTTAAATCGCTTTTCAATCGCTCTTCACAGGGATTGTTGGTGCTTTGTTTGAGATACCCAGGTTTTGTTTGATGAAGTTTTCTACGCCAGCAATTTGGTCCCTTTCTCAGTGAACCTTTTTTTTTATCCCGCCGCCTTTGCTGGCGAATAGGTACGATAATCGACAGAGGGCAAGATGCCTCATCGCGCAGCGTCGCCAGCGGCGTCCGAAAATGAGTTCGATATCACAAATGCTCTTTTCCAGAATGACAGCGATTCCGACAACGATACGTCTTTAAAACAGACAAAGCGGCCACAGAAGGCGGCTCCACCTCAAGCGCTTGATTTCCTTGGAGGAGATATTGACGACGACGAAGATGACGAGGCATTCATCGCAGGGCAACAGGCTTCAGCCAACAGGAAGGCTTCTAATCTTAAAGGTCGTACCGTCAAAAAGGGAGGTGGTTTCCAAGCAATGGGATTGAATGCGCACCTGTTGAAAGCCATTACCCGGAAGGGTTTCTCTGTTCCGACTCCTATTCAGCGCAAGACTATTCCCGTGATTATGGACGGTCAGGATGTAGTTGGTATGGCGCGTACTGGATCCGGAAAGACCGCTGCTTTCGTTATTCCCATGATCGAGAAGTTGAAGAGCCACAGTACCAAGGTTGGAGCCCGTGGACTAATTCTATCGCCGTCCAGAGAGTTGGCTTTGCAGACCCTGAAAGTTGTGAAGGAGCTTGGAAAGGGCACGGATTTGAAGTCGGTTCTTCTCGTTGGTGGTGATAGTTTGGAGGAACAGTTCAGTTTGATGGCCGGTAATCCTGATATCGTGATTGCGACACCCGGACGTTTCCTGCATTTGAAGGTCGAGATGAATTTGGACTTGTCGAGCATTCGTTACGTTGTGTTTGACGAAGCTGATCGATTGTTCGAGATGGGGTTTGCTGATCAGCTTACGGAAATTTTGTACGGCCTTCCTGCGAACCGACAGACTCTGTTGTTCTCTGCGACGTTGCCTAAATCGCTGGTGGAATTCGCCCGTGCTGGCTTACAGGAGCCTACTCTTATTCGTCTAGATACCGAAAGTAAGATCTCGCCGGATCTTGAAAATGTCTTCTTCTCCGTCAAGTCATCAGAGAAGGAAGGTGCTTTGCTTCACATCCTCCACGAGGTCATTAAGATGCCCACTGGCCCGACTGAGGCTGCGCAGCGTCAGAAGGAGCAGGGTGATGGCAAGAATTTCAAGAATTTCAAGAAAAGGAAGCGAGGGGATGACAAGGCCATCAATTTTCAGGAGTCTCCCACAAAGTATTCGACCATTGTTTTTGCGGCGACGAAGCATCATGTGGATTACTTATATTCTTTGCTTCGCGAGGCCGGGTTTGCGGTTTCCTATGCCTACGGTTCCTTAGACCAGACTGCTCGAAAGATTCAAGTCCAGAACTTCAGAGCGGGTCTTTCAAATATCCTGGTTGTTACAGATGTTGCGGCCAGAGGTATTGATATTCCTATTCTTGCTAACGTTATCAACTACGACTTCCCATCTCAACCAAAGATCTTTGTTCACCGTGTCGGCCGTACGGCTCGTGCGGGCCGAAAGGGCTGGAGTTACAGCTTGGTCCGGGACGCAGATGCCCCCTATATGCTTGATTTGCAACTGTTCCTTGGAAGGAGACTTGTCATTGGCCGTGAGCATGGTGACCAGGTTAACTTTGCCGAAGATGTAGTGGTCGGCAGCTTGCCTAGGGATGGCCTGTCCACAAGCTGTGAATGGGTTACAAAGGTACTGGAAAATGAAGCCGACATCTACAGTCAACGGACCATTGCTGGAAAGGGAGAGAAGCTCTATATGCGAACCCGAAACTCGGCTTCTCTTGAAAGTGCTAAGCGAGCAAAACAGGTTGTATCTTCCGACAACTGGACAGCCGTACATCCTCTTTTCAATGACCAAGGAAGTCAAATGGAATTAGAGCGTGAGAAGATGCTTGCACGGATTGGAGGCTACCGGCCGCAGGAAACCATCTTTGAGGTGCACAACCGACGCAACGGCAAGCACGAAGGCGATGAAGCCATCGACACTATTAAGAGAATCCGGACTACCGTTGATTACAAGAAGAAGAAACGGGAGATGGCTGAGAAACAGTCAGACTTTGTGGAGGATGCATCCAGCGGAAACAAAGGAGAAGCTAACGAAACTGAGGAGACGGGCGCCCAGCCAGATGAAGATGAGGAGGATATTGGCGAAGGCGTGCCCGATAACATGTCGATGGCGTCCGAGTCAGATCTTGAGGTTACCTTCTCCTCGTATAACGGCGGCAAGGCAAAGAAGGACAGCGCAGCATCTTTCCAAAACCCCGAATACTTCATGTCCTACACCCCCTCCAGTACAAACTTGGCTGAAGACAGGGCGTATGGTGTGCACACTGGTACCAATGCCAACTTTACTCAAGCCTCCCGCAGTGCCACAATGGATCTGCTTGGTGATGAGGGTGCTCGCGGGTTCGCCGAACCCCGTACCATGATGCGCTGGGACAAGCGGCACAAGAAGTACGTGTCACGCCAGAATGATGAAGATGGTTCCAAGGGAACACATCTTGTTAAGGGTGAATCTGGTGCCAAAATTGCTTCCACCTTCCGTAGCGGACGATTCGACGCATGGAGGAAGGGCAAGCGTCTTGGCCGTATGCCACGTGTGGGTGAGGAAGAGACTCCAGCTCTCGTCCATGACCTCAATACTGCTATGAGGAGACGACGCTTCCAGCACCGGAAGGAACAGGCGCCGAAGGCGGCTGACCGCCTGCGTGGCGACTACGAGAAGATGAAGAAGAAGGGCGAAGCGGCCAAGCAGCGCCAGCTGTCCAAGGCCGGAGGCGCGGCTGCAGGTGGCAAGAGCGAGCTGAAATCTACAGATGATATCCGACTGGCAAGGAAGCTGAAGCAGCAGAGGAGAGAGAAGAATGCTCGGCCGTCGAGGAAGAAATGAACGTAATGGACTGGAGAAGGCGGTGCCATAGAGGCACGCATTGTATATACCACTGGATATTGCAGTCTACACATCTACTCAGACATTATGATATGGAAATTCTTTACAGCATCTGCAATAGGACCGACTGATGTAGACCATGTATCTAGTTCTACCATAATCCCATCCCTGTAAGCATTCTACATGTAGCATTAATCACATAGACACCCAAACATATACCTACATACATGCGTACATGCGTACAGGCATTCGCACAGCTAACGAGCCTCACCATCACCAGGCTTCACGCCATCACCGCAGAAAGAAAATAAATTTTTTAAAAAAAAAAAAAAAAAAAAAAAAAAAAAATAAACGACAAAAGTCTTTCAGTTCCTCCATCACCGCCACGCCCTCGATCCACAATAGTCCAGCTGATTGGCCCCTCCTCTACATAGGAATCAATAAAAGACATATCACATCGCGATCACATCAGCAACCGTCTCGCAATATAGAACCCCTAACATAAAAAAAATCTGAATTTAGCGCCCACATCTACGCAGAATGCCTCCCCAGTGGAGACGAGTTCAATTATCCCAGATACCCAAGACAACGGTAATAACCCACCAACCCAGAATACAAAAAGGGGAACGAGGACATACTGCCTCTCGTATACAGCATGCTCATTACCAAATCTGTGATGTAATTTGAGGGGTCCCAGAGGGCTGAACGAGTGATGTCTTGTTTTGAATTAGACCGTCACTTGCATTTCTCCTCCGTCAATTGAGTTGAAAACTCGCTATCTAGACTTTCGTATGGAATGTGATGGGCTGTCTAGATTGAGTAGGGGATCTACCATGGTGTGATATCAATTTTCCTAAAAGGAATATTACACCCCCAGGACTGGGACGGACTATTGGATATGAGGTGGGTTTGTGTTTAACTTCTGGGTACTTTTTAAGCAATGTGTGTTTAGTACTTTTATAATTGGGAAGGTTATGTTGAGGGGTCTAGATTTGCTCGGAGCATTGTGCTGCGGGTTTGCTATTGTTGGGATGTACTGTATGTACTGTATGTACTGTATATTCTATACGGGTTTGTTTTTCGTGTTGTTTTTGCTGCTGATGTTGCGGTATTTGGTAATTGAATAGCAATTACTAAATCACTCTGCTTTGTGTAGAGGAATTTACCTTGTTTAAGGGACATACTCCGTAAGTAGGAGCAAAAGTGGTGCGGTCACTTGAGGGATTTAAGTTGCATAAGACGAGGATCGACGGCATGGATATTCGTTAAGCCGCTCGATAGATATATGTACCGAATCTAGGCATGTACATGCATGCATACACATCTATTGCTTATAACAAGCCACTTTGGATTTTCTATTTAGATAACGGGGGTATCCACATGGCTGGAAATAGAACTTGACTGGCATATGTGAAATGCGAACCCTGAGAATCTCTTGAAAAAAACAATAAGGAAAAGGTTCTATTGTGAGGTGAGGTTAACCAAGGTTTAGCGACATTTGAAACTTCGATAAACCAGCCGGGTATATGACCCGGTTGATTTTCGTCAGGTAATGTCTTTGCCTATCAAAATAGTGTTTATTTTCAATTTATTCTCGATAGGGTCTTGGTACGTGCCAATTATTGATTATCCCTTTCTTCGGAAACAGTTTTCGCGGACCGTCCCGAGGAGTTTCGTCTACGAGATCAAGGGAGAAGGAAGAAAACGAAAGAAGGGAGAAGAAAAAGAGAGGAGACAAAAGCTGAAGAAGAATACAGCAGCATGGAAAATCCAGGTTTTGACAAGTCTTCACCGACTCTCCGGAGTTGATCCCTCATTCGGGATTACTCAATCAGGGTATATCACCATCCACAGATGACGGATCATCTCTAACCCATTGAGTTTCATCGGTCAAACTCTTGACATATAACCTCTTGATTAGCCTGCCAAGACTCAGACTATCATACAGCAGATTCTGTCCCTGAGATAAAATTAGCCTCTTTCGAAGGCGCCACACTCGCTTAGGCGGATCCTAGTCGAACAAACAGGTCAGCCCTGACTCAGATTCCGACTGAGACCAGAGTTTTTAGCTTACGACTGCAGCTGAGGCAATGTCTAGTTTATCAGCCATCACGAGGGTGTGGGAGAAAGGATATGCATGGTTGCACAAGGGGCCACTTTCCCACATGATGTGGTAGTTGGAACATACATACCCACTGAGATACAGATTAAAATGGAATTGCCTTCCGACCAGCGTAGAGACTTGCGCAAGGCTCTTGGAAAGGTCACCGTGACTCTGGCATTCGCGCAAATTCCCTCGGCGCAGGGATTGGGTATACCAGCACATGGACCTGTCGGCGATCAGCCAGATTCACGATGCCCGAGTGACGAAATCAGCATTGATTGGCTCTTTCGCCGAACAAGTGAGCGTAATGCGAGATCAGCAGTCGAGAAGAGGCCTTTTTCTGAGTGGTTGTGTTTCTTGTGGCCAGTCCTCGGGTCGCTTCCTTGTAATCTGGTTCGCATAGAACACCATCTGACAGGTCGGTATACTCTAGGCAGCCAAGAGATAAGTCAAGTAAACGATATTGGAGCACGGCCTCGAGGCCGTGGTGCAGTAATTTGTTGAGGTATGTCAAGGTTTGCGATATGTTCAAGAATTGGAACATAATTATCAGGCACTACCAACGTGCTTCGATGATACCGGTGCATGCACCCGACAACTAACTTGACAAGATGCAGTGGCTTGAAGGAGGAAAGCACACCCAAATAAGAAGAAAAGAAGAGAAGAGAAAAATTTAAGAAAAGGGAAACAGGCCCTTGAGGCTATACCTAGAGAGTAGAATTGTCCGAGGCAAAATGCCATTCAGCCACTGAAAAACCAAGTCAGCCATACGCGAAGCAGCAATGTACTCAGCAGACCCCTTCCCTGTCCAACAGACGCCTCCACGGCTTACCTAGCTGGACTGGAGGACAATTTTCGGAAGATTACCTCGTGTCGCCGGAAGACGCATTGACAAGAACCGTGTCCGTGTAATAACGGAAGCCTCACGGATGTCAACCCCAGTCCACTGATGTTCACGGCGAATTTTCCTCAGTGCTTCCATAGCGTCTTCCAACGATATTCCCGGGCTCACCCGCCATGACAGGCTCGGAAATAGAGCTAATGACGTTTTGAGCCCTAATGATCGCCCTCTACTGCCTTAGTTGGACGAACTCATAAATCCCCTAGTGAGTGCATAGTCCGCCAAACTATAAAATAGTGCGAGGTTAGTAGGTGTACTACGGCGTCAGCAGCTTAGTACACCGTCGTGACGATAGTCCCGAGTCGAGTTCGGGAGTGGTCATGTTGAGCCTCGACTAAGGTTGACAAATACTTGCCCCCGTCGAGATCCGCGTGTTTCCCGAAAGGGTTTTGCCCAAGGGGCCCGCTAATCCGGAAGCGGTTAAGGGCTGGGTCATCTCCCAAGCACCTTGCATCGGGGGGCGTCGTCGAACTCCCTCACCCAGCTACCTTCCCATCCACTAAGGATTCGTCTTTCCCGATTTCCTTGTTTTCCCGTCATCATAATCGACGTTGGTATAGGCCTAACCTGCATGTCAGTGGGGTGGTGAGTGTCTCGTATACCCGTCCAGCCCCATTTAAGCAGCCTGCGTGGATTGTCAGACCCATTGATTTGAGTGATACAGTGTGCGCGTGAGCTAATATCCAGCCAGATGGAGACTTATGTACATTATCATGTACTACTTACTGTCTTGGGAACTTCTAAATTCAACATGAATCCACCCTTTTCTCGGGAAATGAATCGTCTGGTTTTCATTTTCTTTCTTAGCTTTGGTGGCTAAGAACTTGGTGCCGGTGGCTCGGACTATTGGCACCCACCCGGCCCCTAACAGGCAGATCGTGCTGGTGGCCCCTCGGCTCCAGCTTGCATGAACCGCTTACTCTGCTGGGAACTCAGCTGTTCCCCTTAAATACAACAGGGCCCAATTACCTGAATCCCACGGAACCCCTTGCCGTGGGAGTGTTACCCCCGCGTGCGGCATGTTCCACAATATGCTCATCTCAGTCTTTTCTGACTTTCTAGAACTGACTGACTGCGTGGGTGTCGCGCTTCTGGCGCTGGATAGCCGGTTTTTTGAAGTGTCTTCCCACTTCTTAGGACTGTAAAAACGTAGAAGGAGAAAACAATCTAAATTATGAAAATAAAAGAATTCGCAGTAACGACAGGCTCGATAATCCGTTGAGTGAAACCAAAGGAGACTAAATAACGGAACCAAACGCTCTACCCGGTATCATAACGATGGGTCATGAAGGTCAGTGGATAATTCCCTAGACCAGCTCAAGTTTGGGACCCTTTTTTAAGGCCATGAAACATGACTCGTTAATATTCCAAATCAACAACAAGCGAGTTCATACCAGAAGGAAAAAGAAAAGAAAATACGACGAATAGAAGAAAAATCACACACGGATTATGGGCCTGTCCACGACCCGAGTCAGGAATTAACCGTCGGTAATCCGCGGTCAATTGGTCTCCTCCACTAGATCATACTCCATTGCTCCGTGCTCAAGCAGCGGGTGGATCTTTTCGCTCTTATCGGGCGGACCATTTTCTATTGTCATCCATGGATGTGGAGTGCTTAAATTGTCCGGACCTCAGGTGACCAAGCCAGACCCATGTATTGTCTCACTGACCAAGGAGCTGCAGCTGCAGCCACATCTTGATCTTCTTCCTCTATTCTCAAATCCACTGCAGAGAATCAGGAGATGCGGACTGGGGTACCTCACTGGCTTGTAACTAACATATCGCTCTGTCTAAGATCTCGCAGTATCAAAATGTACAGAGCCTAGACCACTTTCCAAATCCTTTGCTCTAAGTGGCGTGACACCGTGATGGCGTTGCTGAAAGAAACGTTCTGACCATCCGCGAAGATCATCTCCAACGGCCAGAATCAATAGATCTCAGACTAATGAAGATGTGGTACAAACGGCGTCCCCCACAAGCGCTGTCCTCCCACCTTTCCGCCAAAATCCTAACGGGCTAGGAAAAAAAAGGGAGGGGTGCTCATATCTCCGGGGTCGAAGCTACATCCATCTTGAAGTACCGGCATCTTCCAATTCGGCACTCAATACATCAGACAAAGTGCTTGAATACAGGGTCTAGTGTGTTTGATTCACCACGACAAGTCAGAAGGACAAACCTTCATTAACACAGCCTGTGGGTCTTGGCTTTAGGCTATGGAACCGCTGCGGAGAATTGTTGTCTCAATCCAAAAGTTCGGACTATTGAGCTGGCGTCATCTGTCAAGCGGTACAAAGACAGGGCTGTACGAACTTACGAAGTACTCAGCCCAAGAATGACTAGTCCTCCGCTGAGCACTGTGCGTACTGCATACATCCTCCGTTCTGTCTCTTTCGGGCTGATCCCATCACGATAGTTACATAGTGTTCCATGGCGCTGGGACGTCACCTCGAGGGCTTTAATGACGATCTTGAGGTGCAATTTATTGTTGCCGTGATATTATTGGGCATTGGATTAAGACAGAAGAATTCTTTATGCCAGATGATCAAAATTTCCGTTAATTTCGTCAAGAGCCGTTTCCCACGTCTTCACCGTCACGTCACGACCTAGTAAATGGGGTTGCCTGAAGGAGTTATCTCCGTATACAGAACCCAGTGTGTACAAGCATACTAGTGATCAGGACCAGGTAAAAATTCGCTGAAGATATTAATTATATCTATCTTATTGAGTAATAGAAAATCTATAGTCCCATGGTTAGAATAGCAATAAATAAACAACGACAATAATAACTAATAACTTAATAGTGAGAATTAGATAATCACATAAATAGATGATCGCAAGAAAAGACTTAGTTCAATTGGGTCAACAATGTGATCTCGAATATTCATTACCACGCTTTACTTACCTATTTCTTTTAGAGTTCTGAGACCAAACCGCGCACCAATTAATATATCGAATAAAGTTATATATATAAGGTAAAATACTGAGAATAAGAAAATAAACCAAACAGAAAGAAAACCAAAAGGGTACAGGAAAGAGAGTTCATAAGTGGTAATCACGGAAGTATGGTTGTTGACGAACAAAAATACCAAGTCAATCCAGATCGCATGCGGAAGGGTACACAGAGAACACACAGGCTAAAGAGGAGGGGGCCTGTGACCCAATCCCCAATGATTGACAAGCTTAAAATGCTGGTGAGAAGTTCCCCGACTTCCTATCTTACCTGGTTGCGCATGTCAAACTGGGACGGGGAATGCGCAGCCACCCCATCCTTGCCGAGCAGACTATTGGCAATGGATGCAGCGGACGGGCGCCGACGTCGATCCGTTGGCTCAATCTTTTTGCCTTACTTCCTCGTCTCCTGATTGGCATCGGCTGAGCACCACTACTTCACTAGGCTATCAACCAACCGACCTGGAAAAACTAAAATACTCGAGAAAATAAAACCAAAAACCAAAAATAAAAATAAATAAAAATACAAAACACAAAATAAAAAAAAGAAAAAGAAAAAAGAAGAAAAATACCACAACTCCACAGAGAACAGTATTCTTCTTCATTTGGACATGGCGTCTGATCCTTCCCCCCCCCTTCTCTTGAAATTCCCCTCTTTGAGAGGGTATTATACCCGTTTCGGGCGATGTCAGTGACTATTTTTTACCGTCCATCTAATGCAAGCCACGAACCTCCTCTATACCCAGGAGGAAACTGGCTCGACGAATAAGGGGGATCTTCTTGGTTTGAAGATGACCAAATTTTTATCAAAAATGAACGGCAGACGGATGAAGACATTAAATGAAATACGAAGAATAAAAAAAAAGAAAGGAAAAATAGAAGTTGCCCCATTCCAAGGGAGGAGGAGGGAAACGACAACTCTTTCGAGGCCCTGAGTGAAGAGTGAGCTCATTGGACTGGACCCGCCGGAGGATTGGAGCTATTCGTGGTTCCGATTCTAACATACAGAACTCAAAAAGACTTACATGGCCTACGGAGCGAAAAAGAACCCCCATGGAGATCTACAAATGATGGAGATCAAGTCTATCGGCTGCTAGTCGGTGTTGCACTGGCCACTATTACCCACCCGCTGCTCCCATATGCTGCCAACCAAGCAGGGACCTTCCTGTTCGTGGGTATAAGCCTCGTCACCACAAACACAGACTAGGGTCTTGCTATCACTTGCGCATTTGAGGACAATTCCCAAAGAGACTTGAGCGCCCAGCGGGATCTCTTCTCCCCTTGACATTGAACTTACTAGCTGGCCGACGAACAGCCAAGAGTTGACCCTACCCAAAGTGCTTGAAGATCAAAGTTGGGTATACCTCCTTTTTATTTTTCCTAAGATTCTTTATTGCTTGACCCTCTCTGAATTTTATTATTCTATTTTGAAGATCACCCTCTTTCAATTGCCAATTTTTCCCTAACTTTTACTCGCCGTTGGCAAAGGGAGTGTGATCTCGCCGGATTATTACGCCTCACTTTCCGGTTATAGTTCACCGTTTTTTCCTATTTTCCTGACGGGTGTTGAGCCACTTCAAGACAGTCAAAAATCTATATCCAGAAAAAGAAAATAAGGGGAGAAAAAGGAAATAGAATCATACATAGTGTGCTAAGAGGTAAGGACTTGCTAGCTGTCCCTTCATTTATTTTTTTGGTATTATTATTATTATTTACTGCACCTCCACTCTCCCTAATTTTTCCGCTCTACGCTTGCCCACTGGGTCCAGTGATCGCCCACCATGCTGCAATAATCAACCCATGATGGAGACCATCGAAGCTATGGAAAACTGTCCGTCACGATCTGGGCAGTCTATCCGGATTAGCGCGTCCTAATTTATGACTCCTCCAATAATGATCCTGGGCTGACTTGATTATAAGCTCCTGTAGTCCTCTGACTGCAATGCGTGGAGTTTCAATAATGACTGCCGATTGAACAGGAAACTGCATTTGACATACAGCAGAACGGTCTCTTTGTACCGGAATATGCTGCCCATGTCAATATCGACTACAACCCTCTTCCCGTTCTTGTAATTCGCGTCCCCCGTCGCTCGAGGGACTATTTTGCCAGATGCAATCACTAGTCCTCCCCCCTTCTTCCTTTATCACTCCAGATTTCGGACATTCAAGACTTGATCCGGGTCCAGGGAGGATTTCTTTTGATCTAACTCGATCAACCAATGCTCGAAGGTGCAACCCCCGGGATCTCCCACTCCCTCGCTCTATGTCCGCTTCGGTCTCGGCAGAAGACCCGCTGGAGACTTCTGGAAACGTCAGACGGCCCGGTCAGTCAGAGACCCCTCAACCGGTAACGGCGGTGGAGTCTTCGACTGTGTCGGCGCCTACTGGAATATCCGCTGGGGTAGCGGGACAGGTCCGCGCTCCGAAAACACCTACTACAACGATCCACGAATCAACATACTACCGAGTGATCTCTGGCCCCGGGAACGATGTACCTCGACACCCATTTCCAGTCAGCGACAGTTTCTCTTCGCGCTTGCCAGCCTCACTCAGCGTCCCGGTAACTTCTCAGCCTTCGGTGCCGACTTTTTCGCAGCCCACCTTTGGAACGTCACCGCCTGGGGCTGCTGGCCGGTCACTGCAACAGAAACCGACGAGACGCACCAAGGCCCATGTGGCTTCCGCGTGTGTGAACTGCAAGAAGAAGCATCTGGGCTGTGACCCTGCCCGGCCTTGTCGAAGGTGTGTTTTGTCGGGAAAAGAAGTAAGTTTTGTCATCTATGTTCGTGAAGTCATCGAGCCGCATTCCTTGTATCGGAATCCATGTGGACTGAGGTGGTGAAAGAAGAGAGAAGACCCTGTTACTAAGCGTTGAATAGGCAACATGTGTCGATGTTACGCACAAAAAGCGGGGAAGGCCGCCCTTGAAAGCCGAAGACGCGTCTCTCAGAACGTATGCATCACAGACAGACAATTCAGGAACATCCGGAGAGCAGCATGCGGCTCAGCCACGGCGCCCCATGCATAGGGCTACATCATCCCGTGAGCTCAGACCCATGACCGACTTACAGGTAACCGGCGGACCCCCTGGACCCTACGGCATAAGGGTCTCTCCAGGGCAGCCAACGAGATGGCCGGGTGCTATATACTCCCAGGCCATTGATCCCTCGCTGTCGATGCAGCGTAACATAGGACATCGGCGTTTTTCCTCCTCGAGCTCAGTACAATCCATGGCAACAGTGTCCCCAGGCAGTTTCGTGCCGATTGGAGGATACAGCCCGGTTATGGGGGCATCCCATATGCCTATGGGCGTTGGGAGACCGCTCTCATCATACGGAAACCAAGTGGTACACCCCAGTTCTTCACCACCGCAATATTATCAGCCGTACGGTGTCGCTTATTCGCCATATCCACCCAATGCTAGAGTGGTCAATCGGATGCCCATAGCGGACCAACAGGTACCAAGAGATCCTCGGGAAAATCTGGTGGAGTCTTCAGTTAGGCTTCCCCCTATTTATCCTCCCACAATGGGAAATCCCCAACCTGGGCCACAAGCACATCGGCTGAGCGACCCATATCCAGCGAATTGGTCACCTCGCACTCGAGAGGAACTGATGCAGCAGGAACTACGGCAACTACCGTCACACGGCCACGGTACCATTGAACCTGTCTCGCCGAGCAGCCAGATGCGTCAAGCAGCATCGGACTTCAGTTTCGGTAGCCAAATTCCCCGGCATCTGGCAACAGTTCCTCCTATGCAAGAACAACCGCCTCAGGAATCTCCTGTACGAGCTCGAGATGACCAACCAGCTGCTGAGGTCGAGACTGATGATTCAAGGCCCGCCAAGAGACGGAAGATGGCCTTGGATGATATGGTTAACGATTGAGTTCTTATCTCAATCCACAAAAAGCAGAAAGAAAGAAAAAATCCATGATCGGAGCTAGCATATCCATTCTTTTCTTCAAAGGCCGGATGGCCCATTCTGGTTCTTGATGCGTGTAGCCGGACCTACAACAGTTGATGACCTTCATGTACATTTCCTTTGTGATAAGTTTTTGCTTATACTCTTCTTACATCCGATATCTAGCGGTCTGCCGTTCTCCAAATATTTCTTTTTCGCCTCATTTCCTTTGTTATGCATTTGGTACTGATCCGATCTTTGTCATTGTTGTGTCATGTGGTCCATTTCAGCACTATTTCCTTTGTTTGACCTTGTGAATTGCATAAGCCTTGGATGTTTGGGTCGACTGGGCTTGTTTCATACAATGCATGGCGCGCTGCGCGTCACCTTCGAAGATATATTAATGGTCTTGAGCATTGGATTCAGCGTCATAGACGGCGTTTTGTTTTGGAGTCGGGGGCATCACCAAGGTTGCTACATCATTCATTGCATATTCAAAAGGAGCATTGTAACTTCTTTAGTCTTTCTTTCCTGCCTGTTTTTTTTATTTTGAGGGCCTTTTTCATATACTAGCTCTGTGTCATATAGATAGCTCATACAAATTGTGGATATGTGTGTACCATTGGAGTTGAAAGAGGGGGCAAATTACAAGACATAATTGATTGAGCTTTTCTCATAACTATCCTTTTCCATCTTTGTCAGTGCGAATATGTAGTCTCTGAGGTTTTGGCATTTGCTATTGATAACCAATGCAGAACCCTTGAGATAAACTAATGGCGACAGGAAGGTTAATTCAACGACCTCGGATGACGGGCTTCCAGATACAGTTAGGGTTATCCAACGTTGCACTGGCCGAGGTTCACGTCAACCACGCGACGATCTACAGTCTCCACGACCATCGTCTGCACATCCGATGTTACATGCTGGCAGTGGGGCGTCTTGGAAAAAAGAAAAGAAAAGAAAACCCCCACTATGCCTACCTCTTAAAAAATCTTGAGGCTCTTTTACGTTAATCCAAAAGATAAGTAGACAAGTGGAGCCCTAGGGAACAAAGACCATGTCTCGGTTCAACAATATATAAATGAAAACATCATGTCCCAAGTTCAGCGGAGTCATAATTTCCCAAATCCAGTTATTTTAGCTCAATTCTTTGATAAACAACAAATATACAGTACTACCCCGGTTATTCAAACAATAGACAAACAAACCACAAACAGTCTACATCCTTCTCAACTTCAACCCTATCTAGCATTATCCACCTTTGTCACCTTCCAGTTCACCCGTTCTAGCCTCTAAGAGCATTTTGAAAAACGTTCCCCACTCAAACATACACCCGATTTATCTATTTACTCACTAAAACCTAGACATCCATCTTCACTCCGAAACTACGAATCCACTTGTATATTTCCCAAACCTCATCGGCTACCTCACTATCTCCCGGACCCATCCGTCGACTAATTGAAAATAGCCCATTATGCCACGAGAAGCTTTCCCCCGGTGATATAACCATACCAGAAGGTTCTTCTTGGGATGAGATGCGCCTTTTGGTGGGGCTTGGTTTGGACTTTTTTTTATGTCGGGGTGGTGAGATTGTGGTGGTATACGTGGTATGTGTGGTATGCGACTGGATTCTATGGAACGAAAGAAGGCGAGAAAGTGATGGTGGAGAAGCTATTTTGAAGGTTGAGCGGCGGATTAAGAAATCGAGGGTTATGAAGTGATGCGCTATTGATATTCTGCCGTGGTTTGCTAGTAAGTAAGAGGGGGGTGGCCCTTGGGGCAAGTTGGTTCAAGGGTGGCGGCTACGAGGTGAGAACTTGAGGGTACATAAGAACTGAGACGGTTAGCGATGGGATTGGGGAGGATTAGAAAGAATCTGAGCTGAAGATCCCAGCGTGGAGGGCTCTTAGGGAGGAGTTTATTTCTTATCCGTATTTGCGGTTGGCTGGTAGCTTTGATGAGCATGCTGGAAAGGAAACGGAACGGGTTGCGAAGAGGGATGAATGTTGGATGGCACTCTAGTAGAGGTAGTTCGGTGACGACTTCGAGAGTCGGGAGGTGGGAAGACAAAATGACGCATGCGTCCTGTCACTTCGATGGGAAACGAAGATTACTTTGCAAGCTCTACACATTCGGAGTTCGTTCATTCTGGAGTACTGCTATGGCCGAAAGTTTCCTATCATGTCGGGCTCAACTGCAACCTTAAAGATCTTCCTGAAAAAGAGATACAACCCGCCAGAATATGTATACTTATATCAATGCTCGAGTTGGAATATTAAAGTGCGCATATTACTCTAACTGGCCATGTGACTATTATGATGATGCTATGCACCCTGCCAGCTAGAATGTGTGTCGTAAATGTGAGTATATGGAACCCCTGTAAGTACTCCACAGTGTCAGATCGATTTATAACCATGCTCAACCCCGGAGTCCTAGATGCGTTTGTAATGGAAACACGCATGTCGACAGGGATGTGCTATATATTGCTTGACAATATCAAAGCTCAGATGATGGGTGATGAGAGTTTCATAAAATTCCCTTATGTTGCTGGACCACTAACAGAATTACTAACCTCGCCCTAAGCACAGTCCTCCTGCATAGACCAGAATATCATTCACTCAGTCGCCTTGAAGAAATGTGGAGCTCACTAAAACACTGACCACTGTTGATGCTCTACTACATCAACCAGGTAGAACATCTGAACCAAGGTCCCAGGTTGTTCCCTCAACAGACTGCCCATCTTGTTTGGAAGAGAGGCGTAAAGCAGATCCATGAAGAAGTTAGGATAATCATTCTAACAATCCTCACCAGACAGATGAGCCATACCTCGAACGGAGGTATGTACATCGACTCCTGTCACTAATGCCGCCAAAGAGGGAAAACTTGTGCAGACCTAATGACTCTAAGAATCTATAACTCTGTCATACCTTTAGAAGACGACCTGTGACTACCCTTGTACTTGTGCCTTTAAAAGATGGCAGATCCTCTCTCCCAAGAGCTCAAACGCGGTACTCTTCTGTCCACGCGCAGACGAACGGGAGGCTGTTATTACTTTGTTCCTGAATGTTATTTCATTATAGCAAAGATAGTATGTTTAATTTTGCACTGGTCTTTGTGACATCTGTCAACCGTTGGCTAATCGTTATTGTGTCAGATTTACATGACAATATTACGTACTATAAAGTGAGAAACAGTAGTTTCAGTTTATCGGCCAAATGACTAGGCTGAATTTTTAACCGTTTCTGGATTCCCCGCATATGTATAAGACTATAGAAAGACTGGGTGGGAAACGGTATGACCAAGTTGTAGATTCAACAAAACTTTGTCCAACATCAACAAGAAAATACAGCGTTGCCAGAAAGAGTCTACATCCCAAACTATACTTGTCCTTGATACAGCGGTCTTCGAAAATATGCTTATGCCAGGACCGCGACCATTCATCCTATTCTTCAATCCAGTCAGACATGCAGTACCGTTCTATCACCAGTTACAAAAGGTAGCACGAACAGAAGTGGTCACAAGCAAGAGTAGAGAGGAATTCTACTCCGATCTCCGAAGGAAATACAAAGATATCTCAATCATCTACAGAACATCAGCAAGCGGTGCAGTAAGTATTTCCCTCCAACATCCACGCAATCGATTCCTCCACAAACTAATGATCAAACAGGTAGCCGGGAACTTCGACGCAGACTTGATCCAACATCTCCCCTCGAGCTGCAAGCATATCTGCCACAACGGCGCTGGCTACGACCAGATCGACGTAAATGCATGTGCAAAACGCGGCATCACCGTGACCTACGCACCAGACCCCGTCACCGAAGCGACAGCAGACCTTTCAATCTGGCTGATGCTAGGTGCTCTACGACAACTGAATCCATCTCTCAGCTCTTTACGGGCTGGGAAGTTCAAAACAGGACTCGACTTCGGCCACGACCCTCAAGGTAAAATCCTCGGTATCCTCGGCATGGGCCGTATCGGACGCGCTATTAAGAAGCGGGCCGAGCCGTTTGGTCTAATCACCAAGTACCATAATCGCAATCCTCTTTCCTCTGATCAAGCGGCTGGTGCTGAGTATGTCTCCTTCGAAAAGTTGCTCGCCGAGAGTGACATCATTAGCATTAATGTTCCGCTTAACGCGCAAACCAAAGGGCTCATTGAGGAGAAAGAAATCTCCCAGATGAAGGACGGGGTTGTCATTGTTAATACCGCTCGTGGCGCGATTATCGATGAGGCTGCGATGGCAAAGGCGCTGGATTCGGGGAAGATCGCCTCCGTTGGCCTAGATGTGTATGAGAATGAACCACGCGTGAATGAGCGGTTGCTAGGGAATGATCGCGCTTTGATGGTGCCTCATCTTGGAACTCATACTGTTGAGACGCTGGCGAAAATGGAAACGTGGGCTATGGAGAATGCAAGAAGAGCGGCGCTTGGGGAGAAGTTACTATCGCCTGTTCCGCAGCATGTTCATTTTCAATGATTCGTGATTATCGCAGAGTTGACTGGCTTTTCAGGGTAGTAGATAGATAGATGGAGTAGAATTCGTTGCGTATACATCGTTATTCGTAACATAGTTATGTGTTACGGTTTGTATGTACAGATATAATTAAAGAAACATACTACAAGAACAACCACATTCCAACCTGCTTAATCCTCCCCAGGACGCTCTTGTCCTCTGGGTCCCACGAGAAGAATTTCTTCTTGCTAGACCCATCTGCTTGAGGTGCATTATCGTCGTGGATATTTGATGAGCCTTCGTTTGAGTCATTCACGTCGACTCCAGTGCTGTGGATAAGATTGTACCGATCCGTGATCAGGTCCATCTCGCCGCGATGAACAAACCGTGTCCGTTTGAACAATTTCCAGGCCAGGAACATCACAATCATGACAGGGATTTCAATGTAGTAGGAAACAAAGTCGACGCCCTTGAAGTGTGGACTGAAGCATTTCCAGCCTTGCACGAGGATGAGAACACTGTTGAGGCAGATGGCGATGATAGGCCCGACTGGGTATGTCCAGTTCTTGTAAGGGAGGAGATGTTCAAGGCCTTGGTGGCGAATAGCAGATCTGAAACGGAGAGATGCCACTCCAATGCAGACCCATGAAATCTGGTTAGAAACTCCGACAATACTGCATTGGGTTAGTTTAGTGTTCATAAAAACATAAACATCCGTGGTTGGGATTGACAATAGTCGACTCACTTTTGTAACCATGACCATAACTGGCCAGCTCCGATATAACTGGCGCCGAAGCATAAGCCACTGATCACAGACGTCGCCAAAACAGCAACCCAGGGGATCTGAAAGCGATTCAGATGGCCGAAAAACCGGGGTGCATATCCGTCAACGGCCAAGGAATAGAGCA